>NC_058404.1:148085110-148256152 GCF_002201575.2 Neomonachus schauinslandi
TTGTGATACAACCTATGTGACTGAAAAGGGCATATACGTACAGGTATAAATTATCTCTTAATATTGGCATTGTAGAATTTTAAAATAATTTCCAATCTTATAGTATAAACTTCCTCATCTTTACACTGAGTAATAATGGCACATAGTTGATGTATTCATTTGTTCTTCTAAGATGAAAATAATGTGTCACACATGTAGTATGCGCCAGACATACTTCACATTGCAAAGGCATTATTGAAAATTGTAAAGTTTATTTTATTGCCCCTCATTAAACATCTGAAATAAATGCATTTTATATATGTTTTTAAATCAATTTTTCTTAGAGATAGTATTTTACATAGGTGAAAGAAATGAACATCTATTACTGTTCGCTCTGAAATAGACACATATTTAACATATTAGAAATGGAAATTTAAAGCAGTTGCAGTTAATTCAGCAACTGCTCGATGGCAAATACTGCACTGGACTTTTTAGAATATTATCTGTAACCATCAGAATAACTATATATTTAAAGTATTCTTATCTCCAATTTCTAGATGAAAAATGTGGTCCAGGAACCACACACAAAGGAAAAGATTGCTGGATTTCTAGAAGCCTAGTTACCTTGGTCCTGCCATCAAAATCAAACAGGGCACTTAATGTGATAGAGTCAAGGTAAATTTTGCAGCATCTACGTATTAATTGCACTTTTTTCAAAAACAAAAAAGACAAATGACGAGCTTATATTAATTAAAAGAGAATTATGTATATTTATATATATATTTTATACTTTTTTATATTTTATATATTTTTAATAATTTTTTATTAACATTTTGAAACATTTTCCACAAAGCCCTAATGTGAGAGAAAGAATATATGAAAACATTACCTTCTTTCCCAAGTTGGAAGACCAGAGGACCAGGCAGTGATTTATCTACCATGGGTTATCTCAGTACTATTTAAAGGTTGTTCCTCCATGATATGGTAATTCTGTGGTTCAAAATACTTAAAAAACTATTTGAGTTCTAAGAAGTCACTATGATTAGAATTTGTTTATCTTCCAGATTTTTTCCCTACAGATTCCAAGGAGTGTTTTAACACAGTTTGATTTAGAACATGATAGCAGGAAATGAGGGTGTTATAATGTATAAAGATTATCTGTATTTTGTGTGTAGCCTTCCTCTGCTCTGAACTAGTTTTTTGATTCAAGAAAAGTTTCTTTGTGTTTTTTTTTGTTTTGTTTTGTTATCTCCTGGCACTTGCTTTCCTGTGCAAGAATATGGTGTTTTGGACAAAAATAGTTCTCTATTGCTTTTCCAGCTGTCAAATACCCTGAATACCTGGAATGGATTTTTCTTTTCTTTTCTTTCTGGTTTTTACTTCTATAAAAATGCTTTCATAATAATAAAAATAATGTTACTTAATGCAATGTAAAGAATGTTACAAAGTTGGCAATAATGTGTATAAAGTAGATACATATTTCTGTGGCAATCTCTAAAATAGAAGTTACAAATGCGAAAGACTACATTGACTTTGTAGGTGAGGTGAAAGTATAAAGTAGAGCCAGGTGTAAAAAAATAAGATACGGCCAGACCTTGGCTTCCTAAGAGCGCAAGCCTCTTGTAAAAAGGAAGCGTTAACTCAGCTCTAGTTTATTTTGATTTATACAAATAATGTCCCCGTCTTCGCACATATTCTAATTTTTAAGGGTAGGACAAGAGAGGAATATTTACCCGAGTCTACTTTTTATATAATGTCGACTGATTTAATATGTTTGAAATATTGTGAGGCTAATTAAACACAACACTCTAGGTTTTGCCCAAGTGCCACCAGGATGACTTTTGTGCACAATGCCTACACATAATTGTATTTATTGGAGTCATAGTCATGTTTAGAAAGCCAATTTGCTGGTTAGCCGGAAAAGGTTGAAACTTCATTATGTTAACATATAATTTTGTGTAAGAGTTTTTATCCTTTTTTTTAAAGATTTTATTTATTTATTTTTAAAAGATTTTATTTATTTATTTATTTTTTAAGATTTTATTTATTTATTTGAGAGAGAGAGTGAGCAAGAGTGGGATTGGGGGCAGGAGAGGCAGAGGGAGAGGAAGAAGCAGACTCCCCACTGAGCAAGGAACCTGATGCGGGGCTCGATCCCAGGACCCTGAGATCATGGCCTGAGCCAAAGGCAGACCCTTAACCCACTGACCCACCCAGGCGCCCCTGTGTAAGGGTTTTTCTAAAATTTATCACATATATCACTATACTTATAAACAATAAAGGACAATTAAAGTATAGGTAGTTTAGCAGCCATTCATAAATTAATTTCTTTTAAAGCTATATTTTCTAGCATTAAAAGAAATTCTATTTGATCTCATATTTTCTTTGTTGCTGCCAGTTAATCATATTATATTTTATATAGCTACTTCATTAAATCACTTTTCCTTCCAAAGTGGAGGAAACCTGACTGAACCTTCTGGTAGTTCCAGCCCCGCCCTGACACCTGGCATGTCATGGTGTTCAGTAACTTCTTTAATTTTACATTCAGCCTTGCTTGCCTTTTTCAGTCACTTTTTGACTCTTATTTAATACTTCTGATTTCAAAGAGGCTGAGGTCATGCAGTCATGCTTTTTCATTTCTCTAAACTCCACAAAACTTGTCTATGATTTACAAATTACTATGAGTGGTCATCTACTTGTCTTTGTTCCTCTAAGACCTTACTCATATGATTATCCTCTTTCTCTACATTTCATTGCTTGCTTTGTCTGCACTTGTTCATTCCCTTGATCTACAATGATCTTTAGTTCTCTCTAATCTCAGTACCATCCCATCAATTTGTGCTCCCAGGAGTCACACCATAATTCACTCTTTAACTGACTCCCCAGCTTTTTGAAAGTCTCCATGTTCGTGGCTTCTTCTCCCTAACCTCCCAGCCCACTGCTTCTGCACTGGATGTCTCCCAATCTCTTGCATGGACAATCCACCCTAGCTTCATAATTGATCTCCAACTTCTCTTCAGTCATTTACAAAATATATTTTTTTACAGCATCTTCAGAAAATTTTTAAGAAAATAGATATAGTTGTAACTTAAGTGCCTAAAAACATTTCTCTGGTAATACTGGAGGTATTTCACATCATATTCAAGGCCATTCTAATTTTGCACAGCAGATATCTGTGGCCCCAATTCTTGCTGCTCGTTAAGTGTCACTCACACTCTTCCTTGAGAACACCATGGATATTCACATATCTGTGACTCCGCATTTTGCCTCTAAGAATGCCCTGCTAACATTTTCTGTGGGGGTACATGATAAATTCCTATGTGTTCTTTTAGGTCAAGTTCAAATTTGAACACAACTGTGAAAATATTCTACAAATATCACAGAAACACAATTCTTTATATTATTTACACAAAATTTCTTTTTATATTTAATAAAAACAATATATAAGAACGAATATGAAGACAGATGCTGACATGTAACTGCAGTTTATTTAACAGATAAATATTGAGTACCTAATATATGCTGGGAACTCTTTTACACACATAGAATAGACCATGAACAACAACAGCAAAAATCTCAGACGTCATGGAAATTGTACTCTAACTGGAAGGAGACATAACCAACAAGATAATTACGTAATAGGTGTTTGGTTTGATTGTGATACACACTAAGAGAAACTTAATTTGGAGAAAGGAGATAAGTTTTGGTAGGGAAGGGCTTTCAATATTAGGAAGTGAGGCCAGGTAATGCCTTCCTGAGCAGAAGAGTGAAACTTGAAGAAAATAAAAAGTCAACTATACTGATAGCTGGGAAAAGAGTACTCCAGTCCAGGCCATGGGATGGGAGCACACCTGGTACTCTTAAAAAATACAGCAAATAGGACAGTGTGGTTGGAGTTGAGGAAATTTGGTGGAACTGAGATCATAGAAGCAAAATGGCCAAGTAACACAGAATTTGGAGGCATTCTAAGGACATCAAAAGACTTCTACTCCATCATTCAGCTTCTGACCAAGTTTGTATATCAGGGACTAGATTCATCCTCTTGTTTTAAATAGCTGAAAAAAGAACAAAATATATGATACAACAATTTTAAGACATTATACAACAGGAAAGTAAGATATAATCTCCACAAAAAGGGAAAGAAGCCAGATAAATCATGTGATTGTCACAGCTTATGACCTGGAAAGAGAATGTGGGGCTTTAGAAGAATAGGCAATTCCCTTGAGTTGAGGAGAAATAGTTGAGAATACTGGAGGCACGGGACTACAACTAATGTAGCAGAATACTGAGGAGGAGAACATTTCAAAGGCAGGAGAAAACTGCCCAGAGAAAAGACTTCTGGAGATCTACAGAGGGTTGCTCCTAATCTTCTGCTGTTTTGAGTAGTACAAATAAATGTGAGGAACCCCATGAGACTGGGGGCTGAACATCAAAAAAGGAACATGTGTAATCCCTGTAGCTCAAATGGGGCAGAGCTAGATCAGGTTAAGTCCAGCCAGAGTACAACTAGCTTGTAAACCACATGGCTTTAGAATGCTTTAATAGGAGTTTAAATTTAGCTCTAAATGACTCTAAATGCCCTGATTGCCTAATAAAGCTTAAAAGCAAGCCTCTACAGGGGTGTCTGGGTGGCTCAGTAAGTTAAGCATCTGACCCTTGATTCGGCTCAGGTCATGATATCAGGGTCCTGAGATGGAGCCCTGCATCTAGCTCTTCAGTCAATGAGGAGTCTGCTTGAAGATTCTCTTCCTCTGCCCCCCCCCCAATCTCTCTCTAAAATAAATAAATAAATCTTAAAAAAAAAAGTAAGCCTCTAGAATGATAAATTGTTTACAAGTAAATTCGTTGTGACCCAGAATATAAATCAGTAACATTTAAAGGATTAAAAAACTATCCAGCACCCAGAAAAGGCAGAAGCCAATGTCGTGTATTCAATCAAACTCTCATTCATGGAGCAAAGATGAAAAATACGGCTCACAATGAAGAGAAATCTCAATTGATATGAACAGAATCAGAAGTGACAAATGATAGAATTAGTAAATAAGCATATTAAAAATCTAATTTTAACTATATTCTAATGTTTAAGTAGAGGAAAGCATGAGCATATTTCAAACATATGATGCCTGAGATAAAAAGTACACTGAATATAGTTAACAGCATGTTTAGAAGAAAAGAGTAGGGAACTTGAAAATACAGCAGTAAAACTATACGGAATAACGTGGAAAAAGAAAATGAACAACAGCAAAAAACCGCTTGAAAGATCTGTGGGAAAACTTTGTGTGAATATATATGTAATTGTAGTAAAGAAGAAGAAGAAGGAATAATACTTGAATAAATCAATGGATGAAATTTTTCTAAATATTAGGAATATTATATACTACAGATCAAGAAGCTCAACCAAATGACAAGTTCAAGAGCATGAAAAAACTGCATCAAACATCATAATCAAATTACTTACAAGCAGCCATAAAGAAAACATCTAGAAGTAGCCAGAGTAGCAAAGATGCAAATGACAGCTGACTTGATTTTGCAAAAAAAAAAAAAAAAAAATTAAAATGAGAGGAGAGTAACAAAAGGTTTTTAAGTACTAAAAATTCTGTCAAATAAATTCTATAACCAGTCAACATATGCTTCTAAATGAAGACAGAACTCTTTCAGATTCACTTTTGGTCGCTGATTCCAGAAGACTTGCTTTACAAGAAACATTAAAGGAAATCCCAGCAGGCAGAAGCAATAGCCCCCAGAAATCTATCACTACTCAAAGGAAGCACATTAAAAATGGTAGAAATGGCTGGGATGCCTGGATGGCTTAGTTGGTTAAGCGTCTTCCTTTGGCTCAGGTCATGATTCCAAGGTCCTGGGATCAAGTTCCACATCAGGCTCCTTGTTCATTGGGAGCCTGCCACTCCCCCTACTTGTGCACTCTTGAGAGAGAGATATTAAAAAATCTCTAAGACTTTTTAAAATCTTAAAAAAAAAGGAAATTTAGAAATGGGGTAAATATGACTCACCTTAATTATTTATATCTTAAAACTCTTTAAAAGGGATATATTTTTAAAACAAAAATAACATGTAACACAACAGTACCACAAAGGGTGGGAGAGGGAGAGGGAAAAGGAAGTCTACCCTTGTAAGGTTTCTTTCAGGATGGCTATTATTAAAAAAAAAAAAAAAAAAAAAAAAGATAACAAGTGCTGGTGAGGATGTGGGGAAAAGGGAACCCTGGTGCACTGAGGGAATATAAATTGGCACAACTAGGACCCCTGGGAAGCTCACTCGGTTAAGCGTCCACATGTAATTTTGGCTCAGATTATGATCTCAGGGTTGTGAGATTGAGCCCCACATTGGGCTCTGCCCTGGGCATGGAGCCTTCTTAGATTCTCTACTTCTCCCTCTGCCCCTTCCCTCTTGGGCTCTCTCTCTGAAAAAAAAAAAAAGAAGAAGAAAAATTGGTACAGCTATTATGGGAAACAGTAGGGAGATTCATCACAAAGTTAAAAATAGAAATGCCATGTGATCCAATAATACCACTAGTATTGACCTGAAGTTAATATAATGCAGTATGTTAATTATACAATTTTTGTTCAGTATATTAAAAAATTGAAAATAGAGCTGTCATGTGATTCAGTAGTCCACTTTGGGAATATATCCAAAGAAATTGAAATGAAGAGCTCAAAAGACACCTGCACTTCCGTGTACATTACAGGATGATTCACAGTAGCCAATATGTAGAAATAAAAGTGCTTTGATGGATGAATACATAATGAAAATGGGGTATATACACACATTGCAAAATCATTCAGCTTAAAAAAAAGGAAATCATGCCATATAGGACAACATATGTCGACCTGAAGGATATTATGTTCAGTGAGATAAGCCAGACATAAGAAAACAAACATCTCACTTATTTGGAGAATCGAAAATAGTCAAGCTCAAAGAAGCATAGAGTAGAATGCTTGCCCCAGGGGCTGGGTGATAGGGAAATGGGAAGATGAAGATACAAAAGTACTAAGTTTCAGTCCTGCATGATAAGTAAGTCCTAGAGACCTAGTGTCTACAGCTAACAAACTGTACTGTCTACTTAAGATCTGCTAAGGGAGTAGATCTTATGTTAAGTGTTGTTACCACACACATGCACACAAAATTGTAATAACAATGAATAAAATAGGGGGCAGGAGGAAACTGGGAGGTGATGTATGTATCTCTAGGCTGGATGGTGATGGTTTCATGGGTGTGTATTTATCCCCAAACTCATTGAATTATATGTGGTAAATATGTACAGCTTTTCTTTCTTTTTTTTTTTAAGATTTTATTTATTTATTCATGAGAGACAGAGAGAGAGAGAAAGAGAGAGAGAGAGAGGCAGGGGCAAAGAGAAAAGCAGACTCCCCACTGAGCAGGGAGCCTGATGCAGGACTCGATCCCAGGACCCTGGGATCGTGACCTGAGCCGAAGGCAGATGCTTAACCGACTGAGCCATCCAGGTGCCCTGTACAGCTTTCCCATCTCAATCTTAATCTCAGTAAAATGGTTTACAAATAAAAAATAAGGGGCACCTGGGTGGCTCAGATGGTTAAGCGTCTGCCTTCGGCTCAGGTCATGATCCTAGGGTCCTGGGATCGAGTCCCGCATCGGGCTCCCTGCTAGGCGGGGAGCCTGCTTCTCCCTCTGCCTCTGCCTCTCTCTCTCTCTTTCTCTCTGACTCTCATGAATAAATAAATAAAACATTTTAAAAATAAATGAATAAATAATAAGTTTGTGTTGTTTTAAGCCCCTAGGTTCATGGTAATTTGTTGCAGCAACAATAGGAAACTAAATCAGGCAGTGTGGGAGTCTTATAGCCTGGGCTTTGGGATCCAGTGGACCCAAATATTGATATTTTTTCTCTAACCATTTACTAATTGTGTGATTTGGGGCATGTAACTGAATTCTCTCCAGTATTGGATTCTTTATTGGGATGTAATCAGACTGATTCAGGAGGATTGTGTACAGAGATAATAAAATTACTTCTGAGAAAGCATTCAGTTTTAAAGCATGGGAAGTGGTAATCACTCTTGCTGCCATTTTTTTTTTTTTTTAAGATTTTATTTGTTTATTTGACAGAGAGAGACACAGTGAGAGAGGGAACACAGCAGGGGGAGTGGGAGAGGGAGAAACAGGCTTTGACGCAGAGCAGGGAGCCTGATGCGGGGCTCGATGCCAGGACCCTGGGATCATGACCTGAGCTGAAGGCAGATGCTTAACGACTGAGCCACCCAGGCGCCCCTATCTTGCTGCCATTTTTAAGCATTTACTCTATGTCAGACATTGTATTTATGTATGTTACTACGTGAATTCTTCCAGCTACACCTTTAGGCTGTCATCACACAAGAGAATTGTGACACCAGAAAGGCAGAGAGCCAGAATAAAACATTAAAAAAGGATGTACATGTAAGGATGTCTACTTGAGTTCTAGACCACTGATCTGACTCTTAAAGGCTGGTACTTGAAAGTAAGTTTTTTCAAAGAAAACCACAGTGCAGAGTTATTTCTCGGTGCCTAAGTGTATTAACAGTGCTGTATTGAGACATATGTATTTGCAACTGCACTGTACCTGAACCACTTTACAAATAAAACTCTCTTTGGGGTCACAAATGAGTGAATATAATGTGTGTGTGTGTGTGTGTGTGTGTGTGTGTGTGTGTGTGGAGTAGGTGCATGTAGTATATGTATTACAGATACGGTCTACCAGATATACATCGTTATGGGTAAAGAGTGAAAGGCAGAGGAGAAAAAAATTAATGACTATTCTTAGGTTTTTTAATCTGAGCAAGTCCACCATAAAATAAACTGAGACTGGAGGAAGGGCTCAACAAAGAGTTCTATTTTGTTTTGTTAAACTGCAGAAGTCTTTTACACACCAAATCATGTAAGGTAGAGGGCCAAAAGGCAGTTCTAGAAGAACACACAACACACACAGCTCTGCATTGTACCATCTTCTTTATCTCCAGTTCTTTCCTCAGCTACTGAGCCTTAGAACCTTCCTTTTGTTCCTTGCAAATGTCTTTGGTCCCACCATGGTTCTCTCTGTTGTGTGCAGCCCTCTGGGGATTAGTGATTTGCCTTTAGTTTTGGCTGTTTTTCTCTGGAAGAGAAACCCTATATCCATGAATTTTGGTGAATCAAATGAGAACTCATAAAAATTGTAATTCAGCATAATTTATAAACTTTTAGCTGTCAATATTTACAAACATTGTACAGCTGACAATTTCCTTACATTCACTTGTTAAAAATGCATCCTTTTTTTATGAGTATGACGAAAATTAGAGACAAGATTTTGATTAGTATTCTAGTGATTTCATGCAAATTGCATGAATTGGAATGTCTTCTAGTGTAGGATATTTCAAAGTTAAAATGGGATTGCTTAGATGAATTTCATGTCCCTCCTTAAATAACCACTCAAGTATGTCATAAACTACACCCTTTCATAATCACGTCCCAGAAGATTATGAAATAACACTACATATTTTTTCTTTAGAAATGTTGACATAGTGAAGAATATTATGAGCATTGACCTATAACAGTTGCAGAAAAATTATATTGGGAATCAAAATCAACTGGGTGGAATGGGTTCAATTGTGTCCCTTCCCCCTTTATATACTAAAGTCCTAACCCCAAGACCTCAGAAAATGACCTTCTCTGGAAATATGGGTCACTGCAGATGTAATTGGTTATGATGAGTTCATACTGGAGTGGAGTGGGCCCTTAATCCATTTGACTGGTGTCTTCATAAAAAGAGAGACACACAGAGGAGAAGATTGCTTTGAGACAACAGAGAAAGAGTTGAAATAATGCATTTACAAAGCAAGGAATTCCAGGATTGCCAAAAAATGCCAGAAACTTGAAAGAGGCGAAGAAAGATTATACCCTAGAGCTCTCAGAAAGACCAAGCCTCTGCCACCAGAACTAAGAGATCACCAATTTTTCTTGTTTTTCATCAGTTTTGGTAATCTGTTATGGGCATCTGAGGAAATAAATACAATGGGAGAACCAATGAATGCTTGATGAATCAATTTATTATGTGTGACCATTTTTAAAAAATTTTATAATGCTATTAATACAGAGAACAAAGTAGGGGAAAAATCAAATAGTTCAGAGACTACCATACTACTATTTTAAAAATATTGATCATTAATCTCTCGTGTGTATTGTTCCTATAACACTATTTGATTGGATTCCTTTTTTGTTTTGGAAAAGCTAGAAATTATCGATGAGTCTAATCATTTTTAAATAGTAATATATAACATAATGCAAATAAAACTGTACTTTTTAAAATTACTTTTCAAAACATAATTTTAAAATACGTTGGGTGAATGTATTGTATTGGGGCTAATAAATGTGACTAGATCGGTAGAGGATTTCTGAATAGGAAGAATCATCATGAGTAAGAGAGAAAATAGGACTTTCCGCCAAGCCTGTGGAGAAAGAGAAAACATTCTTTTTATTGAATTTGAACTACACCTCAAGTCATTGTTAATACCCTTATGCTTTCTTGGCTTTGAGTTGTATCTAGATACATTCCTCAGAGACTGACCAAGTGTTCGCAGGTGCCCATTTGTTACCCTTTGCTTGGTCCAGATGAAATGTTCATCGGGCTTCTCTCCTTCCTATGGGCTCTGAGCTTTGCTTGTCCCCAAGTGTGAACAAGCACTAAAGATGGAGTGTGTCCTTTATCCACTGACCCAGAGAATCGGCTAACCACAGTGGGCACTTTGTGACAGACCTTACTGGTCCTTTCCCGCTGCTTGCCCAAGTTCCCCTCAAAAGTTTCTGCTAATCTTTGCTGACTTCTCTTTAGCCTATGAAAGAAAAGACTTTTCTGTTGGATTCTGAGACACTTGCAGATTTCTGAGGTTTAAGTGTTCTCCCCATGCAATGGATTTTGTTTTGAAGAAAGTCTCTCTTTATCTAAGTTTGGGTTTGTTTTGGTTTGACATGACAAAGGATCCCTGACCAAAAACAGTACCATGGCTAAAATTATTCACAGGAAAAAGCTTGACCAGAATTATTCTACAGAATTGGCACAGAGTCTACAGTAGAAGAAATTGCTACTATCTCTATGACTTCTTTTTTTTTTTCCCTCAAGCTCTTATTTCTTATCCCCAATTGTTTTGGTAGTTTCTCAATGGCCTTCTTCATGGTCTAGACCCCTGTCACTTCAGTTGCCATAAACCTGCTGGTATAATCAGGCTAAATAACCCACCCGCTCACATCACTTCTTTATGAAATGATATTCTGATGGTTGCTTGTTTTTATATCCCTCTTTAAAACTAGATAATAAGCTGTGGAGCGCAGGGACTCTGGCTGATGGTAGTTACATCTCCAGGGGCTGCAGCACTTCACAGAGTTAAAAAAAAAAGTTGAATAAATATTGAAAAATTGATTAAATGAGTTCCTGTCATCTTTTTTCCTCCCTTTGTCACTTCTCACTTGAGTTTCAGTGGTTTAGTTCTGCATTTTAGCTCCCTTGGCATTTCAATTTGAATGCTATACTTTTTTAAACTTAACATAGCTAAATTGTCTTTAACATCCCTACTGAAACCAAGTAAAACACACACACAGACCAAAATTCCCTGAAGAAAAAAACCAAAAACCAAGAAACACGTGAGCAACAGCAGAGCACTGTCTCTTTCTGAAAGGCATAGTGCTCAGCACTTTGAATCCTTAATCCAATTCTGACAACTTGCATCCATTTCTTTTTTGTCTCCTTCCCTGCTGTCGTCTTTCATTCAACCCATCATCAAACCTATTGATTGCTTTTTCTTAGGGTCCCTTTCTCATATTTCTCCAGGGTCTTTCTATCACCAACTATTTCAGGTCCACCACCCTCTGCTTAATTATATCCTACTCATTTATTCCATATTTGTCTCCCAAACAATATTTTTAGTATATCCTTCCTTGGTTAAATATTATTTGTTATTACCTAATGCTTAGGGAGTCAAGTTCAGATTCTTTGTTCTGCCATTAATGGTTACAGGGAATTCAATGAGATTGAATTCTCTATGTGCATTCAAAAATAATTGAAATGCTTTGGAACTATTTCAACCCTGAGTTGTAGGACATTCTTATTTTTCTCCAAAAATATTGCTTTATTATAGTGAAATATTGAATCTTTCATAGGATTTGGAACATTTAATATTATTTTAGGTAAAATTGTCATCCAAAAGTAAATTTCTAATATTTCCTTTCCTCTTGTTGGTATTATATTAGAGCAGTGGTCCCTATTCTAACTGCTCATCAGAATCCCCAAGACAAAGTTTCAAACTTCATTGTGTTATGAGTCATATAGGGATCTTGGTAAAATACAGATCCTGATTCAATAGGGCTGCGTGTGGTTTCAGATTCTACTTTTCTGACAATTTCCCAGATGGTGTTTTTGCAGCTATTCCAAAGATTATGATTTAGAAGGAAAAGTTTTAAACAATATCTAGGCACAGATTTAGTGGCAGGGCTGCCTGGAGTGACATTTATGTACAAATCTAATAAAATTCTTTTATGTAATTTGTTTTTTTTTAAGATTTTATTTATTTTTTCATGAGAGACAGAGAGAGAGACAGAGGCAGAGGGAGAAGCAGGCTCCCCGCGGAGCAGGGAACCCGATGTGGGACTCGATCCCAGGACCCTGGGATCATGACCTGAGCCGAAGGCAGACGCTTAACCGACTGAGCCACCCAGGCGTCCCTGTAATTTGTTTTTTAATAGTCTCACCAATTCTATAAATTGGTTATGCATCATTATAATGCTGGTTTGTCCATGGGAAAATGAAGTTTAGAAAAGATTAGGAATGATTTGAGGTCATAATATAGTAGTTGTGAGGACCAGGATACAAACACAGTTTTCCCCATCCCCAATCCCAGCCCCTTAACCATACCAGGACAGAAGTTTTCTTTTGGAAACAGTTAAATAACTACCCCTTAGGAGAGCTACACTAGGTTCTATTTCCTAAACTGGGGCTGCTTTTGGTTTGATGCCTTGCTTTTGTTTTTTCTTGTTCAGAATGTCCCCATTGACACTTCTGGAGTATAAAATGTCACTAGACCCAGCTTACCTCTGTAATCCTGTCCTGGGTTACTGTGCAGCATTGTAAAGTTACTTATAGTCATAATATCTCTGATATTGTGGATATTGATGATAATAGTAGAATTTTTCAGGATACCCTCCCTGCATACAAATAAAAGGAAAGGGGCAGTGGCATAGAAATGAGACAATGACAGTGCAAATATTTCACAATAATTTTGATTAAAAATCAGGTTGTCTTAAAAACAAGTAAACTGATTTGTCTTTAAAAAAAATAAAAATCAGGTTGTTAAAGTTGGTAGGAACTCATATATCAACTACATGATTGTTTTCTCAAACTTTTGGATAGGTTTTCACTTTTTTATAATAAAAATGTTTAAAAGAAGACAGAAATGGTGCAGCATTCGCATTTTTATTGTTTGTTGATCATTTAGTTGTTTTATAATACATATGGGGCCACTGATTATAGCCAGCCACTCACAAGAGGCTGACATATTCTTTATAATATTACCTCCAAGCTCCTACTTTGCCCGTCCTTGAATATTCACCTCTTTCAGTCCACATATCATCCATCCCTGCTCTTGAAATTTACATGGTGTCATTTCAAATGCATCTATTTACTCTATTAGTAAGAATTTTGAGATTCTCATCACACTGAAATGACATGTCAAAATAATATGAAATATCAAAGATATATTTCATTAAGAAAAATGTTAAATAAATGAATTTCTTATCTCATTTAACATGGGCAAGTTAACTTAACCTAATGAGTTCATCACCCTCCAAAAGAATCAGAAGGTGGGAACTTACCACCTTCTATGTGTTTTTAACAGCCTCTTTTCTCCAATAGGCATATATTATACTTAATAGAATTAGAAGTTTAAGTATTCTTTAGGTCAAGGCAATTTTTTGCCAGACATAGATACTTAAGTTCTGGTTTCTTCAGGATGGCATTATGAGTTTCCTTTTAAATAGTACTAGTGCACAAGACTTTTTGGTCTTTTACCAGTGCATCATAAAATAAATAAAATCACTATGTATTTTGTCATTCATTGTATAGATATGTTTCAGAGATATGCTCTCCAAATCTCCCCAAAGAGATTAATTCTCCTTCTAGAATAAATACTCAGAGACAAAAATATAAAATATGTTTGTACTATACCACTTTATCAGGAAAATACTTAACATAATTTTTTCTACGCCAAGCAAATTTCTGTTAAAATGAAGAACAGATATAAATTTTAACATATGCTTTCTTTTTTTTATTATGTTCAATTAACCAACATATAGTACATCATTAGTTTTTGATATAGTGTTCAGCGATTCATTAGTTCCATATAATACCCAGGTTCATCACAACATGTGCCCTCCTCAATACCCATCACCCTCCACCCCTTCCCTTCTGTAACCCTCCACCCCTTCCCTTCTGTAACCCTCAGTTTGGTTCCCAGAGTCCAGAGTCTCCCTCTCTGTTTTCTTCCCATTCAGTTTTCCCTTCCTTCCCCTGTGGTCCTCTGCTCTATTCCTTATGTTCCACATATGAGTGAAACCATATGATAATTGTCTTTCTCTGCTTAACTTATTTCAATTTACAGAATCCCCTCCAGGTCTCTCCATGTCGATGCAAATGGTAGGTATTCATCCTCTCTGAAGGCTAAGTAATATTCCATTAATATATGCTTTCTGATCAAGTTTTCCAGTGAATGGAAATATGTCTTACCTCATTAGATGAATCAGCTCCCTTGCAAAAAAAAAAAAAAGAAAAAGAAAAAATTAGTGAACATCTTTATTTTATAACTCCAAATTGAATGTAAAAATGCATTACTCGCCACATTTATGATTAAACAAAATAGAGGGAAAGTCTTAGTAACTGATACTCTAAACTAGTTTTTTTGTTTAATGACATCATTAAAAGAACTGAAGAGTAAGTTTTTTCTATAATTAAACTTGCTACATTTTTTAAAATAATTAATTTTTTATTATTATGTTCAATTAGCCAGCATACAGTACATCATTAGTTTTTGATATAGTGTTCAACGATTCATTAGTTGCGTATAACACCCAGGGCTCATCACCACATGTGCCCTCCTTAATACCTGTCACACAATGACCCCACCCCCTCTAACCCCCTCCCATCTGCAACCCTCAGTTTGGCTCCCGGAGTCCGGAGTCTCTCATGGCTTCTCTCCCTCTCTGATTTCTTCCCATTCAGTTTTCCCTTGAAGGGAGGGTAAACTTGCTACATTTTAATAGCAATTCACTCTGGCACAAATTATTTTGTGTGTGTGAAAGGGAAGAAGTGTAGCATGTGTGAATTGGAGTGAAGTTCAAAAGCTAAGCTTTGGAATTCTTCAAAACAGATATTTTTTATATGGATATGTTTTAAGGTATTCAAAAGCTACTCACATTCAAATATTTATGTGCTAGTAGAATCTGGTATTATGTTTTTCTCTCTTCTTAGATTTTTATTGTTTCCACTTCTATCTTTTTATTAAAAATAATGTGATAAACTGTGTTAACCAATATTTTTTGAACCATCCCCTAGAACTTGAAGGATTAGCTGAAGTATTATTATATATCTTGATGAATTTCTCAGTAACTGAACAGTAAGAATATCAAAGTGAAAGAGACTATTAGTGTTAACAGAGTAATAAACAAATCATGGGCAGGAGGTAAAAGAGGAAGAAACAGCTTCAGAGACATCAAATTTTACCTGGTGACACACAGGTAAGGGACAATACAGGCAGGAGCTCCAGACATTTGCTTGGATTAGAGCTTATAATATTGAAGTGCCTCTCAATCTCACACCTTTATGGAACGCTTCTACCAATTTTATTTTTACATTAAAATAATTACAATTGAGTGTTCGTGTGTGTTTACTATGTGTGTGTACCCAGGATTTATTCTAAATCCCTAATGAACTTATTTAGGTTAATTCAAGGAAAATGTCCATATAAAAACATTAAAATCTATAAAGCCATGTTTGTGAAAATGCAAACATAGGCCAGAAAACAAGAAATAAGGAGAATTTTTGGATAACTACTGAGAACATATTGTTCAAAACTTCCTGATATACTTATGATCAAGGCAACCATGAGAGCCATGATAAAGGCAAAGACAAAGATTTTCATATTTGGCTGAATCCCGTGAAAGCATATGTGAAAATCAGTAGCACATTCATTTCTGCATTTGCAAGTCAAACATTTACTGACCAACTACATTCCAAAGCCTTGGGAAACGTACAGGAAGACAAAGACAATGAAAACACATTGCCTGACATCAGGGAACTTAGGGACCTACAATGGTAGGGGACATTGCTAAGTAAAGACAAGTGCTGTGATTTGGAAATTGGAAAGCGCTATAGAAACACCCAAAAGGGACATCTTGAAGAGACCAAGAGGATGGGGACATTAAAGTAAAGCAAAAGCTAAAGTTGTGCTAGATTATATAGGATAAGTCAGGAGAGGTGTTGGGAGCCAGCCGAGAAACACAAAGGAAGGGGAGGATAGCATGCTGGAAGTGACATCCTTTAGCATGTAAGGAGGACAGTGATGGAGTCAGGCTGGTTAGCCCTTTAGGTTGTTGTGAGATTATGGGGCCCACAGAATGACATGATGAGAGTTAAGGCAAAGTGTAAAAAAATGTTTAGAAGATAGAATGACAAACAACAGGGACTGGTTTTATAACAGTGTGTGAAAATGAGCCACGTTTCAGGGTTGGGAATGGTGTAGATGATGTGACCCTGATATTAGAAAATGAATGATAGTTGGCAGAGAAAAATCAAATTGAAAAGAAGTTTCAGGGAAAATATCTGTAGATATGTTGACAAATTGAATCAACAAAAGTGATTTAGTCTTGCAAATTATCTTCTTCAACCAAATTAACATAATCTGGACTCTTTGACATGTATTTGTAATTCTTTCTATGCAAATGAACCCAATTTTATTGCTGTTGAAAAAGAAATAAAGCAGATTATTCATTTCTGAATTGACAGCATATAAGTAGAAACATTTTCAAACTATAAGGTAAATGTTAGGTAAAAGCATTTTTTTTCTTAGCCACCAGGTTTGATAGAGCTATACAGTAACAACTTATGTGTAGAGAACAAGACTGTTCTTCTGCTAAATAACTCTAAATCTTTAACATATGAAGAAGAACTCAGGGCTGATGGCATTTTCCTTGTTCTTTTCTGCTTATTTCGCCTCATTGGCTTAAACTGAGGACTGTGGCGTTCGACAAATCATGAAAATTAAATATTTCTTGGGGCACGTGGGTGGCTCAATCGGTTAAGTGTCTGACTTTGGCTCAGGTCAGGATCTGGGGTTCTGGAATTGAGCCCTGCCTTGGGCTCCTTGCTCAGCGGAGAGTCTGCTCCTCCCTCTGCCCCCCACCCCACTCATGCTCTCTCTCTCGCTCTCTCTCTCTCAAACAAATAAATAAAATCTTTTAAAAAATTATATATTTCTGGGTTAACTTTTTCTATCATCTACTAGTTAAAGCAAATATTCAGTCATGTTATGATACAAAATCAGATGTAGCTTTTAGTGTTGTTTATACCCGGCATTTTCTTGAAAGTAGAGGATTGAGAGAAATTCACAGTAAGTGGTCTTTGATAGATAGATAGATAGATAGATAGATAGATTGATTGATTGACTGATTTAGGGCTTTGAAAAAATATTTCTGAAAGAACACAATAATAAAATTTTGAAATAGTAAAAACTTTTTTCTCAGCCAAATTACAAATAAAATAACATGTCATAAAAAATGAAATATTAAAACAAAATATATATATAATGATTTAGCAATTCTGTACATTACGGGTGCTTATCATGATAAGTGTATTCTTAATTTTCTTCACCTTTTTCACTCATTCCCCCACCCATCTCCCATCTGGGAACCATCAGTTAGTTCTCTATAATTAAGAGTCTGTTTTTAAATTTTTGAAATAATATACACATTTGCAAACAGACAGTTTACGCTACTCAAGAGATCATTTTCTTATAAAATTTAAACTAAACCTTAAATTAAAGGTACAAGTAATTCTTAAGAAAGTTGATGTGACATATTTAGTCAAGGAAATAAAAAGGCTTTTAGAAAATCCTACCAGCAGAGATGATGGAGCACATCTCCTCCATTTTGCACATCATTCTCTTTGTACCATGATTGCTGTTAATTCAGAGGCACTGAAATCCTGAACTCACCTTCAAATCACCACCATCAGGTCATTACTTCTTTAAATTGTTTCTTTATGAGGTATTTTTAATAAGTATCATACATTTTATAGATGTTTTTCAACTTATCCTAAGAAACAAAAGATTAGAATCAGATCATATTTGATTGTCCATGAATACATTACCTTTTATCCAAGATGAGACTCAAAAATCAGAGAACTCAAAATTCTGAAGCCTTAGGAGATGATGAGATTTTCCTGAGGACTGATGTATTTAATACACTGAAATCCTCCATTTGTTTTTCCAAATCATGTCAATTGTGAAATCATATTACAGAACTGAAAGTAATGCCCAAAATCTGTCCCCACAGAAACCAAGATAAACTGAACATGGTGATTTTACAATAGAAGATTGGAAAGCATATGACCAGGAAACAAATGGACCCATCAAATCAAAAGGCATATGTGCATAAGACAAAGGGAAATGTATGGTAGAGTAAACCAAGCAGAGAAGTGAATTGAAATGGAAAAATGTTTCTGTAGAACACCATCCATCCTTTTTCAACAAATGCATGTCCAAGATGGAACAACTCTATGCCAAAAACGATACCATCTTATTAAAAGTTTATCTGTGTTTAATAAGTGGTAATAACTAGCATAATAAAATAGGAGTTATCATTTATTTCAAGTATTTTTCCTACAAATTGTTAAAATGTGTTTTTATTCTATCGACTATGGGATATTTTAAGTCTTAATGTATGTTGGCCAAAATTCTGTAATCTTTTGAGTACTGTATGATAAAATAATTCTTATTTTCATATCAAATGACCTTAGAAGCTCAGCACTATACATAGTAGCTGGAGGCATATATTTTGGAATTTAATTTACTTCCTTTGATTCTTTAGAGGCTCATGTTCCTCAGTGGAAGCCATGAGTTTATATCATTACCTTAGAAGGAAAAACTGTTTTCACTTATCCCTAGTCAAAATTTATAAAAATTCACCTCTTTGCTACTAGTTGGTTAATTCAATGTACTCAGAACTGAATATCAGAAAATCATTAGAGTTTTGCTAAATTTTATGTGCTAGTCTATTGTTACTCAAAATACGATGTGTGGGACTGTAAGAATCAGCATCACCTGAGAGCTTGTTGGAAATACAAATTTATAGGCCCTCTTTCCATACTCACTGCATCAGAATCTCAGATGTGCACTAGGAATCTCATCTTAACAGTATCTCCAGGTGATTGTGTACCATAAATTTTTAAAACCCACATAACAGACTCATAAATGTATTATTTTTCTATACATTTGACCCCATAAATAAAACTTAAGGTTTAATTTTTAACAGGTGTTTTAAGAAAATATTTATTTATATTTAAGGTAGACCTTCTATGCTATATTTGAATAACCCCATTAGAAATTATTGTTATTCTCTGGGTAGTATACAAAGTATTATAAGAGTTTTATTAAGGCAAAAAAAGAAAGTGAAATTCAATTAAATCAATTGTTATATTTTTCATTGATTTCTAAGCCTTGCAGATATAAAGTCTCTTCTCAATTGCAAAAATATCCAATCTCTAGTATATTCTCAATGGAAAAAAGATGTATAGAGTTTAGTAAATATAGGAAGTCTGATTTTTAAAAATAAGCCCTGCTTACTCATTTTGGAATTTTCATATGACTTCCTTCCTTTTGTCTTCTCCCCCCTCCATTTCTCATTTACTTTCTTCCCTCACTTACGTATTTATGGATTCTTTTAAGCAGCGTTACTAGGCACTATTCTAATAGACCTATGAGATTCATAGCCTCAAATAAAATGCTCCAAAGCTGCTACCAAATAACACTAGCAACAAAAATAAACTGCCAGGTAATGAAAATAAATAGATGTTAAAATACACATTTAAATATACATAATAAGGGGAGCCTGGGTGGTTCAGTCAGTTAAGCATCCAATTCTTGTTTTCTGCTCAGGGCATGATCTCAGGATGGTGGGATCAAGCCCCGGGTCGGGCTCCATGCTCAGTGTGGAGTCTGTTTGTTCCTCTCCCTCTGTCCCTCCCCATACTCATGTTCTCTCTCTCTAAAATAGATAAAGTCTTTAAAATAAATAAATAAATAAACAAACACATTTTAAACTTACAATTGGGGGGGCACCTGGGCAGCTTAGTCCGTCGAGTATCTGACTGTTGTTCTCAGCTCAGGTCTTGATCTCAGGGTCATGGGTTCAATCTCCATGTTGGGCTCCATGATGGGCAGGGAGCCCACTTAAATAAATAAATAAATAAATAAATAAATAAATAAAACTTACAGTTAAAACATATCTTAGGTTTAGAAACCAAATATAGGCATTATTCCACTCATCACTTTCTGCTTCAACATGATAAGAAGCATGGGGACAGTGAGAAACAAGAAGGTGGACTGTAAGCACAGAATAGCCTTCTTGTGTTAGTTATGTTGCCCTCCTCCAGGGACAGTAGGTCATTTTAGAATATTGATGGACCAGAACATGTCCTGATATTTTATAGTTAAGTAAAACAGATATCATTTCCTCTATTACCAACCGTACTGTTTGAAAATGCCAGGTTTACATTTACAAGGGAAATATCAATAAAGTGCTATTGCTATATCACAAGTGTGGCATTAAATTGGTGGCATAAGCGTGCAAACAGTGAATTGGTATTTTTGCTGGATTTTCCTGCTCCTTCTCTTCCTTTTCCTCTTATTATTTCTCTTCCTTCTCCTTCATTTGTCTTACAATAAAAACATGGTTTACAGTCTACAGCATATCCATGATGTTTATTTATTTAACTAAAAAAACATTTTTGTTGTATTCCTGTGTGAATTACTAAAATAAAAAATACTGCAATAAACAAATATAGAACAATATACGACTGCTTTCTAGATAACATCAAACCTCTGGGGCATTGGGAAAACAGTGATAATCTCCTATTCTTGCCCTTAGGGGTTCACCTTATGTTATGAATGTCTGTTTCCCCCCCAAATTCCTATGTTGAAGCCTTACTCCTGAATATGTTGTATTAGGAAGTAGGGACCTTGGGAGGCAAATTAGGTTTACAATCGTTCATGAGGGTAAAGCCCCCATGATGGGATTAGTACTCTTATAAGAAGAAAAAGAGACCCTAGAGCTTCTGTGAAGATATAGGAAGAAGGCAGCTAGCTACCTGCCAGTCAGGAAGAGGGCCTGCATCAAGAACCCAACCATGCTGCCACCCTGTTGTCAAACTTACCAAGCTCCACCCAGTTTATGGTATTCTGTTATAGCAGCTTTAGCTGACTGAGACATCTTGTCATTTGCAAAACAGACAAAGTAAAAGATGACTGCTGATGGAAAAGTCCAGGAAAGTGTTTAATATGGTATTCTAAATTTGGGAGGAAAAGGTCTAGAGTGGAACTAAAGATTTAAGAATAATCTGATGATTGGTTACAATGAAAACTATGAAAATTGAAGAGGTCGTATAGGAAAAAGTGAGAGAGATAGGTCACTGGTCATTTGGAAACAGATGTAAAACCTCTTAAGTGAAATTACAACGTGTAATCGAAATGAAATTTATCAGTTGGTTTAGGTAGTGCTTTTCTCAGTCAGCTCAATCTTCTGTGAAGAGTAAAAAAGCACATGCTACAAAAACACACAAGAAGGTATTACATAATATTGAACTAATTTTATTGAATGAAAAAGAATTATCTCAGTGACTCTTCAGATTCCTTAGGTAAAGAAGATGAGGAACAACTTTACTTCATTGATATATTAGTATTTGCAAGAAAATACTTTTCAGAATACTGTGTCAATTATCAGAAGCCATTCCACTCAGAAATAAAGGCCTAATTTACCCAACAGAGGCATTTACTAAGAGTTAAATATATTAAAATCTTCATTACATGAGCCCTTACTCTGGATTGAGAAAAATGACACTGAACTTTGTTTTAAAGTCAGAATAAATTCTGCGTTGTTTAGACAATGTTTAATAGCCATGGGGGCAGGTAGGTGAAATAAAGGAGCAAAAGGAGGTATGGAGCAGCTGAAATGCATGTCCTTTCCAAGGTGACAACTTCTAGCCATATATGGCCACAGACTCTCAGATTAAGGCCTCCAAATTAGAAGAAAGGTAAAGTGTGTTCACTAATTTCTATACAGGAAGCCCTTAGACACAGACCACAGACTTTGGGCCAGTCCTGGAACACCCTTTCCAATGGTGTTCAACCACCTGGCTACTTCTCCTCCAGGTGTTTGTGTAAGTGGCCTAACTACTAACCCACTCCTTCATTCAATAGTAAGAAAGTGTCCCAGTGAAGGCAATTTGGGCACAAGCTCAAAGTCAGAGTTTAGATACCTATTGCCAAAGAGCAGAGAATAAAACAAACATGGAATATGAAATCCTGAGAATATAGCTCCAATAGCCAATTTCAGCCCTCCAATCAACTCTGATTCTGTGTATATGGCTTAAATAGCTTCTGTCTTACTGCTTCCTGATTGCAAGTTTGGTTTAGCTGAAAATTAGCAACGTGGTACCACACAAAAACAGGCAATAAGTACTCTCTGTTTATTGGTCTTTGACTTTGAAGAAGTCTTACCTCAGTAGACGAGCTGCTAGAAGTTTCCTTAAAGAATTTTTTTAAAAATTAAAATCAGGCCCCAGGGGATATTGAAATCTTAGCATTATTTGTTAAATATCATGGGGACTTGAAGTTTCTCTCATGTTATAAACATAATTGTTAGTGTAAAAAGCAAAAGGAAAGATTGAATTCATATTTTTAGCTCAGAAAAGCAACACAATCTGTTTACTTGGTTCTTGATTATTAATTGCTTTTGGAAAGGAAGGGAGAAGAAATAATAAACGCCTTACTTTTAGTGAAAGAACTATAACTGAAGGAATTCAGGACAATTGAGAAAGGATGTATTTGGTGGGGAGAGGCAGGGAGTAATTCCATTTTTAAGACAATTTAAAAATCTAGCTTATTAACAATACTATAAATATTACAAATAGATTTTAAGAATATAAATTATCTATAGTCTTCTAAAATATTTTCACAAACAGAAATGCCTTAACATATCATCTATCTTTTTTGGGGTTCACTTAAAAAAAAACAAAAGAAAAACTAGACCTAGTATTCTTATAGCATTTTTATAGAGTGCATCTTTTTATCACAGAGAGAAAAATTAATTCTTTTTAAAAAGAACTTCATTACTATTTGTGATGGCAGAAATTTTGTCAGTTTGTGCACTGTTGTATCTTCAGAGCATTAGAATAATGTCCGGCATGGAGCATATGCTCTATAAATATTTGTTATGTGAACAAACAAATTTACAAGATGATTTTAGGCAGCACACGAATAAAAGGATTTTTAAAAATTTTTATGTTAATATGTATTAGAAAATATTCATATAACTACCTACTAAACCTGTGACTCAGGTTATGATTACATAGTTACTATTTAAAATAAACTGTTTAAAGAATACTAAGTTAAAAATTTTCATTAAATATAGCCTAGGTAAGAAATGCATACGGCAAACATTTGAAATGCCAAGTTGGGGTAACAGAAGCTTACAATAATGCAGCCCACTCAATGAAAAGATCGCCATTGTTTTAGAGAATTTGAGAAGTTAAATGACTAGTGGAGCTATGCAGGAATAAACCTCCATTAGTTGAATTATTCAAAGAATTAAACCAAAAGGAAGTGATTTGGGGGGGGGTGTCCTCATAGCTAAAAAATGTACCTGTTTTAAGTTTATCCCTATTATTTAGATGCCAGACTATACTAAAAAGAAAAAACTTAATTTTCAATTGGTATGTATATATTTAAAAAGATTATGCGTATTATCTACATACAATAATTTATGTAAATACATACATTGGTACTATGGCCCAAAATAAGCATATCATCTTGGTTCTTCCCAATTGTAAGAATAGTTTTAGATCACAGGCTCTTAACTTATAGATGTTCAGACTTCTATGCAGTTCTGATGAACACACTGGTTTTTTATTCCTTAGGAAAAAATGCAGATATTTACAAAAGAGAAAAGTATTTAACAGCTTTTATTAATTCTGGAGATGAATTCTACCCCAGATGAATTCCACTCCAGAATTAGAATTAGAAAAATCTCAGTTAAAAAATATGACTTTGTCTTAGAGCTGAGTCAGCAAACTTTTCGTATAAAGGGCTAGACAATAAATAGGTCATACTTTGTAGGACATATAGTGTCTGTCCCGTACTCAATTCTGCTGTCATAGCCACAAAAGCCAAGCCATCACAGACAACATGTAAAAGAATAGGCAAGGCTATGCGCCCATAAAACTTTGTTTATAGACACTGAAATTTGAATACCATATGCTTTCACATCTCACACAATCTTATCTTTCTTTTGACATTTTTCAACAATTTAAATAATGTTTTTTAAAAATCATATTTTTGTGGGTCAGAATAATAGGCTATAGCTACCACCCCCTGCCTTGCATTTTATGGCAAATGTGTAAGAAGTAAACACAAAGTCTAAATCTATGGAGCAGATGGGAAGAAAAAAGGGAAAGAAGAATGAAGGCCAAGTAGCTGTGTGCCCTGTACACATACATTTTCTGACCCTGTTATCCAAATGATTAATAAAGATTTGTTTCCTGGAAGAATCAAGACTCTTACCCCAGCCTACAGATGTTCTGTTTAATATGCATAACATCCTTGACTGAATAATATTGTTGCTCAGGCTTTCTTTTTAAAAAAATATATATATTTTTAAAGATTTTATTTTTTGACAGAGAGAGACACAGTGAGAGAGGGAACACAAGCAGGGGGAGTGGGAGAGGGAGAAGCAGGCTTCCCGCCGATCAGAAACCCGATGTGGGGCTTGATCCCAGGACCTTGGGACCATGACCTGAGCCGAAGGCAGACGCTTAATGACTGAGCCACCCAGGCACCCTGTTACTCAACCTTTCTGACAATAAATTAAAGACAACAATACCTAAAGTAAAGTAAAAAGAATAAATTAAATGTGACAAAAACTCTTGGTTTTTGAATTTGCTTTGTCTTTTATACATTTTACCCTTTACGTTAATTTAAAACCAGCTAAAATGAGAATAATATTTTTTAATTTATGTTATAATGGTATGAGTCAAGGTGTTGTACCTCATGGACTGTGGAGTGAATGTCCCTCTGAAAAGAAAAGAAAGAAAAATCAGTTTATTGGTGTAACTCTGGATTTAAGAGCAAACTATCATATACAGAAATGCCAGGATAGTATTCTTCAGTATAAAATAAAACTGTAGGTAGGAAGACACAAAACTGTGACCAAAAGAGTACAGAATTGAGAAAAAAAGTGAAGGTGGTGACCTTTAACAATCTTTTAGAGAGGTTTTGCTGTGACAAGATTTTCCTTAGGGAAAATAACTTTATGACTTACTTTCAAATTATTTTCCATATATCCAAAAGAAACACAAAACCACGATCATTATCTGGAAACTCCAGGTAAAACATTCTGCCTATTTCATGTAAATTTGACCATACTATAAAGTCCGTGTTTTAATACCATGAAGTCAATTTTTTCCTTGGTAACTAACTTGTTATATTCTGAAGAGCTTGACTCATTCTCTTCTCAGGCTGAGCTACAGTGAGAATAATTACAGCTCTTTTTGCAAAAATCAGCAGGAACTATGGGAGGAAATTTTTTATTTTTCCTCAAATTTGTTTTCCTCTATCTTAGAGATAATGCATTTAAGCATAAAAAATGAGACCAATCCTTCAATGATATTGGAATTAACTCTTTAATGAAACCAGAAAGACAGGAGTCTTGTTTTACACTTTGTCTCTGTTTACAAGATATATTTAACATGATGGCTTGAGTGAAAACATCACTATTATTAAATGACCTCCAAAAAATTAAGGGGGAAAATTTTGAGGATTTTGACAGAGCACAAACCGATCTGCTACATTTAGAAGCATGCATTGTTGGCATACCCTATACAAATTTGCTCTACTCTGTGACAATTGAGCATTGAATCTCACAGAATGTAGTATCTGTTACTTGGTGCCAGAAAATTGTATTTAATGAACTTCTTTATCTCATTAGAGAAGGGGACCTCTATGTTCTACTAGACAGAAATAAAAAAGAAAAAAAAATTAATTTTTTGGTTTATTCATAAAGCCAAACTGAATCTCTTTGGGTTTTGCTTTGTTTTTATTTAATGGGAAAGACCTTCACAATATTTTACCAGGGAAACATTAATTGATGTGTGTTCATTTACAAAGTTGTCTACTATATAAATATTCAAAATTCTATATTTGGAGTAAATCCAATTCTCCTTAATACATTTTTTACTTTTTGCAATTGTTTGGGCCTTCGGAATTTTAATGAAGTCAATTAACTTGTCATGTATTTTATTTTATTTTTTTTAAAAGATTTTATTTATTTATTTGACAGAGAGAGAAACAGCGAAAGAGGAAACACAAGCAGGGGGAGTGGGAGAGGGAGAAGCAGACTCGCTGCTGAGCAGACAGCCTGATGCGGCGCTTGATCCCAGGACCCTGGAATCATGACCTGAGCTGAAGGCAGAAGCTTAATGACTGAGCCACCCAGGCGCCCCTCACATATTTTAAATAGAGAATGGTATGTGTGTAAATGTGCCATAAGACACTAAACTACTTTATATATAATAGTAACTTCTTCAGGGGAAAAACATGTTTCATTTAGTTTTATCATTTATGTTCCAGTTAATAATATTTAGCAACTATCTCCTCTCATACAAAAGTCAAAATTGAAAGCTGAAATAATTTTCTTGTTGTGAATACTTGATATACAAATCCAACATTAAGTTCTTAGAAAATGATGGCAAAAGTAGTTTTTACTTCCCATTATCTTATACATGCTAGTGGCTTCATTTTATTCTAAGCTGAGTAAAAAATGTCATGACCAGAAATGATGGAGGCCAATACTGGAATGAAAAGAAAGAAGAGAATGGTTAAAGCATAACAGAGAGGAGAAAAGAGTAAACCAACAGATTGATGTGAAAGCAATTACTAATACTTCTTTCTTGAAAGATCAATTACTAATACTTCTTTCTTTTTTTTTTTTTAAGTAATCTCTACACCCAACATGGGGCTCAAACTCATGACTGTAAAATCAAGAGTTGGATTCTCTACTGACTGAGCCAGCCAGACACTCTTAATACATTTTTCTTTTTATCCAAATTGTTTATGTATGGAATGCAAATCCTGCATGTTAATTTTTTATTTATTTATTTATTTTTTAAGATTTTATTTATTTATTTGACAGAGAGATAGACAGAAGAGCACAAGCAGAGGGAGTGGCAGAGGGAGAGGGAGAAACAGGCTCTGCACTGAGCAGGGAACCCGATGCGGGACCCCATCCCAGGACCCTGAGATCATGACCTGAGCCGAAGGCAGACGCTTAACCATCTGAGCCACCCAGGCACCCCTGCATGTTAATTTTGAATTGGCTGTAAATTTAAGGAAGTGCCACAGCCCTTCAAAATGTATGTATGGGTTACAGAATGCATGAGGAGCAAAGGCTCTGAGCAACATGAAATCTTGTCAGGATAATGAGTGAGCAGCTGAGGTGGGAGAAGGGGAGCATGTTCCTTGTTGGTTAAGGGACTGAGCTGCTCCTATAATCTTTAGATGATAATGAATGGAGTGATTTATTACATTGATAGAGTTTTTTATGTATAAAGCAATTTCATATCTCTTACCTAGTTAAATACTCAATGATTTGTATACATTTTTCACATCTGAGAAGAATAAAGCTCAGAGAAATTGAAGTATTTTCATTAGGCCACATGGCTAGTAAATTGCAAAGTTCCAACTCACACTCAGATATTTTGAATGCAAGTTCAGATCTTTGGCACATATTGTTGTCTTGTGTCTAACTATCTATTTAAGCATGACCTAAATTCTATATAAAAAAATGTTTGTTACCCATACTTAAGACAAACTAGAGCTGTGAAAGTATAGGCACTCACTTGTCTAAAACTAAGATTTGCACTGCAAAATAATTTCTAAGCAGTAAGCTGCATAATTTCTCTTTCCTAAATAATGTATTAGAGAGATAGTTTTTTTTTTAAAGATTTTGTTTATTTATTTATTTGACAGAGAGAGAGAAACAGCATGAGAGGGGATAGGGTCAGAGGGAGAAGCAGACTCCCCGCTGAGCTGGGAGCCTGATGTGGGACTCGATCCCAGGACTCCGGGATCATGACCTGAGCCGAAGGCAGTCGCTTAACCAACTGAGCCACCCAGGCGCCCTAGAGAGATAGTTTTAATATGATTATATATATGCACATTTTTCCAAAGACTTATTTATTTATTTTAGCGAGAGAGAAAGAGAGAGAGAGCAGGGGGAGGGGAAGAGGGAGAGGAGAGAAAGAGAATCTCAAGCAGAATCCCTACTGAGCATGGAGTCTGACTCAGGGTTCGATCCAACGACCATGAGATTGTGACCTGAGCTGAAATCAAGAGTCAGATGCTTAAGTGACTGAACCACTCAGGTGCCCCTCTATATGCAAATTTAAGTATACAAATTGAAATGGTATCTTCCCTAACAATATGCATTCAGGTTATATTTCACATAACTAAGAACACTTTCATAAGAACATCTTTAGTTTTATCTGACATTTAACGATGGGCAATAAGTTTATTCACTATAACTTTTCCCAGTATGTTCTATAGGCATACCTCATTTTATTGAACTTCGCTTTACTGTAAGTCACAGATATTTTGTTTTTTTACAAATTGAAGGTTTATGGCAACCCTGCATCAAATGCCAATTGGTGCCATTTTTCCAACAGCATTCACTCACTTCGTGTCTCTGTGTCACATTTTGGCAATCCTTAGAATATTTTAAACTTTTCCATTATATATTATTTTTTATGGTGACTTGTGATCAGTGATCTTTGATGTTACTATTGTTATTGCTTTGGGGCACCATGAACCACATCTACATAAGATGTGAACTTAATAAATGTTGTGTGCATTCTGATTGCTCCACCAACCAGCCATTCCAACATCTCTCTCCCTCTCCTTGGGTCTCATTGGCAAAGCAACTGGTCATCCAAGCGTTCTGATGGAGATGTGCAATAAGATTAATGTTGTTTTCATGCCTGCTAACACATCCATTCTGTAGGTAATGGATCAAGAAGTAATTTTGACTTTCAAATCTTATAATTTAAGACATATATTTTGTAAGACTATCACTGCCACAGATAGTAATTTCTCTGATGGATCTGGGCAAAGTAATTTGAAAACCTTCTGGAAAGGATTCATCATTTTAAATGCCATTAAAAACACTTGTGATTCATGGGAAGGGGTTACCATATCAACATGAACAGGAGTTTAGAAGTTGATTTCAAGGGTGCCTGGGTGGTTTAGTTGGTTAAGCGACTGCCTTCGGCTCAGGTCATGATCCCAGGGTCCTGGGATCGAGCCCCACATCAGGCTTCCTGCTCAGGGGGGAGTCTGCTTCTCCCCCTCCCCCTGCTCATGCTCTCTCTCTAACTCACGCTCTCTCTTCCAAATAAATAAATAAAATCTTTAAAAAAAAAGAAGTTGGGGGAAAGATGGCAGATGAGTAGGGGACCCTATTTCAACTGGTCCCTGGAATTGAGCTGGATATCCACCAGACCACTCTGAGCACCCACGAAATCAGCCTGAGATGTAAGAAGATCTGGATCTCTACAAACAGAATATCGCAGGCGGTTGGTTTTGAGGTACCAAGCGGGGAGCCGTGATTTTGCGGGCAGATATCAGAGGATAAATGGCAGCAGGAGGGTGCCTGGCCATGGGGATCCTACACCGCTGGTGAGGTGGGGACGGGGCACAGATTCGCAGACAGGTAGCATCGGGGAAAGGACTCTAGGGCAGCCCCCAAGGCGGGAACCCAGAGCAGTAGGGTCGCGCCAGGGAACTGGGAGCGGCTGGTGGTTTTAGAAGCACAAAGGGCAGAGACGCGCCCCGACCTGGAGGCAGGACTGGGGGCACTGCAGAGGGGCGCACAACCCAGGCCGCTGCAGTTTATAGCAACACGGACAGAAATGGAGATGGTGTGGCCTGGAGAGCTCACTGAAGAACAGACTGCAATCTCTCTGCTCTGCGGCAGAGGGTTGGAAACGGTCTCATCTGCTCTGACTCATGAAGAGATGTGGAAAGCCACCAGGGAAAGCCGCCAGAGAACAGAAGCCCCCAAAACTGATTCCCGCTGAGCCCATCCCCCGCCACAGGGGGCCAGGGCAACTCCGCCCAATAAGGGTTGCCTGAGTAACAGCGCGGCAGGCCCCTCCCGCTGAAGACAGGCTGGGAAAACAAGAGGCCAGCAACCCTAAGGTCCAAAGAAAACAGGTGAATCTTGCTTGGGTTCTGGTCAATAATTTGGACTCTATACATTCCTTCAAACACCCATCAACAGAGTGACTAGGAGGAGGAGCCCCCAAAATAGAAAAGACTCAGAGATTATGACTTATGCTGCAGATTTACAAATGGATGCAGATATAACCAAGATGTCGGAGATGGAATTCAGGCTAGCAATTGTGAAGACAATGGCTAGAATGGAGAAATCAATTAATGGCAACATAGAGTCTCTAAGGGCAGAAATGAAAGGTGAATTGGCAGAACTTAAAAATGCTATCAATGAGATCCAATCCAATCTAGATAATCTAACAGCTAGGGTAACTGAGGCAGAAGAACGAATAAGCGACCTGGAAGACAATATAATAGATAAAAAGGGAAAAGAGGAGGCCAGGGAAAAACAACTCAGAATCCATGAAAATAGAATCAGAAATAAGTGACACCATGAAGCATTCCAATGTCAGAGTAATTGGAATCCTGGAGGGAGTGGAGAGAGAGAGAGGACTAGAAGATGTATCTGAGCAAATCGTAGCTGAGAACTTCCCTAATCTGGGGAATGAAACAAACATTTACATCCTAGAGGCAGAGAGGACCCCTCCCAAGATCAAGGAAAACAGGCCAACACCCCGGCATGTAATAGTAAAACTTGCAAATCTTAGAACCAAGGAAACCATCTTAAGGGCAGTTAGGGGGAAGAGATTCCTTACGTACAGAGGGAGGAACATCAGAATAAAGTCAGACCTGTCCACAGAGACCTGGCAAGCCAGAAAGGCCTGGCAAGACATATTCAGGGTATTAAACGAGAAGAACATGTAGCCAAGAATACTTTATCTGGCACAGCTTTCATTTAGAATGGATGGAGAGATGCAGAGCTTCCAAAACTGGCAGAAACTGAAAGAATATGTGACCACTAAGCCAGCCCTGCAAGAAATATTAAGGGGGGTTCTATAAAAGGAGAAAGACCCCAAGAGTGATGTACAACAGAAATTTACAGGGACAATCTATAAAAACAACGTCTTCACAGGCAACGTGATGACAATTAATTCATATCTTTCAATAATCACTCTCAACGTGAATGGCCTAAATGCTCCCATAAAATGGCACAGGGTTGCAGATTGGATAAAAAGATAGGACCTATCCATATGCTGCCTACAAGAGACTCATTTTGAACCTAAAGATACATCCAGACTGAAAGTGAAGGGATGGAGATCCATCTTCCATGCCAGTGGACCTCAAAAGAAAGCTGGGGTAGCAATTCTTATATCAGACAAATTAGATTTTAAACTAAAGTCTGTAATTAGAGACACAGAAAGACACTATATCATTCTTAAAGGGCCTATCCAACAAGAAGATCTAACAATTGTAAATATCTATGCACCCAACATTGGAGCAGCCATCTACATAAGCCAACTGTTAACCAAAATAAAGAGTCATATTGATAACAATATGTTAATTGTAGGAGACCTCAATACTCCACTCTCAGCAATGGACAGATCATCTAAGTAGAACATCCACAAGGAAACAAGAGCTTTGAATGACACACTGGACCAGATGGACCTCCTAGATATTTACAGAACATTCCACCCTAAAACAACAGAATACTCATTCTTCTCGAGTGCACCTGGAACTTTCTCCAGAATAGCCCGCATACTGGGCCACAAGTCAGGTCTCAACCGATACCAAAAGATTGAGATTATTCCCTGCATATTCTCAGACCACAATGCTTTAAAACTGGAACTCAATCACAAGAAAAAATTTGGCAGAAATTCAAACACTTGGAAGCTAAAGACCACTCTGCTCAAGAATGTTTGGGTCAACCAGGAAATCAAAGAAGAACTTAAACAATTCATGGAAATCAATGAGAACGAAAACACATTGGTCCAAAACCTATGGGATACAGCAATGGCGGTCCTAAGGGGGAAATACATAGCCATCCAAGCCTCACTCAAAAAAATAGAAAAATCCTGAATTCACCAACTAACTCTACACCTTAAGAACTAGAGAAAAAAGCAACAAACGATGCCTAAGCAACGCATTAGAAGAGAAATCATTAAAATTAGAGGAGAAATCAATGAATTAGAAACCAGAAACACAGTAGATCAGATCAACGAAACTAGAAGTTGGTTCTTTGAAAGAATTAATAAGACCGCTAAACCACTGGCCAGACTTATCCAAAAGAAAAGAGAAAGGACCCAAATTAATAAAATTATGAATGAAAGGGGAGAGATCACGACTAACACCAAGGAAATAGAAACAATTATTAGATTTTATTATCAACAACTATATGCCAATAAACTGAGCAAGCTTGATGAAATGGAGGCCTTCCTGGAAACCTATAAACTGCCAAGACTGAAACAGGAAGAAATTGACAACCGGAATAGGCCAATAACCAGTAACGAGATTGAAGCAGTGATCAAAAACCTCCCAAAAAACAAGAGTCCAGAGCCTGATGGATTCCCTGGGGAATTCTACCAAACATTCAAAGAAGAAATAATACCTATTCTCCTGAGGCTGTTTCAAAAAATAGAAACAGAAGGAAAACTTCCAAACTCATTCTATGAGGCCAGCATTATCTTAATCCCCAAACCAGGCAAAGACCCTATCAAAAAGGAGAATTTCAGACCGATATCCCTGATAAATATGGATGCCAAAATCCTCAACAAAATCCTAGCTAGGGTCCAACAATACATTAAAAAGATCATCCACCATGACCAAGTGGGATTTATCCCCAGGATGCAAGTGTGGTTCAACATTCACCGATCAATCAATGTGATAGAACCCATTAATAAGAGGAGGGAGAAGAACCATATGGTCCTCTCAATTGATGCAGAAAAAGCATTTAACAAAATACAACATCCATTCTTGATTAAAACTCTTCAGAGTATAGAGATAGAGGGAACATTCCTCAAGTTCATAAAATCCATCTATGAAAAACCCACAGCGAATACCATCCTCAATGGGGCAAAGCTGAGAGTCCTTCCCTTAAGATCAGGAACACGTCAAGGATGCCCACTCTCGCCACTATTGTTCAACATAGTATTAGAAGTCCTAGCAACAGCAGTCAGACAACAAAAAGAAAAAAAGTATTCAAATTGGCAAATAAGTCAAACTCTCTCTTTTCACAGATGACATGATACTTTATGTGGAAAACCCAAAAGACTCCACCCCCAAATTCCTAGAACTCATACAGCAATTCAGTAATGTGTCAGGATACAAAATCAATGCACAGAAATCAGTTGCTTTCTTATACACTAACAATGCAACTGTAGAAAGAGAAATGAGAGAAACGATTCCATTCACAATAGCACCAAAAACCATAAGATACCTCGGAATAAACCTAACCAAAGAGGTAAAGGATCTATACTCTAGGAACTACAAAACACTCATGAAAGAAACTGACAAAGACACAAAAAGATGGAAAAATATTCCATGCTCATGGACCGGAAGAATAAACATTGTTAAAATGTCTATGCTACCCAGAGCAATCTATACCTTCAATGCCATCCCGATCAAAATTCCAATGACATTTTTCAAAGTGCTGGAACAAACAATCTTAAAATTTGTATGGAATCAGAAAAGACCCCGAATCACCAAGGAAATGTTGAAAAAGAAAAACAAAGGCTGGGGGTATCACGTTGCCCGATTTCAAAGCAGTGATCACCAAGACAGCATGGTACTGGCACAAAAACAGACATATAGATCACTGGAACTGAATAGAGAACCCAGATATGGACCCTCAACTCTATGGTCAAATAATCTTTGACAAGGCAGGAAAAAACATGCAATGGAAAAAAGACAGTCTCTTCAATAAATGGTGCTGGGAAAACTGGGCAGCCACATGCAGAAGAATTAGACTGGACCATTCTCTAACACCATTCATAAAGATAAACTCGAAGTGGATGAAAGACCTCAATGTGAGACAGGAATCCATCAAAATCCTAGAGGAGAACATAGGCAGTCACCTCTTTGACATCACCCACAGCAACTTCTTTCAAGATACATCTCCAAAAGCTAGTGAAACAAAAGCAAAAATGAACTTTTGGGACTTCATCAAGATAAAAAGCTTCTGCACAGCAAAGGAAACAGTCAACAAAACGAAGAGGCAACCCACAGAATGGGAGAAGATATTTGCAAATGACACTACAGATAAAGGGCTGGTATCCAAGATCTATAAAGAACTTCTCAAACTCAACACCCCCAAAACAAATAATCAAGTCAAAAAGTGGGCAGAAGATATGAAAAGACACTACTCTGAAGAAGACATACAAATGGCTAACAGACAAATGTTCATCATTAGCCATCAGGGAAATCCAAATCAAAACCACACTGAGATACCACCTTACACCAGTTAGAATGGCAAAAATGGACAGGGAAAGAAACAACAAATGTTGGAGAGGTTGTGGAGAAAGGGGAATCCTCTTACACTGTTGGTGGGAATGCAAGTTGGTACAGCCACTTTGGAAAACAGTGTGGAGGTGTCTCAAAAATTTAAAAATAGAGCTACCCTATGACCTAACAATTGCACTACTGGGTATTTACCTCAAAGACACAGATGTAGTGAAAAGAAGGGCCATATGCACCCCAATGTTCATAGCAGCAATGTCTGCAATAACCAAACTGTGGAAAGAACTGAGATGCCCTTCAACAGATGAATGGATAAAGAAGATGTGGTCCATAGATACAATGGAATATTACTCAGCCATCCCAACTTTTACATCAACATGGATGGGACTGGAGGAGATTATGCTAAGTGAAATAAGTCAAGCAGAGAAAGTCAATTATCATATGGTTTCACTTATTTGTGGAACATAAGGAATAGCATGGAGGACATTAGGAGAAGGAAGGGAAAAATGAATGGGGGGAAATCAGAGGGAGAGATGAACCATGAGAGACTATGGACTCTGAGAAACAAACAGGGTTTTAGAGGGGAGGGGGGGATTGGTTAGCCTCGTGATGGGTATTAAGGAGGGCTTGTACTACAAGGAGCACTGGGTGTTATACGGAAACATGGATTGTGGATCACCACATCAAAAACTAATGATGTATTGTATGGTGACTAACATAACATAATAAAATTTAAAAAAATAAAAAAAATAAAAGAGAGGTAGCTGGGGAAAAAAAAGTTGATTTCAACCTTCATAGATGACTTTGAGGGTCTAAGACTTCAGTGGAAGAAGTAACTACAGATGTCCTTGAAATAGCAAAATAAATAGAATTAAAAGTGGAGCCTGAAGATGTGACTGAATGGCAGCAAGCTTGCGGTAAAACTTTAAGGAATGAGGAGCTGCTTCTTATGGATGAGCAAAGAAAGTGGTTGGTTTCTTGTTTCTTGAGATGGAATCTACTCCTGGTGAAGATGCTGTGAAGATTGTTGAGATGCCAACAGAAAACTTAGAATATTACATAAACTTAATTGATAAAGTAGCAGTGGGTTTTAAGAGGATTGACTCCAATTTTGAAAGAAGTTCTACTGTGGGTAAAATGCTGTCAAACAGCATCACATGTTACAGAGAAATCATTCATGAAAGGAAAAGTCAATCAATGAGGCAAATTGTTATCTTCTTTTAAGAAATGCCACATCCACCACAGCCTTCAACAGCCATCACCCAGATCAGTCAGCAGTCATCAACATCAAGGCAAAACCCTCCATCAGCAAAAAGATGACAACTCACTGAAAGCTCAGATGATGGTTTTCAATCTTTAGGAATAACGTATTTTTTAATAAAGGTATGCACATTGGTTTTTAGATGTAATGCTATTGTACACTTAATAGTCTACAACATAGTGTAAACGTAACTTTTATATGCACTGGGAAACCAAACAAGTTCATTTGGACTCTTATTATTGCAATATTCACTTTATTGTGTTGATATGGAACTGAACCTGCATTATCTCCAAGGTATGCCTGTAGTTAGGAATTTCCTTTATATTAACAAAATAGGTTGTGTTATAAAAAATTAAGTGACATTGTTGTGATGAGCACTGGCTATTGTATGTATGTGTTGAATCACTTCATTGTATACTTGAAATCAATATTATGTTGTTTGTTAACTACCTGGAATTTAAATAAAAATTTAAATAAATAAATAAATAAAAAGAAAAAAGTGTCAAAGAAATATTCTTAAAATGTTTGTTTAAAAAATTTAAAAAAGATCTAATCCCTGAGCATCTGTCATTCTTCTAAACACTGTTCTAAACGTATTATGTATATTATCTGCCCAAGACTATTGTAAAGTGGATTTTTTTTTCACTGCTTTACAGATGAAGAGTTTCTTGAATTTCAAAAATCTTCATTTTGAATGCCCTGCCATCAAAAAGCAAGATCTTGGAACATAATAATAAAATAAAACCAACACAGTATACTGCTTCCAGTTTCTATTTGTTAATTCTGCATTAAAAAACCTGATAAATAATGATAAGAGTATTATGCTAATTAGAAAAAAAATTCTTAAAAATATCTTATTTTAGGGCGCCTGGGTGGCTCAGTTGGTTGGGCGACTGCCTTCGGCTCAGGTCATGATCCTGGAGTCCCCGGATCGAGTCCCGCGTCGGGCTCCCTGCTCGGCGGGGAGTCTGCTTCTCCCTCTGACCCTCCTCCCTCTCATGCTCTCTGTCTCTCATTCTCTCTCTCGCAAATAAATAAATAAAATCTTTAAAAAAAAAAAAAAAAAAAAAAAAAAATATCTTATTTTAGTATCTTTAAAAATATTGTTTGGGGGGCGCCTGGGTGGCTCAGGTCATGATCTCAGGGTCCTGGGATCGAGCCCCACATCAGGTTCTCTGCTCCGTGGGAAGCCTGTTTCTCCCTCTCCCACTCCCCCTGCTTGTGTTCCCTCTCTCGCTGTGTCTCTCTCTGTCAAATAAATAAAATCTTTAAAAATATATATATATTGTTTGAATTTTTTATGCTAAGTAATATTATTTGGCTGCATAGACATTTTTCGTAGGTAAAAAGTATGAGAGAAAAGGTGTATGAAAATATACCTTGTTTTCTAAAAGAAAGACAAAAAGTCCAGGCAGTGGATAATCTCAACACTGTTTAAACCTTGTTTCTCCATAATATGGTCGTTGTGTGGTTTAAAATACATGTAACCCATTTGGATTCTAAGAAATTACCATGATCACCTATTATTTTTCTGCCCAATTTTTGTACCCACATATTCTAAGGAGTGTTTTATACAGGATGATTCAGAACATGATAATAGGAAATGAAGATGTTAGTGTGTGTATTGATTATTAACATTCTGTTTTTATGTAAGCTCACCTCTGCCATGATCTAGTTCTGTGTTTCAAGGAAGTTCTTAATTCTCTGAATGACTGAAAAAATAATCTTGGTCTTCAATTTTTATGTCATAAGATGATGACAATATATATACTATTGTGTGTATGTGTTACTGCAAAGTTTAGCAGTAATGTTTATAATAGAAAATATTATTATGTAGATGAAAGATGCTAAGTCAGAAAATACAAATTCAAGGAACTGTAGAGGCCAGGTGAGTGATTTAAATTAATAAACTAGAACTAGATATTCAAAATCTATAAAGAACTCATCAAACTCAACACCCCAAAACAAATAATCCAGTTAAGAAAAGGGCAGAAGATATGAATAGACACTTTTCCGAAGAAAACATCCAGATGGCTAACAGACACATGAACAGATGGTCAATATTACTCATCATCAGGGAATACAAATCAAAGCCACAATGAGATACCACCACACACCTGTCAGAATGGCTAAAATTAACAAAACAGGAAACAACAGATGTTGGCGAAGAGGTGGAGAAAGGGGAACTCTTTTGCACGGTTGGTGGGAATGCAAACTGGTGCAGCCACTGTGGAAAACAGCATGGAGGTTCCTCAAAATGTTAAAAAAAGAACTACTCTACAACCCAGCAATTGTACTACTGGTTATTTATCCAAAAGATAAAAAAATACTGATTTGAAGGGGTACATGCACCCTGATGTTTATAGCAGCATTATCAACAATAGCCAAACTATGGAGAGAGCCCAAATGTCCACAGACTGATGAATGGATAAAGAAGATGTGGTATATATACAATGGAATATTGCTCAGCCATCAAAAAGAATGAAATCTTGCCATTTGCAACAATGTGGGTGGAGCCAGAGAGTATTACGCTAAATGAGAAAATCAGAGAAAGACAATCACCATATGATTTTACTCATGTGTGGAATTTAAGAAACAAAACAGATGAACATATGGGAAGGGGGGAAAAGAAGAGAAAAAAAGAGGGAAACAAACCATAAGAGAATCTTAATGGGTTAAGAATTCTAGATTGAGAAAACAGCTAGCAGAAAGGTCTCAGGTGGTAGCTCACTTACAGAGCCCGAGGAATAGCAAAGAGGTCAACAGGACAAGAGCAGGAAGTATATGGGGAATATAAAACATGAGGCCAGAGAAGCATCAGGGGGCCTGATGAAGTAAGTTATTTTAGGTAATTATAATGATTTTGGATTTTAATCTGGGAGTGACAAGAAATCAATGGAAAAATTTATGGTAATAGAGGGAAATACTATGAATTGCATTTAAGAGCATCACCCTGACTTGTCCTTTAAAAATAACCTGAAGGGAAGAATCAGTGAGACAATTTGGAAGGCTATTTCTATAATTCAGGTAAGCTATAACGGTGACTTGACCATGGTGGTAACAATGGAGGTAGTGAAAGTGTCAGATTCTGGATACCATTTGAAAATAGAGCCAAAGGGGATACCCAGTAGGTTAAGCGCCCAACTCTTGGTTTCAGCTCACATCATGATCTCAGGGTCAGGAGATCGAGCCCCATGTTAGGCTCTGAGCTCAGCAAGGAGTCTCCTTGAGTTTCTTTCCCTCTCCCTCTACCCCTCCCCCCATCTAAAATAAATAAGTAAATCTTTAAAAAACAAAGAAGAAAAAGAAAATAAAGCCAAAGGAATCTGCTAGTGGATCAAATGGGGGTGTGAAAAAAAAGGGAATGGAGTCAAAGATGACTAGTAGTTTTGGCCTGAGCATTGACAGAAAGACAATTTTTTATTATATTCAAATAATCTCATGGAAAGAATTAAAATGTTCCATCTAAATAAATAATGCTAAAATATCTATTTTTTTTAAAGATTTTATTTATTTATTTGACAGAGAGAGACACAACGAGAGAGGGAACACAAGCAGGAGGAGTGGAAGAGGGAGAAGCAGGCTTCCTGCGGAGCAGGGAGCCTGATGCAGGGCTCCATCCCAGGACCCTGGGATCATGACCTGAGCCAAAGGCAGACGCTTAATGACTGAGCCACCCAGGTGCCCCTAAGATATCTGTTCTTATCTAATAATTTGTTAGAGTTAATCAATTATATGTTATATTGTTCATAAACCTGGATCGTTATACAAATCCATACTATTTGTTATTTTATTTTCCTTCTCTCACTCCTGACTGTGTTTTGGAAGTTATTAAACAGTTTCTCAAATATTACTAAGGGGAAAGGTTTTTAGGATCATCTCTATCTCTAAATAGCTGTAGTATCCTGAGAAAATAATGCAAATTCTCAGGTCCTAAGAGTCCTCATCTGTAATTATATTTAAAACAACATATGAATGATATCTAGAGTCTCTTCCAGTTCTTACTTTCTGAACATTTTTGGTCCCTTTATTGTACCCTTTATCCTGTTTTATTTTTTTAATCTATTTTGTTTCTTCAGGATGTTATTCACATGGTTTCAGCTATTTATCTTTATGCCTCACCCAAATCTCATGCTTGCATATTTCAGATTCATCACCCAATATAGGAAAGAACTTTAGCTGAACAAATTCTGTTTATGACAAATAGTCCTAGAACATCTTACATCTTGCTTTTGTTTTGTTTTGTTTTGTTTTGTTTTGTGTTTAAGCAGGCTCCATGCCCAACATGGGGCTTGAACTCATAACCCTGAGATCAAGAATTGCATAGTCTATAGGCTGAGCCAGCCAGGTGCCCCACATCTTACTTTGATTGTATCTTGCTCTTCGGCCAGGGTTGTCACATAAAATTTCAATGGATGAAATTCTCATTTTACTTTTTGTAATTGGTAACTGTTAAGTTATGTATTGGGAAAGCTTGACTTGCCCACACGATGCTTTGTTCCTTACTTGTTATTGTGTTCTGATGCTTACCGGCTGGTGGCACCACGTGTTATCTTAAATCTCTGGCTTTTCCACTTTTCCTTGGACAAGCCTCTTTCTCTAGTGTATTTTTAGTGATTTCCTTTATCACTTGCCTATTTTTCTGGCCCAACTGAGTCCATAACTATACTGACTACTATAATTCAAAATTGGTGAGGGAGAGTTACAAGGAAATCCTATAATTATTGCACAATATATCCAGCATATTGCTAAGAAAATAAAAAGGAAATGTTGAGTGAGTATGGCATGCTTGTTTTTCTTAGGAATTACACTTTTTTGCCAGTGGCCTTGGCGACTGAGGGCTAATACGTAAGAACACCCTGGGCAGCCAATGTCTTTTCTACTTGGACCTATGATACTGGGGTCATTTCATCATTTCTTTTTACAGCTTCCTCCTGGTTCAATATGAACATAGTTTTAGAATGGATATTAGCTAAATAATTCAAATATACAGTAGATATTGACTTAAGTTTTCTAAGCTATATAAAAGATATACGACAATCAGGAGTGTTTCCATTCCTCATACGTGTAGCATGATATGAATGCAAGTTATATTATCGTTATGCTAATACTCTCCTTGTTTACTTGTAAAGGGCATCTATCTGTGCTTAAGTCCTGAATATATCTACTATCTATTAATGATAAAAAAGAACATTGTAAAAATTAGTGTTATACACAATTAGATAATTACATTATGAACAGCAACCACTAAAGAGGCAAAGAAATTTGAAGACTGCTTTTGTAAGTAAGTACATATTAAGTACTTTTGAGGCCTGCCTCAGACTTTATTGTAGTACTTCCAGCAAATTCTCCTCTCTGCACTTCAGTTTCCTTTCTTCCTTCCATCTTCTGTTCTTCCATAAGCATTAGCTGATAAACATTGACTTACTGCAAAAGATATGGGCCCACACCTGAGCAGTCCCATTTTAATAAATGTGTACTGTTAGCATTCGTTCTCTAGAAGTAGTTACTCTCTAAATGTTACCCTCCATCCTAAAACCCTTCAAAAATTTCCATTGTCTACAGAATAGAATTCATTTTCTTTAGGAGCCCAGGATGCTTTGCCCTTCCTTATGGGACCTCTTCCTCTTTCTCTGTTCTCATCTCCATCTATTGTCTTCCTTGTACTTCATTTCCCAGATTCACTACTTGATTAATTTGTAGTTACTCATTTCTCACATCCAAGGCCCCATTCTTCCTTTCCTTTTAGCCTAAAACTTTCTTCCATCCTCAGGTCAAATTCCTCTTCATCTGGCTTCAGGATTCTGCTCAGGATTCACAGCTCCATCCTTTTTCCTTCTCCCATCCATCAGCTAAAATGAACTAGGTATTTCCTTTGTGTCTATTATACCTTATGATAGCTTTATTTAAATATTTATTACATTTCACAATGAGTGCATTTCCATATTCGTTTTCCCATGAAGGCTCTGATCTCCTTCACGACAAGAATTACACCTTTTTATTTACTGTTGCATTCTTGGAAACTAGCAAAATGCCTGGCAAAACATAGACATTTAATATGGAATACATTTCATTCTTTACCTTCAGCAACCACATGTCCACCTATCTTCAGCATTCTGCATGCATGACTATCCTCTGGATGTACTCATCACTCAGAAATTCTCCTCTAGAAATGTTGAAATTCCCATCTGGTCAAAAGCTCTTGCCTGTACTTCTAGAGATTGCTTACTCTCATTTGGCCTGGTTTTTGCCTTTTTTCCTGCTTCTAGTCATTCGAACCCTTTTTAGTGTTCTGGTTTATTACTCAACTACTAACCTCTCTGACTTCCTAGCTCAACCAGTACTTCATGGTTAGTCATTTCAGACCAAACACAGTCAACCCCTCTCCCCACCCTGACAATTCTCTCGACCTATTGATATTATATTGCAACCATCTTGCCATACATCTACTTGGGTAAAGAAAACAATTTGGTATCTAATCTCATTTGGGTATTACTGCTATAGATACTTCTATTCATTTTTAATTTTCACATTAACCAGAATTCTCTTCTTTTTTAAATATCCCAAGCCCATAACTGTTTACCTCACTGTCAGTTGAGAACCCTCATCCTCCACCTCACTGGAAAATTAAGATCATTTAATTTCAAGTTCTCTGCCATGTACTTCAAAATATGTATTATATTGACTCATCTTCTCCTCCTCTTCTGCTGTCTCAGGAAAACTGGTACATTTTGTACAGGCCTAATTCTTTTGGCTATGACCCCAATCCTACTGGAATTTGCTTCATCAATTTATTTCCACACCTTTGGTGGTTTTCAGCTTCCTCACCATTGGCTTCTTTATTTTATTTATTTTTTTAAAGATTTTTATTTATTTATTTAGCAGAGATAGAGAGAGAGCACAGGTAGGCAGAGGGAGAGGGAGAAGCAGGCTCTCCACTGAGCAAGGAGCCCGATGCGGGGCTCAATTCCAGGACCCTGGGATCGTGACCTGAGCCAAAGGCAGCTGCTTAACTGACTGAACCACCCAGGTGCTCCTGACCGCTTTATTTTGAGGCACAAATCTCTATCCTAAAATTACCTTCCTGTGATTCTGGTTGTCCCTATTGTTATATATACCCTTCCATGGGTGTCCTTACTTTCTCTCCTAAAATCTAAGAAGAGTAGTGTTGCTTTTAATTCCCCCCCCACATTACTTGCTTCTTAACCACTTGTAGTGCATCCCGATGATTTCAGTGATAATGACTCCTGTGTCCAAAAACCCCCTCCTTGTTTCCACCTTTGTCCCCATCTGTGTTGCATTTTCACTCTTAACTCCACTTGTTTCTTCTAGTTATTTCCTCCCATGACTTCCATGACCTTCTATTCTCTTTTCCTTGATACTTTGTATTTTTCCTATTTCCTTTTGCTCTATCAGTCCCAAATAACAAGAAACACTTGAGTTCTATTCTTAGACAATTTATTTTCTCACTTGCACACTTTCCCTAGGGAAGTTCATTTATTCCTTTGTCTGGAAAAAAAAATTCTACAGTTGTACTTATGACTTCTTTGAGCATCACATTTAACTGACAATACCTTCTGGACACCTTCAAACTTACTATGTTCAAGGTTTAACACTCTCTAACTTCAGCCTGGTTTCTTATCTTGGTTTACAATATGACCAAATTTTCAGTCACATAGGCATATGTTATTCATTAATTTTCCTGATGTCTCACATTTCTTATATTTTAATGACACATTTGTTTTCTCATTGCCTAAGAAGCCCAGTACCATCTTTCTAGTTGATGTCATTATGATGTCTGTCTTCGACTATTGTAATAACATGTTAATCACATGTTACTATAATAACCTCCTTTACTAGGTTACCCTGAGATATTGTCATAAAGTCATAAAATTCAAGAAATTTCACAATCCTCCCTTCTTTCAAATCTCTAATATCTTCCCTTATTTCCAGTGAATTATGTCACCCTGAATCATTGAAATTCAAAGGCATTAAGATCTGACTCCTGTGTATCCTGAAGTACAGAACCCATCAAACCTGGTATTTTTCTCTTCAATCTCCTGTCTTTCCTTCAGCCAAAACACTTTATTCACATTTAGTCATCTTTTAAAATTCTACTTATTTTTTAAAGATTTAACCAAAATAGCAGCTCTTTAATGACCAGTTCCCCTGCCCACACTCAGCACCAATGCCCCATTCCTCCAATTCAGGCATAATTAAATTCTACACATTTAAGCACAAATGCTACATGGAGAGCTAAATTTTCTAACAGAATTTATAAAGGGAGTTAAAACATGGACACTGCATACGATCAAACAGAAATACATGTAGTCAGACATATCTAGTTTTAAATGGCATCTTTGCCATTAACAAACTATGATTTTGGGGCAAGTTACTCAATCTCTTGTTGTCTCAATTTCTTCAACCAAAATATGGAGAGGACAGCTACCTCATGATGTTTTTGTAAAGATTATACAAGATAATCTCTATAAAATGCACAGTGCCTGGAATAGGGGTGATACTAAGTATAAAAAATAAAGGTTATTATTATGCCTAAGATAGAAAAAGGTAATCAGTACTTACCAGGTAAATAAGTCTCCGCGACATTTTGCAAAATTTTGGTGGCAGATTCACCAAGGATTTTAAAGATCCCAGCTATCCAGGTAGAGTCTTTTTCTGTGATGTTTCATTACAGAGGAAGGCTTATTCCTCTTGTGTACAGAATATTGGTTTGAAGTGAATGATTTATTGTTTCCCAATCAAGTGGTCCTGGGAGCTAAGCAGTTTGCCTTACCTGACTAAACTACCATCATGGACTTGTTACCTTGTCAGTTCCTCCACTGCAGCATAAAACACTAACAACTGCTCAGGTTAGCATGAAATTGTGCCCTTTGTGAAGCCCCTGTGTATCTCTGATGTTCATATAGAATTCCCCGCACAATTAAGATCTTGAGGACCCACCAAGTGCTAAAGAGACTTAATTGCATTCACAATGAGTTGGGGATTGGGCCAGAGTCTCAATGTCTTCCAGTCATTGTTTTAGTTATTAGAAAATTACATTTCCTGAACAGATTTCCTTTATTGGTTCGTGAATTGCTCCCTTGTTAAACTGCTCCCCAGAATTTCTGGGGACAGATAATAGGCAGAAATCATATTCTAATCATGTGGACTTCTTGGAATTAAAGCTCACTATTGATTTTATCTCAAACCGCAAAATTAGCATACCACCAAGTACAGTATATAAACCACCACAAAAGCAGACAGACCATCATCCACTTGGCTTCCCCTTCACTTCCTGTCCTCCACCTTGGAAAACAGGTAAGAATTTCAGATTTAAATCTGATGTATTCTCTCTTCACCTTTATTTCAAACTAGGCTGAGATATATGAAGAAAATAATTGCTTAAAATACAGTCTTTGAAATAAGGGTATTTAAAGAAGTGGTGACACTATTTTCAAAATTTAGGTTAAAAAAATAGAAATGTCTATAGAGATTTGGTAAAAATTATGACTGCATGAGCTTTATGAGTCTAAAAAATGTAGTAACAATGATTACTATTGTTTTAGTACAAGGCCAGTTAACAGGCTATATTAAAAAAGCTATTTCTTGAATTAATAAGTCTTCCAATTTGGTTAAACATACAGCAACAATAAAAGAAGATATATTTAAATTATTTTTGGGGAATATGAATAATTAATGGGAAACCTTTATCCCACAGTAGTTTTAGAGGGAACACTGAGTCAAGATATGGCAGGACATGTTTGGAGATGTGCACTACTTGAAATGTTCATAAATATTTTTTTAGAAGTATGTATTCATTAAACTTCCTTAGTGTCTCCAACATCCCACTTTATCAATTGGTTTATGATAGTTCAAAATATTAATAAAATAGACATATGAAATACAGAATTAAGTTAAAAAATATTTTACTTTGTAAGAAAATTCTAGATGGGACAGAGATGACTTGGAGACAAAAGCAAAGGAAAGAGAAGATTTGAAAGAAAGAGTACTTTAGAATCCATTGGTCAAAATGAAGTTCTGGTTAAAAAATTGGTATATAAAATGCTAATTATAAAATATAGAAAATGAGATGAGATCCTTCCTACACATAATGACCCCTAATAGGATACTATATTCTTTTTTTTTTTTTTTTGAGTCCTGACAATAAGAAATTATTTGGAAACTTATGGAGCTCTTAAGCAAAGCAAAATTAAGATTTATATAGTATCCATGAAAAAGATCTAGAAAAAATGTCTTTTCCTGAAGAAAGAGCATAATCTTCAGGCTTCAAATATTGGAAAGGATATTTTGCCGATTGATTAGGGACTTTTTTCATGAAATGTTTTTAGTTCAGAAATTTAGTTTAAATATCTGAGACTGAAGATTGCATGCTAAGTGATATTAGTGGCACAAACATTATTTTGTATAAGAAACTATAGAAATGCTACAAAATCAAGCATTTAGTACATTTTGGTTATATAGGTTAACAGGTATATTAGGTTATACTACAAAAAGAAGTAGCCTGGAGTGGGGATTGGGCAAGAGGATAAGTGGAGGAAATAAAGGAAATGCTCCAATGAAAATCTCAGTCTAATTGGAAATAATGAGAAATAATTAAAAAACCAATATTCATGGAAACAATTTGGTTTAGTAAAAAAAGAAAGATAAAAGGATAATATGATCTTCTTTGTATACATTTTCTTTGATCAGTCTCTTTCAGATAGAACTGAGGCTCTATCAGGGCTGAGACCTTAAAATTTTGTTTGCTGCTATCATCCCAGCACCTAGACAGTGTCTGGCAATAAAAGGTGTTAGATAAATATTTTTGAACAAATGAATCGATTAATAAATGTTTCTGTAAATACCTTGAACTTTTTTCGGTCTTTCACAAAAACTCAACCATAGTGCTGTAAATGAGATAAAAAAGAATGAGGTAGGGTAGAGGTGATGGCTGAAAAAATCTTAATGGTTGGCCATGAGGTAAGAAAATGATATGTAAGTAAGGATCCATAGTAGACTTTGACCCTGCCTATATGATAAAGCGTCTATTAGTATTTTTTCTAAAATGCAGTTATTTTTATTATGTATTATCTTTAGTTTCTTTAAAAGGAAAGCAATCTTAGCTAAATAAGAAAATAGATTGACCAATATATTACCATTCTTTCATTTCCCCATTGACAAGACTTGATAGCCATGAAGATCCTAATCCTTGCCTGCCTGGTGGCTCTTGCTCTTGCAAGAGAGGTAAGCAAATGTCTAAATAATTAAGGTATAATAGAATATCTGCCTATGTTAGAGAAGAACATCAGCAACATTGTTAAAGTACAAATAAAGCAGAATTTCAACAGATTCATTTGCACTTCCTAGAAAGTCATTTACATTCATCCACTATTTCAACAGTGTGCAGTAGGGGCATAAATCTGGGTCAAATGTTTTCTATACCACTGTGCCACCAGTTCCTAAAGGAAAAGGAAATGGACAGATAAGCAAACAGACAAAACAAAAAGAGACAGATATAAAAATGACAATAATAATATTGCACAGATGTGATTGCATGCATGTGCAACCTAGATAAATATATCTTATTCCAATGACAAAATATATGTATCTCTTAACCTCACGGCGCTGGGCCCAATTCCACCTTTGTCTACCCAAAGACATTGAATAATTATAATCATAAATATATTTGTAATACTAATAAACTGCTTAAAACAAAGTAAAATAACTGTTACCCATCAAAAACTGTATATTCACGTAAGATAAAAATATATCAATAAAGTTACTAAATATAAAAGACATAAAAAAACTACCTTTCGAGACTCCCAATAATCATTTTTTTATTTCTTAAATTTGTGAAATAGCTCTGCATAAGAAGATAAAAATTAAACAGGAAAAATGTTTAATAATGAGTCACCTATGGAAACCAAAATGGTGTTTGTTTTTTTATTTTCCTGTTACAGAAGGAAGAACTCACTGTATCCACTGAGGTAAGATGTTTTTATTCACAAAAAAAATTTTCAGCCACAAAATATTAACATTCTGCAATGATCTAGGAAAAGGCCGTTGTTGATTGTTTTATTTTTTTGTTTTTTCTTTTACAGACTGTGGAAAGCCTTTCAAGCAGTGAGGTAAAGACAACATTTTCAGAGGCAATTTCCCAGTTTTGGAACAGTAAAATGCTGTGTTATCTTTCTATTGTGTTTCATTAGGACAGTTAGGTCAAAGCAGCTCTGTTCTGACATAAGTTTTGATGTAAATTTCTATTTTTTTTTTCCCATTGCATATGCGTAAGGACAGAATAAGTATCTGGAGAATTCAATTTTTTTTTTAATTTTTAAAGATTTTATTTATTTATTTGAGAGAGAGAGAATGAGAGAGAGCACATGAGAGGGGGGAGGGTCAGAGGGAGAAGCAGACTCCCTGCCGAGCAGGGAGCCCGATGCGGGACTCGATCCAGGGACTCCAGAGGATCATGACCTAAGCCGAAGGCAGTTGCTTAACCAACTGAGCCACCCAGGCGCCCTGGAGAATTCAATATTCTAGCACTTCCTAAGTGGGCTCGCTACTTGAAATTGTGTCATCGTGACCCCCTCTTTTTTTTTTTTAATGAACTGTGCAGTCCTGTTTTCTGTCTTGAGCTCTCTTTACCCTGTCCTCATTCCCTATTCTGATATTTATCAAGCACCTTCTGTGGATCAGATATTGACTAGGAGCTGTGGCACAAATGAAAAAAGGGGTGCTGCCCAAAGTAAAGAGCAGAATATGTGAGCAGACATGTGAATGGACACATTTTGTAACTACAATAGTCACTTCAGTAAATAAGAGATGGTGAGAGGTAGTGTAGTCCTAAATCTGCCTGGGAGAATCAGGTAAGTATTTTACCCTGGCACCACTCTTTTGGGATATGTCATTACCTGTTAGTTAAATTGTACATCAGTATACTTTGTCTCTCTACAAGGCTATCAGTCCCTTAAGCAAGGCATTTATTTCTTACAATTAGTTTGAAGTGTAATAAGTAACCTAAGAATGATTAAAAGAATTAAAAGATAAAATTCATATTATTAATGAATATTATTCTTTTAGAATCAGATAGAGTACTAGCAGTCATTTGTTGTCCTAGGAAAGGGGCATGGTGATAGAGAGAAATCAACATCTATTAAATACCTCTTTTTGTACTATGTTCACTAATTTTCTTTTCTTATGTAACTGCATTCATTTTTCTTTTATACAACAAGCTTATGCAGAACAGTGCAACATCTAAGCTTCAGCAATTATCCTGAGTTTTTAATATTATCAAACAAGGTGTGAACGTTAACCTATTACATGCCTTCATTTTCTGATTTGTATTGACAAAGAAGAAACATTCATAAAACTAAAACTAATTTTATTTTTATTTTTCTGAAGGAATCTATTACACACATCAACAAGGTAATAGTTTCATATTCACATGTACTTATTTTCAAAATTTCCTACACTTAATTTTTATAGGTGGTAACATTTCCTTATATGTGATTTGGTTTTTAGCAGAAATTTGAGAATTTCAAGCATGAGGAACAGCAGCAAAAAGAGGTAATTTATTCATGATAAGTGTATTTATAAAATTATTATGGAATATAATACATACAAAATGTGTATATGTTCACTCTAAAGGATGATAATAAAATAAATGCCAGTGAAGAAATTAAGTTTTGACACAGTCAAAATATTTTGAAGACACAAATGCATCTTTCAAACTCACAATCAATTTACAGAGTTTAGAATCAAAACCGAAGAATAATTCTTGATTTACTCACATTTCCAGCTGGTTCCCCTTAGTCTCAAGATGGATATTCTGATGAAAGAAAATGAAAAGGCAATACAGCACATTTATTAGCTGTGTGCCTTTGACCCCAAGTTTCTCTGTACTTAGTTTCCTTTTCTGTAAACCGAGCCTATTCCTAACCCCACAGTATTGATAAGCTGGCACACAGTGAATAGTCAATGATTTTATATAACATTTTGTAGGTTTTATATTAACACTTACAAATACATGTTCTTAAAATGATTTCCATTACACTGATGAGAGAAGTAAGGTACAGAACAACTGAGTGACAATATCACAGTTATTAAATAGTAGAGCTTGTTTAAAATTAAGGATTTTCTTCGACAACATAAAATTCTTCATTTAATTAAATTACATTTGTGGTAACATATTTATCTAATTGTATCTATTTTTATCAATGAAGTTGTATTGTTCGAAACTTAAGCCAAATATTTCCTAAATCAAAATGAATTTACAAATGGATGCCTCTCGGAAGACTCAAGATAACTAACTACCTTCTCCCAAGAGAAGTAGTGCTAGAAGGTGGCTGGTGTTAAGTAACTCCTTGAATTAAGCTGTAAAGTAAGATTTAATTGTCATTAAAACAACAGCAGCCACAACAAATAAACTTTGGAGTTACCCCTCTAAGTCTTTTTAAATAGATCTTTATTATATGAACACAATTTGCTCTATTATCAAAACATTATGTTGAAAAGTCCATGAAGATCAAAGTGGACAGATACCGTTATCTAGGCAATTCAGAAAAAGGTGAAATAAGTCTTGAAATCTCCAAACACTGATTTCAGTTTGATCTGTGGACTCACCTATGAAGGGAACGAGTTAATGAGAAATCCCTCAATGAGCGTTTTACTCATTAGTCTTCACCCGACAGAAAATTATCTCTTAATCAAATCAGTCAAAGATTTTCCTTCTCTCTTTTCACTCAGTTATGGTTGTTCAAAAGACACGAGGTTAATTCATCACAAATGACTGTTATGGTTGAATCATGGACTCAAAGATTCTTTTCCTTCTTTCCAGGATGAACGCCAGAATAAAATCCACCCCCTTTCCCAACAACAGCCTCTAATCTATCCTTATGCTGATCCCATCCCTTACGCTGTCCTTCCACAGAATGTCCTGCCTCTTGCTCAGCCTGCTGTGGTGATGCCTTTCCCTCAGCCTGAAATAATGGAAGTCCCCAAAGTTAAGGAGAACATCTTTCCTAGGCGCCAAGTGATGCCCTTTCTTAAATCTCCAGTAGTGCCCTTTTTGAACAGCCAAATCCAGAATCTCGCTGGTCTTGAAAATCTGTACTTTCCTCAGCCTCAGCCTCAGCCTCAGCCTCATCCTCTGCCTCTGCCCCTTCCTCTGCCTCTGCTCCAGCCCCTATTGCACCAGATCCCCCAGTCTCTTCCTCAGACTCACATGCTTACTCCTCAGCCACTGCTCTCCATCCCACAGTCCAAAGTCCTGCCTTTTCCCCAGCAAGTGATGCCCTACCCCCAGAGGGACATGCCCCTACAAGCCTTTCTGCTGTTCCAGGAGCCTTCCCGTGAGGCCCATCCTGTGACTCAACCGATTGCCCCAGTTTACAACTCTGCTATTGTAAGTCCAAACTTACTAGCTTTGCTGTCTCACTTATGACATGAATATGGTGATAGAGGAAGTAAGTGAGAACTCTATAATGAAAGAATAAATGAATAATGAATGGATCTAAAATGCACTTTGTTTAGATCAGTGAATCTCAATACTAGCAACATAATAGAATAACCTGTAGAACTTTCTCTTCCTAAAATCCCAATGTCTGGGCCTACCTGCTGAGATTCTTACGTAATTGTTCTGATCTTCTATGTAGAAGATACTATTGGGAACAAATTGTTTCAGGAGATTCTGATTTAATTGATCTGTTGAGAATTTGGATAAAGAGGATTAGGGCTTATTAAAGCTGGAATTAAATTTGATAGTCTGATTGGGCTTGGAATAAAGAAGGCTTATTTTTTTCTACAATTTTGAAGTTTTCCTTGTGCATGTCTATTCTGCAGATGCCTTATTTCACATCTCGTTTTTGACATGTATACATATGATGGTAAACAATTGAGATAATTATTTCATTACTTAGGGAATTCTTAGGGAAAGTGTCTTTGTGTCTTTGCCAAAATGTGAATTGTATATTTATTTATTTTGCTTTTTAATTTTTTTTAATTTTTAAGGTTTAAGAGAATTTCAAAGCTAATGTCCCTTCCTCACTTTTGGTAAGTTTTGGGAGTTTGGAGGTTAGACTGATCATTTTAATAGATAGTATCTTTTTAGATTTCATTATCCTGGATAAGTCCAAGACAGTGATAAACTTTGTCAATACACCAACTTATTTATTAATGATCAAAGTGTCATGGGTGTCTCAATGGTTGACTAACATCTACTGACCTGAAAGTGTGTATCAAATTTTAATTAAGTGCTATTGACAGATCTGCATTCAAGTGCCTGTGTTCTGATCCTTGATTATCATAATTTTTTTAGGAAAAACTGGAAATAGTTTCTCCTACTTTTATGTGAATATATTTGAGATTTTTTTAAAAGATCACTTTCATTCTCATTTCTAACTTAGGCTTCATAACTTCAATTGTTTTTGTCTCACTTAAAATTTACATATTATCCTTTAACTCATGACTCAAAATAAAATTAATTATTCCAGGTATAAGGTTTAAAAAGAGGAGAGAATATAGCTTTGGGATTCCTAAAATACAACTCTGTCTATGATCAGGATAGACTAGACATTTCACTAAAACAATATCAGGTGAGCTGTTATTTAATCATATAGGAATTTTTATATTCCTTCAAGGTAGGGCTCAACAGTTTGCATTTGTAACAAAATTTGTCTTGTAAATTAATCACACCAAAATTACAAATGAGGAGGGATGAATAATTATAGCCTATAACATAACTAATTCTATATGTGCTTTATATTCTACAGAATTGACTGTGACTGGAAATGTGGCAGCTTTTCACTTGGCATCCTGATAGCAAAAATTAATAACTTTTAAATGAATCTACATAGAAAAAATGAAAGATTTTTCCTTTATTTATTTTATGTACTATATGGCATTCATCTTAATCTGAATTTGACTCATAAACTCTACATTTTCCAAATCAACAATACCATAGAAATTTAATTTTGAGTTGGAAATACCCTACACATGGGAAAAATATGTATAGTTTCTGGAATTGTGTTTGTAATTATTTAAGTATCTATTTCCTAACCAGTCATTTCAATAAATTAATCCTTTAGGCATATTTAAGTTTTTCTGTCTTTATTATAATTTCTTAAACCTGAGTTGGCCTTAAGATTATTGTCAGTTTAAGATTATTGGTGTTAAAAATGGCCATGGAAGAATTGAAATCAGGTAGAATGCTTTGAATTGAATGGTAAAGAATATCAAAAAGTGGAGGAAAAGATAAGGAGATCATATACTGTGTTTGCTCTAGAAAGTCTTGGTTTATACCCATTGCCCAGTTAACCTAGGACACTCTCAAATGTACCCAACATTGGTTATTAAATTTTATGGTCACTATGGAAAAAAAAAAACAAAACAACTTCAAATGTGAAAGCTGATTCACAGCTCAGCAACGTGTAGCTAAGTGGTGCTGTGAAAGTTACTCAGTCCTTCAGACCTTCAATTTCCACATCTATAAAATAGGCAATTCAAAGGTTTTTTATTGAAGTTTTAATATGATAGATGCACTGCACAGATACAGGATAATTGCTCCCTATTGCTCCACATTACTGACCTCGCTTATACCAGAACAAGAACCAGTATCACAATCAGAATGAACTGGGTTATGTGGCCAGTAATGCCCAAGAAATAAGATTTAACATGAGGCTCTGATATCCATTTTTTTTTAATTGCAGAGTAATTGTTTCATTGTAATGAATAATCCCCCTACCAACTACCACACCTGTACACTCAATCTCATCCTCTTGAGTTTACACAGTGACTCATCCTTAGCAATTCTTCCATCTTTCCTGCCATCCTCAGTGATTTCCTCACCTAAGGACCAAGTGTGAGACAACTTATGCTATCTTTCCTTTTTCAAAGAAAATTGCATCTTGTGACAGTACACTTCCAAACCCCTCCCAGTCCTTTAGGCTTCTCTATGGCAACTGTTAGAGAAGAACTATCCACACTGAATATATTATGCTTTGATTAACTTGCTTCCATCAAAGTTTTGTCCCTATGGAAATCACTTTTTTCCAAGGTAACCAACAACTTTTATCTTGTTAATCTGTGTTCATTTTACCCAAACTCTCAGAGATATTTGGTAGAGTTGATCATCCCTTTTTTTTGGAAATAACATACTTCTCTTCATTTGAAATCTTAAACCCACTAAAACCCCTGGCTTCTCTCTTAATGCATTAGCCATTTCTTTACAGTCTCCTTTCTGGCTTTTCTTTTTCCAACCTTTAAGTGTTGGAGTACCCTAAGGGTTTAGCCTTACTCTGGCTGGCAGTGGTTAGTTCCATGGCTTTAAGTCCATTCATGGGTTGAAAGCTTCTAAATGTGTATCTCTGAACTCATTCTTTCCTGAACTCCAAACTCACACACTCAACTTGCCTTCTTGGCCTCCACACCCAAGTATCTAATTATCATCCTAAATCTGGCATGACCAAGCATGACTCTTCATCTGGATCCAGTCTCTGAATTGCTCAAATTTAATTGGGCATATTTCTGTAAGAGAACAAGTGATGACAGTAATATAGAAGCAATAGATTTATTTGAATAAGCACTTCACCAGAAGAGAGTTTCTTAATGGCCATTAAACATATGAAAAGGTACTCAACATCATTAGTCCTCAGGAAAATGCTAATTAAAGCTACCGTACAATATTATGACACAATCACCAGAATGATTAAAATGAAAAAAAAAATTGTCCTTACCGAATATTAGCAAAAACAAACAATAGGAATGCTAAGCAATGCTGATGTAAATGTAAACTGGCAGGAGTCCCTTGGAAACCTGTGTCAGTCTTTGTCAAAAATCAACATCTGCATATCTTATGACTAGAGGTTTTACTCTTAAGAATATAGCCGACAGGGGTACCTGAGTGGCTCAGTTGGTTAAGAGTCTGCCTTCAGCTCAGGTCATGAACTCAGGGTCCTGGGATGGAGCCCCAAGTCTGGCTCCCTGCTGGGTGGGGAATCTGCTTCTCCCTCTCCCCCCATTCATGCCTTCTCTCACTCTCTCTCAAATAAATAAAATCTTTAAAAAAAAGAATATAGCCAACAGAAATAGCATATGTATGTGCACTAAAAATAAGTACCCAAGTTCCTCGCAGCATTATTTTTAATACCCAAAATTAAAATCAGCACTAATGTGAATCAACAGTATTTTCTATAAATAAATTGTGATATACAATAGAGTGGAACGTTACAATGCAGTTAATATGAATGAGCTACTGCTACACATGCACAACATGGATGAATTTTATGTAAATAAGATTAAATGATAGGTAGCCAGGCCCAAACCAAACAAGACTGTACAACCCCATAAATATAACATATTAGAATCTATGAAAAATTCATTTCTAGTGCACTAAGTTAGACTAGTGGTTATCTGAGGGGAGGTAGAACTTGATAGGGAACATGAAGTGGTGCTTTCAGACGCTAGTGGTATTCTTCCCCTTAACCTGGACCATGGGTACTTTGTGATAATACATTTCGATGTGTGCGCTTTTCCATTTGCCTACTTGTTGCTTTGAAAATGTAAATAAATGTACAGTTCATGTGAAATCTTGTATTTCTTCATTAGTGTCTTGCCTACCTTCTTTTTCCCTAAAAGAGGGGACTTGCCCAGTGTGGAATCACCTCTCAGCCTCTGGACTTAAATATAATTCCACAGTAGGCCAAGGGACCTGGTTTCCTCAGAAGCTATGGAATGGCTGCGTCAAGCTACTGAAAAATGTATGGTTTGAACCCCTACTGGGGTGAAATGTGAAAAATGGGAACCAGGAGATGGGAGAGAACCTGCAGATTAATTCCTGCTTCATTTTTTTTTCTCTGTATATTATTCAGAGGTGAGTTCTTCTGTGCAGCTTGTGTTCATTACATAATAATCATCTTCAGTTTTTTTATTGCCGAAAGGATTCAGAGGGCTCAAGCAGTTTAAACCTTTTTGCAGGCAAAAAGCAGAGGACAGCAACAGCAAGGGAAGGATGTGCAGTAAAAGAGGTGCTAAGATGTCAGGAACAACTTACTTGTTCTCCCACTGCTTGGTAGCCCAGGATATGCTTTCTCTCCAGGTCTGAAACCACCCACGGAGGCTGCACAAAACACCTGCGTCCCGGGAAGGTCAAAACTACTTGTTGGGAGGGTCTCTTACAAAAACCTTGTCTTAACTGTTGAAAACCATCCCTGCTTCACTCCCCCACTCCTAGATTTCACTGAAATCTGGCACAGATCATATGCAATTATTACTAAACAATCCTGACAAGCTGATCTATTCTGCCCAAAGCAAAGCACAGACATATAGTTATAGTATCATTTGCCATTAGTTATTAAATACCATAGTGTTGACCAAGAGTCAGTAACTCTAGAGATAAGCATACAGTCATCCAGACCAACTGAGATTGATGCTATGTTATGCCTAGCCTTTCTGGAGAAAACATGTGTGCTGAGAAAGCATACCTGCTGATATCTTTCAACTTGTAGTGAAGTGGTTCTCACGTTGTTTTGCATCTTTCCTTACCTCCAATTACTTAGTGTGTAAACATTTACATAATTCATAATTGCTTCCAAGTAAACTTCAATAAATAGAAGCTGAAGTTGTAGAAAATTACAATTATTTGCATATATACAAAGTCAATGAGCTATAAAATATTGCAAAAAGTTGATATCAACTTTAATGAAATATATCAATAGGACAGAATGTACTTCTCTCTTTAACAATTAATCAATTGGACTTTAGAAATGTTTGAGAGAACCAATCTGATAACCAATCTAAGTATACTACAAAAATATTAAATTTTCTGCGTAAGTGAATATAGTAGGTAGACTTCTGTGCCCTCAAAAGTTATATTTAAGTCCTAACCCAGGTACCTATGAATGTAACCTTACTTGAATATAGGGAGTTTGTAGATGTAATTAAATTAAGATAAAGTAATCTAGTTTAGATGGGTTCTTAATCCAATGATTATTGTCCTTATAAGAAAGGAAAATTTGGTCCTGGACATACACAGAGGAAAGATAGCCATGTGAAGTTGGAAGCAGAATTTGGAGTTTTATAGTAACAAGATGCAGCCACAAGTTAAGGGATGCCGAGGATTGCCAAGGATTGCCAACAACCACCAGACGTTAGGAAGAGCCAAGGAGGGATCTCTAGAGCCTTCAGAGGAAGCATGGCCCTACCAACACATTGATTTCAGATCTCTAGCCTCCAGACTATGAGAGAATAAGTTTCTGTTATTTTAAGCCACCCAGTTTGTGGTACTTGGTTATAGCAGCCCTAGGAAACTAGTAAAATGAAACATACAGATTTGGGTTACATTTTGTTCACAAATCATTTGAAAACCTTTGACAAAATTATTTTAAAAATGGAGAACCAAACCAAAAAATTTCTGTCTTACTGAAATTATTGAAAGCAAAGCTTGTAAATGGGAAGATGTTGAAATTTAGTCCCCAAAGGGAGAAAAAACTTTTTAATGGTGAAAGCTCGAATAATGTATGACTTAATTCTGAACTACAATTCCAATTTGGTGTATCTTAGCATGTAATCTTAGAAGATTTTAGTGACTCTCAGATAAAAAAAAGTGAGCATATATTCCAAGCCAGGAGTGTCATCATACCAAAGGGAGAGGTCCTTGCTCCAAGCAGAGCCAATTAACATTCTTCTACTCATGCGTGAATACTCAGGGAACCTGCAGTGTGGTCATTTCCTGTGGGATTTAGGACCTGAACAACCACGAAGCCCTGAGATGTGAGCAAGCCATCTTTCTTATCTCCTGCAAATTAAGTCAGTCCAAAAAAGAGTGATAGTGAAGGATGAGCAAAAGGGTTAGTGACCACCGTCAAGTTCCTGAGTACAACTGTACTTTCCTCTTGGAATTTTTAGTTACATGAGCTAATAAATTCCCTTTTTTTTTTCATTAATTTGAGGTAAGGTTTAATTATATCACTTGGCACCACAATATTCCTGCCCAAATAGAATAAAATTCCTGTATATCATGGTTCTATGACAGTGGATCTTTTACTGCTTATGGCCATAGAGCTTAAATTTTTGAAGGAAAAAACCTAAGGTTGAGTTTTTAATTACACAATGAATGCCTTAGTTCAGGTCTCCATAACAAAATACCATGCACTGAATGGCTTACATAATATTTATTTCTTACAATTCTGGGGGCTGGAAGTTCAAGTGCAAGGTACCAGCAGATCCTGTGTCTGGTAAAAGCTGTCTTCCTGCTTGCAGACAGCCACCTTCTTGCCTATATCCTCACATGCAGAGAGAGAAAGAGAGCATCTCTCTCAAATCTTTTCTTATGATGACATTAATCTCACTCCTGAAGTTTCCACCCTCATGACCCAGTTGCCTCCAAACACCCCACATCCAACTACCTTCACATTGGGGATAAGGGTTTCAACATATGAATGTAGGGGAAACACAAACATTCAATATATAACAATTAAAATAACATGAATTTACAGGCTTGTAGATCTCATGTGAAATTTAGGAAAATGAGATACCAATTATTAGGAAAAATGAAATATATTGGAAGATATGAAAGATTCAGAGCACCCCTAACTCTCAAATGCTCCTGAAACTCTCATTGTGCCTGTGTTTCATGACGAAATCATGATTTCTTTGTTTACTGTAGTTAATGGTTGCCTTAATTTCCCACTTTTCACTTCAACTTCAACCTTGATATGGCTCGGTAATAAGAATAAAAAAATTAGGGGCACCTGGGTGGCTCAGTCGTTAAGCGTCTGCCTTCGGCTCAGGTCATGATCCCAGGGTCCTGGGATCGAGCCCCACATCAGGCTCCTTGCTCAGCGGGAAGCCTGCTTCTCCCTCTCCCACCCCCCCTGCTTGTGTTCCCTCTCTCCCTGTCTCTCTCTCTGTCAAAAAATAAATAAAATCTTTAAAAAAAAAAAAGAATAAAAAAATTAGAAAGTTGTTTCCTTAAAGCACAGTAGAGTACATAGACTAGTGTCTTAGGGGCTGGATGTGGGCAATAAAGAGAAGGGGACTCTACATTTTGTATTTTAAAAAAAAGAAACTAGACTATATTGAAAATCAGGTAATTTTGCCCACTAATTCACATTTCTAGTTTCTCCTATGAGTCCTAATTTCTGGTCAAACTTGATCTATGTATTATGCATGGCAACAAAAGATTGGAAGGAGTAGCAGAAGGAGAAGGCATATACTCTTTAGTTTACAATCAACATCATTTCCCCCCCCAACCATTTTCCCACTCATTCATGTTATCTGCTGGGTTCTAGGAGGTTTGTAACCATAATAAAAAGGGAAACATCCAAAAACTATCTGTAGATAGATATGCTTAATTCTAATAACCCACCACTTCCCCATGTCTACAAAGCATAGATGACTGTCCTTTAACATCTTCCATAAAGAATGGATTTTTATAAAAGTCTTTTTTCCCTAACTACAGTTGACTGAAAACTCTATGAGGAGGCACACAGTAATTAAATTGTATTTCTGACCTCAAGGAAGATGAGGAAGCCCAGTCACCAAAGTGATAGCAAGTAAACTCCTGAAGTAAGGCGATAATTAATATTTTTAGAGATTTAGTGGAGAGGGGTGGTGGTGGTGGTAATTATTGCATGACAAATGGTCAAAACAGAGGTGACATCTGTGGGAACTAATCATTATATCCATAGGAAAAATTTAATGGCAATTTCATCAGGGTTATTTTTTATATAGAAATATAAAAATATTTTGGTGAACAGAATTTGTCTGATAAACAGACTTCTGGCTCAAGCTATCAACAGAGAGTGATGATCCACCCCAATTTCTGAATAAGAATTAATTTATGGATCTATAATTCTTGAATGTAGAAAAAAATCAAAGTTCTGTAGGAAGCATCCTCCTATAATATCATATTTCCAATCCTGATCCTTGTATTCAACCTATGAGTTTTGGAGCATTTACATAAAGAAATAAACTAACTGATCTTCTTACAGACTCTAGGATCCATTCTCTGTCTTACCACTCATTACTTGGAGAATGTCCTGATGATTTGTGGTTCATATTGGGATTTCTTTGAGTCAGTAATAACTGATATTGCCCCCACAGTTTGCCTCCTTCCAAGCCTAGTCCAAATCATTAAGGTAAGTCCTCTGCTCAGAGTGGGAATAGATATACTGAGAAACTGGTTTAATCCCCATATTACCTCCCTGATATATGGAGTAAAAAGGTCAAAAACTACTGAATATAAACCATTCTTATGTCTCCTTCTGTAATAAAATAATAATTTTGCTTCTCTGGGGAAATTGCAGTAACTGTTAAAAACTAAAAGACATAAGGGAAGTGAATTGTATCATTATTCCATTTCCCCATTTGGCTTTTTTTTTTTAAGATTTATTTATTTACTTGTCAGAGAGAGAGAGAGAGAGCACAAGCTGGGGGAACAGTAGGCAGAGGGAGAGTAAGGCTCCCCGCTGAGCAAGGAGTCCGATGTGGGACTCGATCCGAGGACCCTGAGATCATGACCTGAGCCGAAAGCAGATGCTTATAAGACTCAGCCACCCAGGAGTCTCCCCATTTGGCCTTTTCAAAAGCTCCTTGGAAAGTAAGAGTAGATTATTACAAATTTAATGAGGTGGTGACAACTCATTTTTAAATTTTTATTATTAATGTAACTAATGTTATGTTAGTTTCAGGTCAACAACATAGTGATTGGACAACTTTATTACATTATGTTATGCTCACAAGTATAGCTACCACCTGTCACCATACAACACTATCAAAATACCATTGACTGTATTCTCTGTGCTGCATCTTTTGTCCCCTTGATTTATTCATTCCATACCTGGAAGCCTGTATCCCCTCCTCCCTTTCACCCATTTTGCCCATCCTTTCCACCCAAATTATAGGTGGTATTTTAAATATAGTGTCACATAAATCCTTGATCCTTGCATTTTTGTCTCCATCCTGCCTTTCAAACTAAAGAAAAAGAGGAAAACAATACCAGAAACCGTTTGCTTTCATCTTTCAAACCGAGGCTTACACCTCATGGGACAGTTTAAGGACAAGTCTACTCTAGTCTTGCACCACAGTTTAGACTGCAAGAAACATGACTATCTTATTCCATGGCTCACTGTGCATTCATTAAATTGATGACTTTATTTCCTTTTTAAAAAAAGATTTATATATTTATTTGAGAGAGAAAGAGAGAGAGCATGAGAGCAGGGGGGAGGGGCAGAGGGAGTGAATCTTCAAGCAGACTCCCTGCTAAAGGCTCTGCGCTTTGGAACTCGATCTCACAACGCATGAGATCATGACCTGAGTGGAAACCAAGAGTCAAATGCTCAACCGGCTGAGCCACCCAGGCACCCCTTGATGACCTTATTTCTATAGGATTCATAACACAAGAAATATCAAGTATCCTTGAGGGCTTGGGAAGTGATATGATGACAGAAGCTGGTAGATAAATTTTATGAAGACACAGGGGCCTGCACTCTCCATTAATTTCTTGCAGGTCCAGTAGTCTGAGTATGTGACAAACCTTCTCCAGACTAAAAAAGAAACAAAGTTGTTTTACCATGTACTTCTTGACACTGAGAGAAGGTGGAAGACCCAATGCTAAGTGGCTTTCTTTTCATTTTCAAGACAAAAATTTCATGTTTGGGTGTTATGCATATATAATATATATTATAGGTAGGATGAAGAGCAGTTGATGGCTTAGGCCATGCTACAGGAAGCCTTCTCACATATGTTATCACCTGGTAGATAGAGTGGTTCTTAAAGGGTCATGGCATGTTGGGTTGGTTGGGAATCTGGAATATACCCTAAAAAGTACATCACACCTGGGGCTTCTAGGATGTCAGAACAAGTAAGGATTGTCATTTTGAGAAAGAGCTCCTCCTTGGGCTCTGGAGGATACTGAAGAGCCCACCCCAGCTACTAGGTGACAGTGTGTGCTGAGGTGACTCTTTAAATGGTTATGACCTAGTCTACCTACCCGTAAACTCAGTTATAATCAGGTGGGTTGGGCCCAAATAGGTTCTGATTGCATTAATAAATTGTATAACCGGGTCATTCAAATTCCCAGTGCACTCACAAATGCCACAGAGACGTGGGATGTCCTCATGGGAAATAGTCTGTAAACAACTGACTTCAAATGAATGATCTTGAACCACGTTTATAATTTGCCAGCATCAGTCAGAAGTGACATTTTAACTTTGTTTCATTAAAATGTGATTGAAGGTATCATAAAAAATTTGGTGAAAACAAAATGTTATATACATACTCTTAAAAGGATTGTGTAAATGCTGGTGAATGGAATAATGACAGAAAATATGGACTGTGCTTTAAAATTGTAATTTATTGAAAAAAAAAGGAAAAAAATCTCAGTCATTGCACACAATTATCTGGAATGATGGCACTTACAGAAAAAGCAATTCAAAGACTTTTTACACAAAATTTCCATAATAGAAACTTAGTAAAGACTTCAATACCTTCTGTTTCAGTGGCCTTCATACTGGCATGATACAACTGGAATTTAGACAATAAACTGTTAGGAAAATTTAGCTTAAGGAAAATAATGATAATTCTATGTAATACACAGTAGAGAACTGAAAAAGGAAGATTGCCCTCAATTTGGTATTGTCCTATTCTAAAATAACAGTCGAAGCCTTTGGATAGGATGGTTTTACATGGTAGATAGGAGAAATTTAGAGAATGGAATTTTCAGTCACATCTGTAAATAGAAAAGGAAATATGTGGTTAGCTATACTACATGTTTAGAGTTGAAGAGACACTTTTATGATATGCATATTTTAGTTGTTATTTTCTCTTCATTTTAAAATAAAGTTCACAGTGTTATTTGTGTTTTCTTGCTGCTGACAAATATATCCATTGCTCCTAATTTTTAAGTTTTGAAAATTTTTTACTAGATAGTATTTTCCTTTGCAGTAATATAAAAGATATGGCAAGGCAATTAGAAGAAAAAGCTTTCATATGGGTCAGGGTTTTATCATTTTCTTTAGTTTGATCTTTTGAAAAGGAAGTTTCCACTATTGTGAAGGGAAACACACATACATGCACACATGCACACACAACTAAAAGCTCCAATATAGAAGATGAAGGTGATTTTAAAAAAATCTATTGACGTATCAGTCTGTTTGCCTGTTGAGAGATAATCACTTGGCTTCACTATGTGACTTGCTAAGGACTTCTACTGCAGTGATCACAAAGAACAGGATACAACTGTTGGGCTCACCTGTGTCTCAAAGTCACATCTTCATAGAAAATTAATAACATCCATACTCCTATACTTGTATAGGAGTTTCAATATGATAAATTATATTAGATAAAATTAGGTAATTTTTAAGTTGCTGTTTAAATATAGTATGACCAGGAAACAAAAATTTGCAAATTTCTAAGCCAATGTAATTATTTAAGTGCTAATGTGTTCACAAGTAGCTAGACTTCAGCAAAAAGAAAAAGAATTATAGCCTACAATCATATCTTTGTACTTTGTCTTCAAATGGAAATGGGATTAATGGTTAGGTAATTTCCAAACTTACCAACAGCCATAATTGTGGAGTTCCTGAGAATTCTTAATTTTTCTGGAAGAACAAAAATTGTTAAAATTATGTGATCAAGGTAGTCAGCAATAAAATGTTATTAGCTCAAAAAAATGGCTGCTACTTATTTTCTGTGTCTATTTTCCCATCACTATACTTTGCAAAGATGATTATATTTAATCACCTTCAGAGTTAAGAAAAATAAACATTGTTATATTATTTTAAGTAAACAAAAAACTCAGGATTTGAATTTAGGACTAGTGGGTACCAAAATCTGTGTTCTATCCTTATGTATATCACGGGTATAACCAAAAGAAAGGCATTCAAAGATTAATAAAAGTGCAAGGAAAATAAAATTGGGTTCTATATCAGGATTCCTTATATTTTTAATTTGGAGAAAAAGCTTTTTTTTTCTACCCTCATCAAGAATGAATTTCACTTATAGAATAGATAGCACTGCTCCACATGATCTATTAGGTTAACTTCAGCCATAGATGCCACAGAAAATATTATCAATTTTCCATTTCAGTAGGAAGCACGAAACACTGATTTGCTATGTTGATTCTACATCTGTTTCTATGGCATGTTCTGTAAGTGATTTTCTTTTATGTCTTTTGGTAGAACATCAATATGCAGTAATTTAAATGAACTTACCACCACTCTGGCACAACATCAACGTTTTCAATGTTCTCAGAGGCAATGGGTTTAGTGATGTCGTAGGATGGTGGATAAGCAATATACTGCATGATTTGTGGAATATAATACCAAGCAGCAAAGGGATAAGCATCAAGTTGGTAGAATTGTTGGAAAGGCTAGAAGGAAAGACCATTGAAAAGCAACAATGTATGAACAATTGTTGTTTTGAATCTCTGAAAATGAATCATTTCATTCATTTCTGACATGGCTATTAACGACACAAGAGATGATTGTGAGATCTCTGGAGAGAAAAAGAATCAAAGTTACTTTCGAAGTCTGAATGAAGCTTCAAAGTTGGAAGAAGCAACCTGTTTGAAATACTTTTCATTTTAGAGATTTGGGAAGCAACACTGATTTTGCCAATCATATTACCTGGAGTTAATTTCCTCTGAGACATATGGGACATCCTCAACAATCTTTATAAGATTCACTAAATGGCAAGTAGTAGTTGGGAGGGTTCCATGGCTGGTATGGATTTAACCTGACTGTTCACAGGAATCAGAACTGTATGACAACAAATAGTTCATAGTGTCTGCTTATTGCCTTAAAAATGAAATCAGAATCCCTAGGAACACTGAGGAATCAATGGAATTTAGGGCAGGGGAAAAACTGGCATCTGTTATGTATTACTGACAATCTCATTTCACAGATGAGAAAACAAGATCAGAGAGTATTTTGGCAGAGACATTCAGTATCTCTCCAGATGGTTTCTTCAGAAGAAACGTGTGTCAACCAGTTTGAGTTTGAGATTCCTAAATATAAACTGAATTTTATTTAATTTAATTTATTTTATTTTATTTTTAAAGATTCCACTGATTTATTTGAGAGAGAGAGCATGAGAAGGGGGAGAGGGAGAAGAAGGCCCCCCACCGAGCAGGGAGCCCAAGGTGGGGCTCAATCCCAGGACTCCAGGATCACGACCCGAGCCGAAGGCAGACACTCAACTGACTGAGCCACCCAGGTGGCCCTAAACTGAATTTTAGAAACAGATCATGGACATAAAGATATAAAATTAAGAAATATGTTAGAAGAGAAATTAATGTAACCATGGAGATTAACACTCATAGTCCTTATGACTATAAATACATTGTTCCCATCAGCTGAGACACAGACTGGCACAGCTCCCATTCCAAAGAATAGTGAAAAGTAGTTCTAATCTCTCAGATCAACAAATATAAATTATCACTGAAGTTGGGAGTGAGAAAAAACTGCTGGAGAAGAAAACAATCACTTCCAAAGTGTGAGGCTTTTTAAAAACAAACATATTTAAACTTGACAGTATATTATTACTGTGTAATTTATTAAGCAAAATGTTACCAGTTGGAGGAGGTTGTTTTCCTTCACTTTGCGAAGGTGTTGCTGTATAAAAGGAAATAAAGTACATTCTTACTTAAACATCTGGTACAAACATTCATTTTACAATGTACCAAGAACATAGCATCATCTGTGAAATTTAGGATAAACTGTATTCTATGCCAGAATTATGAAGAAGTAGCAAAACACTTTTTATTTTTCAACTTCAGAAAAAAGTATTCAAGTAAGGCTAGGATTACTATAGTTTGGAAAAACAAAGAATTTGTAAGGTTCATATACTGGGAGAAAATAAACTACCAATTTTCTAAGACTACATATTTTCTGTTCATGGCTACTTATTAATCATTTATTTAAATTTGATCTTTGGTAAATTTTTAAATATTATCAGGTATGGTTAGTAGAACAACTTATCTCTTGAGATATATTTCTGTTAAAAAAGAGAAGCACATAGTATAAAAACATAACACATGAAGGAAATATTAAAGTATTCTAGATTTAATAAATAATCTTACCTGGTTATGGATACCTTCCTAAGGAAGAGAAAACGTTTTATTTTAGTATATTGAGTTTATTCATTTATGAATAACAAACATTTACTAGGTACTTTCGTTCATTCAGGGATGACTATGCTAAGCACTGAGGATACAACCATGAAATACGATGAATACCATTAGCAAGACCAGTATAGTAATAATAGTTGTGAAGGTTACCGCTTAGCCATATCATAGCTAAAATAGTAAAATATATCATTCCAGTAATTTCTTAGATCAGTAATGGTGAATTCCAGTGGGGTACTGATATATTTAAATTTATTTGGACTTTATTTTAAACACAAGCAACTTGGACACTGATATAAGAGTAACAATTGAGGTCCAAATTAAATTCATTATTGGCTTTCCTCTTCCTACATTCATAACAGAAGAAAATGAAAAATGTAATTTTGCTGAACTAAGATAGGGCTTTTTCCCTAAAGTCCTAATTAAGTTGGATTTGCTGTAACTAAAAGTAAGGTTTTTTTTTTCTCCCAAGTGAATGACTTTATAATAATCAAAAGGATCAAAACTAAATGGTTGTGCTGATTGATATGTTTTTGATCTATTCATACACTCAGCATGAAGAGTTTAAGGCATTATAGTTCAAATGCACATCTTGATTAAAAAAAAAAAACCTTCATAATGTTTTCAAGAAGTTCATGAGCACAGCAAATTTTATAGAGACTAAGAAGTTGGGGCAGGAGGAGAAGGAATGAACATTTTATTGGACTTGCTACAAGCCAGACTCAGGGCTAGCTGAGTAGGTGATTGCTAATTCAATATTCAGAATAACACCAGGGAGCGAGAATAACTGTATTTCCATTTCACACACATAAGGAAACAAGTCCAGAGACAATTAAGTTCAACTTGACCATCCTTTCTTAGAGAGCTTTGACAAAAACAATCTGAATGTTTAGGACTTCCGATTCCTACTACAGAGTCTATACTGTTTCCTTAAATGGAAAGTTTATTTGGCACATCTGTGCTCTCATGAGCAGGAATGTTTATGGAGTTCCCAACCAGGGCTGGCCTTGGGAAAATAAACACATGATAAAGTCCTGAATATAATGCATCATCACAGAGATTATAAAAGGATTTGTAATGGAATTTAGTCAAAGTAAATTTCTCCGTGGTTAGTAATTATGGATAGGATAGACAGCATTAGTCTAGGCATAAATAGAAAAAAATGGCTTTGACAGTAAATATATAGGCGATCATATGAATACTTTTTGAATTATTATTAACTACCAAGGCTAGCATAATTTCTCGAGAAAAGTGAATACATCTTTCGAAGTGAACCCAACTTAAACTTTAATGTATTTTAATTCTGCAGAATATGATTTTGTATTATAATAAATAAAATATTACCAGCTGTTGTTTGTTGTATTTGCTCAGTCTACGAAGCTGTTCCTATTCAAAAGAAAAAATATTCTCAGTTGCTTGGATACCATTCAGTACAACCCCATCATTTTCAAGTAATGAAGCTAGAATCCTACAATGCTTTTCCCAGAAGTAAAGAATGAGGAACTATTAATCCTATTTCAGTGTTATTTCTATCACAAATAATTTGGACTAAATCAATTATTTCCTTTTAAAACATTAGAAAAACTACTTTCTTAACTTACTTTAAGCTTAATATAAGTTAAAATACAGTTAGATATAAGTGAGTATTCAGGCAATTTTACTTATAAAGTATCTTGTGTCAGAATTACTAAGAAAATTAAAAATGATTTTTGCTTTCTGACCAAAGATTTAACCTTGGTCAAATGAAATAAAAATATTAGATGAACTGGGGAAGAAATTATGATGTTTCTGATATTAGCCACATTTATTTATCATTTACTTTACACTATGGATTGTATTAACTGCTTTCACATCATTTAATATTTATTATTGTCATTTTAGAATTTAGATTATAGACTTATAGCAGATAAGCAAACTGTCCAACATCACATGCTGGGAAAAGGTAAAACTTAGGGGCAAATTCAAGTCTGGCCAAATCTACAGACTGTCACTTAAATACTAGGCTATTCAGATCCAAAGCAGACTATACAACACAAATATTCAACTGAAAGTGTGAATTAAATACCTGGGATAAAAAAGTTGTTAGTGTTATTTTCAGAGAGGAATCAGCCAATATCTAGAGTCCATCAGACTACTTGTTATGGATTAAATTTTAGCAGATAACAAGAAGGAGAAATAATTTATCAATATAACATTCTTATTCCTTGGTACATTTGCCTTTGATAAGCTTTTAATGAAATTTTACCAGATAGCGTTGGTAGAGTGTGTCTTCTCTTGGAATTTGCTTATGCTAAACAAACAAACAAAACATATATATACATATATATATATAATTTGTTTATGTAAATTGTAACATATCTTGGATAATGGTATATTTTAAATTTAACAAATATATCTCACCTCAGTGTTATTGGGAACAACTTCCTTCAAAAAAATAGAAACAAGCACACTTTTAATTTATGACTTATTAGTTTATATTTAAGGTAAGCATACTAATTAACCAGACACTATTACTAAATAACTGTGGTTAACTGATTTTAGCCACAAATTCCTGCATAACTGAGGGAAGATGAATAATTTGAGATACATGTTATATCAATAATTCCTTTTTTCTTCTCTGTGCTTTCACGAGGGAGGTTATTCAGAATGTTGAAGGTGGATATAAAATATTCACCTTTACTGAATTCACAGAAACTCCACATAATTGGGTTGGTTTTATTTTGCGATTTGGGTGAAAGTCTCCTAAAATTAATGGCAGGACCTCAACACCTTCTATGCCTGCAATTTTTTTTTCTTAGGATACCAAGAGGCAAAGATTTGTGATTAATTAACCTAGAATTGGTTGATTTCTACACAGGTTATAACACGTTTACATAATTGATTTAGAAGCATAGTCATTATTATAATTTTTAATGACAAGATTGAGTTCTACCAAAATCTGGTAAGGGCAAATTAACCATGAAAAAAAAAATGTTTGGACACCACAGATGGCCAGATATGATTGTTTGCCCAAAAGCAATTCTGTAATTTTGTCTCTGACAAATAATTGCTTTCTTAAGTCTGCTGGGCTAATAGTCACATGTGTTAAAATTAGAATCAAGCCATATACATAGCACCTTGTACAATGAGACCTCATAAAATATGTAACCTTCATGGTACAACAAGCTTTCATAAATGTTTCCTAACTGATTGGGATATTGAATTAACATCAAAATCATTTACCTCACTTGATGAACTGCTGCTAGATTGCTTTTGCTAAGAAAAAGAAAACCAGTGTTACTGATCGTGGGACTTTTACAATTGGAAGGAAACTAGTTTTACACTTTCATCCTGGGTTGCTAACTATTGGTTTCTGGTTTGAAAAAAGCAGTTTGAAAAGCTTCAGGGCCAATATAATGTATTTTTTTGAGTGTCAATTTTATTTAAAATATATGGAGGGAAGAGGATAATAACTTGCCCAATAACTTAAATGTTTTTTATTAAAATAAACACAGATGTATGGTGGAGTATGATGCGGATTTTTGTGGATTTTTGTGATAAAATTTTTGTGGATTTTTGTGATAAAAATGAAGTTTAATTGTACATTCTTGGATATAATAGTACTATTTGAGAAGTTTAATCTTGCTCACTTTGAGAAGATAGTTTTGCTAACATAAAGCATACAGCATATACTACATATGATATATAAGTGCGGTGTTTATAAAAATAAAGGTGTCTTACCTCAGGGTCTTCCATGGCCTGTCCCTTAGGAAAAGAAAAAAGAATTAATTTTATGTTTCATGATAAATATTCAAATGTAAAATAATAATAACCAAATAGTTTTAAAACAAAGGATCGTTCCTCAGTTGATTTATTCTTATTTATTCTTAGTATTCTATCAAGAAAAGATAATCATTCGGGTATGAAGGATAGGAGATATATTTGTTTTATAAATTTTGAGCACCTGTGTGTTCTCTTTTTTTTTTTAAGGTTTTTTAATTTATTTATCAGCGAGAGAGAATGGGAGACAGAGAGCATGAGAGGGGGAGGGTCAGAGGGAGAAGCAGACTCCCCACTGAGCAGGGAGCCCGATGCGGGACTCAATCCTGGGACTCCAGAATCATAACCTGAGCTGAAGGCAGTTGCTTAACCAACTGAGCCACCCAGGCGCCCCTGTGTGTTCTCTTAATGCTAAATCTATTAAAAATCTAGTAGACAATCCAGATTTTAAAAATCATGTTTAAATAAAGTGAATAATCAATTGTAACTATGTAAAACATTCTTGGAGCAGATATATTGCTTTATGTAATAGCCCGAATGAAGCATTTCTTCAGCTTTGGCAACAAGTACAAATAATTGACCAGTCCATAAGTGCATCCATACATGCACACATTCCTTCCTTCCTTCCTTCCTTCCTTCCTTCCTTCCTTCATCCATCCATTCATTCATACTAATGTTTTGTCTCCTCATAGCTATAAAGTAACAATAAAATCAGTATTCTTTAGAATTCTCCGCAAAATTCATTAGTTATTTTGAATGTCTGACTGAAAAGTTCAAGGAAACTATAAATGCCATAGAATAATTTTTTTCTGAATTAAAACAGTTTTCCTATTGCAAGACTACATTTTTTTTGCCATACTATTTAAAGAAAGTTTTTGGTACCTTGAGTACATCATTGTGTTTTTCTCTCAGAAGTTCTCTCTGCTGAAACCAATAAAGTATAGCTTATTATATCTATTTTTGAAAGAACAAACTTTTAAAATAGTTTAAATATCATTGGTGTTCCTTACCTTGCTCAGTTCACTGAGGTATTCCTGCGGGATAATAAAGAAAAGAGAAACAACATTCATGCACAGGGACATAAATGAAAGAACATCTATAAGAAAATGTACCTTGCATTGTTCTGCTGCAACTAAAAAATAAATGTTTCTTATGAATGTACTAATATTTCTTGCTATATCACTTCTAACATTAGTTTCTCTTTGCTAAGCCTTCTTTGCCTAAGCTGTATATAAATATGCACTTAAATAATAAAAAAAAATTGTCCCACTACATTTTATTGTTATCTTTCATCTTGTTTTAGTCATAGTTCTGAGTTCTCTTGATGTCATCTGTCTGGTTCAATAAGCGTATTTCCATAAAAAAGCAATAAAGAAGTGGACAGCACAACACTTGCTTCTCTTGGTTAACTTGACAGTGTATCTTGTGGAGACTTCCTTACCTCTCTTAGCTCTCTTGATGTAGGCTACAAAAAAAAGAAAGAAAAAAGAAAGAGAGAGATGGGGGGCGGGGAAGAAAGAAAGAAAGAAAGAGAGAGAGAAAGAGAGGAAGAGAGAAAGTGAAAGAAAGGAAGAGAGAAAGAAAGAAAGAAAGAGAGAAAGAAAGGAAGAGAGAAAGAAAGAAAGAGAGAAAGGAAGAGAGAAAGAAAGGAAGAAAGAAAGAAAGTGAGAGAAAGGAAGAGAGAAATAAAGAAAGAAAGAGAAAGGAAGAGAGAAAGAAAGGAAGAAAGAAAGAAAGTGAAAGAAAGAAAAATTATGTTAAAAATCACTCAAGCAAAGTTGGGTTGCCTATCAAACTTTTAAAATAGTGGTCTTGAAGTAAAATTTCTATTTATGTTTTATTTGATAATTAAATCACAAAACTATAGAAAACACAACACATAAAATGGTATTATTTAGAGATAGAAAATGTTCCATCAGAATGTGTATGGAAATTACGTGTTCTGACTAGGTTATGCAAAGGAAAGCATGCATGTTTGTAAAGAGGCAAATGAACAGGTACAAATTAAAATTTAAAACAGCTCTTTAATATTTGAATATCTGGTTTTAATATTCTTTGTGGGTGCCTGGGTGACTGAATGAAGGGAAGATTTGATCAAGCCAAGTGAAAAAAAAAATTTATAAACCAAAATTAAATTTCCCAGAAAAATATGTTTGTCTTTTTTTTTTAAGATTTTATTTATTTATTTATTAGAGAGCGAGTGAGAGAGAAACAGCATGAGAGGGGGGAGGGTCAGAGGGAGAAGCAGGCTCCCCGCCAAGCCCAGAGCCCGATGTGGGGCTCGATCCCAGGACTCCGGGATCATGACCTGAGCCGAAGGCAGTCGCTCAACCGACTGAGCCACCCAGGCGCCCCAAAACATGTTTGTCTTTTAAGAAGAATAAAAGGATAATACTCACCAGGGCAAACTTGGGAAACTGTCTTTCTTTGAGAACTTCCTGTAGAATTAAATTGTGAAGGATGAAAAAAAGGAAAACATACCCAAAAAGGAGCATGTTTGTCCATTTGAATGCAAGTTATCAATTTTAATTAGGTAAACCAACATATTTCTTAGGTAGAAGAAAAGATAATTAGTTTTGGTTTTATGATCTAATTTTTAAAACTAAAGAGACATTCTATTTGATTCCTTTTTGACCAGGCCTAGAGATTTAGTAAGTCTATGCTTAACAAAATGTTAAAGGAGGAATTAAATGAGGGTTTAGTCAAAACAGAGTTTTGAGAGAGTAAAGTAGCTGAGTACGTGGATACATTTGAAGATAAATAAAAACTGGAGTGAAGAAGACATTCACCATTCATCACAGCTAACAAAAAAGGTTGGGGGCCGGAAGGGGGGTAGAGCAAGAACCTTACCTCTCTGTAGTCTGGTTCATTCTGCAAAGTATAAGAAAAATCAATAAAAAGGTATTAGTCAATCAGTGGACACAGTGAAGGATCAATGGCTCTTGCAGAAACATGTGGCAGAGGTATCTAATTTAAGATCTGGTGTGCAAAATGAAATCAAATTATAAATCACATGTTAGAGTGCAAGCAGAAGAGAAGGAAGCAAGAATACATTAAAATAAATCATGTTAACATATTCTGCTTAATTATTTCTCTTGAATATTAAGGTTTTTATTAACCATGAATTTTTATCTAAGTCCATGTGCCCTCTTCTCTAACAAAGTTTGTGAAAACAAATCAAAATTTGTCAGCACATGAACTGAAGATATTGTAGCTCAGTGAATGTGAAACTGTTTTATAGAGAAGAGAGAACAGGTCTAGGGTCAATGTGTTATCAATACATCATCACTTAAATTCCATATTTGGAGGGAGTTCTTGGAACATAGACTAGAATACTCACTTGAATGAGTTCTGGGTGTCTAAGAGGAAGTTTCTGTGAAAAACAATAGAGAATTGTAAAACAAAACAAAAAAAGCAATCAAAATACAATAATAATAATACCACAATACACATATACTATGAATTTAAACATTGCTATTTAAGAAAGGTTCATATTTTAATAGCTAAATTTATCTGAAACCAAGTTTCCCTGGGAACAAAAAGGAAAAAAAAGGAACCATAACTTTTATTAACAAATATCAAAGCAAAATAGGCTAATTATTTTCTCCTTAGAATATGGCAGAAAATTGAGAAAACTATGTAAAAAGACTAAAAAAAATTCTTAGTTTAAATTAATCCAAGGTGACAAATAAGCTACTTAGTTTTCTGAACTACTTATATTACATGAGGGCTCTAAAGGTGATTTTAAACCATTATAAATTTGTGGAGTAAAATGTATGCTTTCCTAATTAAATGTTTGTCCAGATATTATTTTTATCATCAACTACATTATATAAAAATTTTTCTCAATCTACACTCTGACTCTGGGGACAAGGCTTAGGTTGATTAAATGATAGCATAAAAAAATCTGATGTTTTCTTTGGAATAAGGGGTAGAATCTGTTTTCTGAGGAAACTTGATTCATTTCATTTGTAAAAGGACAAGAGAAGAACTACTCCAATGACACATTTCTGAGGACTTGGATCTTTTTTCCTAACTTTAAGTCAGAGATCTCTTTCTATTGGTGCTTAGAGTGTAACATAAACAAAGTTCTATTGGGTAAGAAGCTCAGTTACTGGTGATTTCTCATTATCCTAATAGGGATTTAGAGAGTAAGAGTCTCATCAATAGAATCATGTGTCAGCACTTCAGAAACTTTTGCTTCTGTATTTGATAGTTGCAATGTCCAAATACCCCAGATCATTATTTTATGAGTTATTTTCTCGTCAGGCGATCCTTCTTTATTCCTCCCTCCTTCATTAGCTCCACATCACAAGGGAACAGAATAACACGTTGCTTCATGTAACTAACGGAATAGCTTTTTTTTTTAAATTATTTTTGAGAAGAAAGGTTCTTTTCATTACATTATCTAGTTTCACTGTCTATGGTGACCACAATAACTTGACCTTTGAATCAGCAGAATCAGCCTCATTTTTTATATATTGGGAAAGAATTGGTTGACACAGGCTGTCTTAAATGAGGATTGACTTTGTTTCCAAAAGTAAAATACACTGGAACATGTGTCTTTATGTTATATTTGGTAAGGGAAACTGAGACCTATTATATGTCTACAGATATGTTAATTCTGTGATGACCCAGGGAAAGAGCCTAATTTTATTCTTTGCTCTTATTTATTATCTTGTGAATACATTCTTTTTTTTAACTTTTCATTTTTAATTTTTTTTATTGAGTAGTGCTTATATTTCAAGTCAGACATTTTATTTAGAGTTAAGGCTTGTGAAGCATTACCACAGTTTTAATACCAAGCCTTTAATTAGAGATCATCCCGTGCTTTAAGATCATTATTCTCTATATTTTGTGTTTGATAAGATATCAGGTCATTTCTAACAAGAATCTACAAGCTTCTAAATTCTCTACTATACTCACAGGCCTGGCAAGAACAACAGCCACAAGGCAGGTAAGGATGAGAAACCTCATGGTTGTCAAGACCTATATAAGAGAAATAAAAAGGAGTTAGATCTTCTAATAAAATGAAAAAGAAATCCTTGATTTTCCAACAAAGGAAAATTTATGCTAAAATACGTTCATTTGAGAAGTGGTATTTTAATTAACATGATTTTTAAAATTTTGCTATTCAGTATAAATTTAGTTTCTGATTCCAGTTATCTTGCTCGGTGCTTATTTTAAGAAGTACCAATTTCTTACCAATATTTTTATCCACTAACATTCTAAAACAAGACATTTGGTTCTTGAATATGGTAATATGGTTTTGTCAGAGGACTAGAGAATAATGAATATTTAAATACAATTTTAAAAAACCCAAACTTTTCCGTCTAGATCATCAGATTTGCTAGGAGGGTAATAAATTGAAATCCAGTAAGAGCTAGCATTTAATTTTATCTGAAATTTTTGGAAAATGTCTTTCTCCTTTAAATCTATCTCAGAGCATCCTGCTCTTTCAGACTCTTCGGGAGAAATGGTATCAGTGCATTATGTCGAAACCGTTAACCTCCATCAGTTATATTTTTAAAAGAATCTGGCTATCACTTCATGTTTTGCTACACTGATATATCCATGACATGACTGTATGAAGATGATTGGACAGAATCATAAGATTCAGATGTCTTGTTATGTTTGATTTCCAGAGTTCTATCAAATTGCAATAATCTATAACTACTGATACTTAAATGTGGTAGGAAAATGGTTTACAGAGAAATTTTTTAAATAAATCATGTTATACATGCAATTTGTTTATGCCTCAGTCAACAAACTAATACTGACATTTTTATATATACTACTTCAGTTTACAAACTGTATAATCTAAACATATTAATAAAGAAGGCATAGTTATAAACCCAAAATGAATTTACTATCTTTATCCATTTGCATCATTTCAAATATCCAAATTAAACCATCTTTACAAAAAGTAGTCTTTTATATCTATCATTGACATACCTTTATAGAATTAATTTTGTTAGCCATATGATATGAAATAAAATTGGCTTTGAAATACTGTACCAGAAATGGTCTCTGTTATAGTAATTAAAAAGACCAGAAATTATTTTGCATAATGAGTTTCCATGGAATTGGGCAAAATAATTCAAACTATTTTCCCACAAGTCTCTACTGAAATTATGCATCTGCTTTTTCAAAATATAAGGTTTTAGTTACTAAGTCATCAAAAAATGATTTGGTCTTTATACTATATTAATTTTTCACCTAAAGATCTGAGATGGATGGTGACAAAATTTACAAATGCATCTCTAAGCTACCAGTATATCATAAGAAGGTGTCAATGTTTGCAAACACTTAAAAAAGTTACAAATGCATCTTAATGAAGAATGAAAGAAAGATTGGACAATGTGAAATCATAGTAATTTTGCCAAATGTAAAGACAATACCTTGAACCCAAGACTGGGAAGAAGAAGCAACCTTGGTAGATGATCAAGGTGATGGCAGATGTCTTTGCTCCACAGCTATTTAAACCTAGTGATTAGTAAAATGCTAATTTTGTGGTTTCAGTTCAACCAATAGTTTTATTTAAATTCTAAGAATTCTCTCAAATAGGAAATTAATTTTCAGTTTAATTTCTCTCCCCAGAAATTCTGAGGAGAGTTTCCAACAATGGAGTGATTCATACTATAATAACAGATTATACAGGAAATGGAATAATAGTATTCAAAATTAAAATACAAAAACTTCTAGATTTATTGTTATGATAGGAACATGATTTTATGTTAAATGGATAATTGGAAAGACCAATATGGCAATAAAATTCTCTTTTTAATATTTGGAAAATCCAGTACCTATAAAGAAAATTCTTGGGACAAATTAAGGTCTTCAAATTTTTTCAATTTTTATCAACATACTAGATCATGAGAAGAATTCATTATTTATTTCACCTTTTAAAACGCAATTTGTAACATATTATTTATTTTAATTATTCACTTTATGGGGTAACCTACATTGTATGTGCTCAAATCTTTTTTTCCAAAAAAGAAATAATCTAAACATATTAATAAAGAAGGCATAGTTATAAACCCAAAATGAATTTACTATCTTTATCCATTTGCATCATTTCAAATATCCAAATTAAACCATCTTTACAAAAAGTAGTCTTTTATATCTATCATTGACATACCTTTATAGAATTAATTTTGTTAGCCATATGATATGAAATAAAATTGGCTTTGAAATACTGTACCAGAAATGGTCTCTGTTATAGTAATTAAAAAGACCAGAAATTATTTTGCATAATCCTATAAATTTTGGTGGCATTTTAAGTACATCGCATAATTTTTTGCTTGCTTTATTTTGGGAGTACTAGTTGTGATAGCATTCAGTGATTGAGTTATTATATTGTTTAATTAAAAGTAATCATTATTCAAGAATTAAATTTTTAATGTTGCAAAAAGTAAACCATATCTGTGATTTCTCCATCCTTTAAAGTAAATAAAAGGAAAAAAATGAAAGTCCCTCTCTCTAATCCCTAATTCTACTCCTAGAATGAACTAGCATCATATATTCTAGAAAAAATATTATATGATGAAGAAAATATCCATACATAGGGCTTTTAAAAAGTTATTACTGTTGATTATCAGTACGTTTTTACCAGAAAGGAATCATACTATATATTTTAAAATTAAAAAAATAAAAAAAATAAACTATAATGATATTTACAGCCTAGTCACAATCATAAGACAGGAACATTATTCTGAGTTAAAAGAAATACCAGAGTGGTTCAGTCTCTCTACAACAGCAATCAGAGGAGACTGTGGTTTTCCATGCTAAAGCTCTCTTGACATAGTTATCTTCCTTGCTGACTACATCATATCAATTTTAACAACTTACTAGTGTTTTCTTTTTTTTTTAGGTTTTATTTATTTATTTATTCTTCAGCGAGAGAGAGGGTGCACAAACAGGGGGAGCTGCAGCCAGAGAGAGAAGCAGACTTCCCGCTGAGCAAGGAGCCCAATGCGGGGCTCTATCTTAAGACCTCTGGATCATGACCTGAGTTGAAGGCAGCCACTTAACCAACTGAGCCACCTAGGCGCTCCTTACTAGCGTTTTCTATTTACAAGCATACCTTGGAGATATTACAGGTTGGGTTTCAGACCACTGCAATAAAGTGAATATTGTAATAAAGCGAGTCAAATACACTTTTGGTTTTCCAGCACATATAGATAGCAGTTATGTTTACATGGTGCTGTTGTCTGTTAAGTGTGTAATAGCATTATGTTTAAAAACCAATGTATATACCTTAATTTAAAAAAATAATTAATTGCTAAAAAACACTAACCCATCATTAATTATTTTTTTAAATTAAGGTATATACATTGGTTTTTAAACATAATGCTGAAGAATAAATAAATAAATAAAACCTAAAAAAAAAAAAACACTAGTAAGTTGTTAAAATTGATATGATGTAGTCAGCAAGGAAGATAACTATGTCAAGAGAGCTTTAGCATGGAAAACCACAGTCTCCTCTGATTGCTGTTGTAGAGAGACTGAACCACTCTGGTATTTCTTTTAACTCAGAATAATGTTCCTGTCTTATGATTGTGACTAGGCTGTAAATATCATTATAGTTTATTTTTTTAATTTTAAAATATATAGTATGATTCCTTTCTGGTAAAAACGTACTGATAATCAACAGTAATAACTTTTAAACCTTTCAGCGAGTCACCATCCTTTGGCTGGTGGAAGAGGGTCTTGCCTTAATATTGTTGGCTGCTGACAGATCAAGGTGGTGGTTACCAACGGTTTGAGTGGCTCCCGTAGTCTTGCCACATCGGATGACTCTTCCTTTCACATAGGATTTTTCTGTCATGTGCAATGCTGTTTGATAGCATTTTACCCACAGTAGGGCTTCTTTCAAAATTGGAGTCAAACCCTGTTGCTGCTTTATCAACTAAGTTTATTAATATTCTAAACCCTTTGTTGTCATTTCAACAATCTTCACAGTATCTTCACTATGAGCAGATCCCATCTCAAGAAACCACTCTCTTTGTTCATCCATTAGAAGCAATTCTTCATCTGTTTAAATTTTATCATGAGATTGCAATAATTCAAGTACAGTAATAAGGAAAAAGTTTCAATTATTGTGAGAATTACCAAAATATAACACAGAGACATGAAGCGAACAAATGCTGTTAGAGAAATGGCGCTGATGGACTTGCTTGACGCGGGGTTGCCACAAACCTTCAATTTGTAAAAAATGCAATATCCACAAAATGCAATAAGGTGAAATGCAGCAAAATGAGGTATGCCTGTACTCTGATTCATTCAAGGGAGTGAGGACAAGCATCCTCAGCTGCATTATAATGCCATATTTTTGTCTTTTCTCAGTAGTGTATCCAGAATGATTGACTAATTTTATGCCTTACTCAGAATCACACTACAGAAAAATCTACTGTGATTTATAAAAAGCTACTGTATCTTCATTTGTTTATTTATTTTTATTCATTTATTTATTCACGGAGGTGGAGAAACTGGGCAAGGTACTGGGGATATAAAAATTGAGCAAGACAAAATAACTGGCTTCGTATAATGGTGGGTAATTAAACACAAAAAGCAAATAATTTTATTATTTTTGATAGACCAAAAATAGAGATTTGAACAGGACCTCCAGAATACCTATGAACAGTTCTGTCTGGAGGCCATACTTTTTGGAAATATTTGATAGTAATAAGGCTTGTCATCAAAAGGAAACAATCAGACTTTTAGAAGTATCTAAAAGTCTGCATCTAAGGCAAGGCACCTCTCAGTGAATTTGTGTATCTACCATGGGACTTCTCATGAACTCAAAATCCAAATTTTTCTATCTATAATCCCCAATGGATAAAGATTTATCTCCACATTGTCCGAATTAGGTATTGAAAATAGTTAATTAGGTTGTAATTTTTAATAAAACATTTTATCATTATAAAATATAACTGTTTACTATATTTTGAGAAAACATGGTTTCATGTGTTCATTGTAAATTTGTACAATGCCAAGTCCTGAAAAATTTTAGCCTAAATTCACTTGCTTTTATTGATATTTTTTATTTGCTTTATCAGTTAAATTTGATCAGTTCCAGCCATTAAAATAAAGCTCAGATTTGAAACACATATTTGGACCATTTATAGTCTGATGGGCCTTTGCCCTATGAGTAAAGAAAAAATGAGATTATTACCTAAATATCAATTTTCTTTTATAATAGAGTCACATGTAAGGTGAACATATAATTGATCATTCAACAGTGAACATTCATAATAATGAAATGTTCTGCTCTTAGTAATTATAATAGACTAAACTAGGACAATTTTAGGCACATCACTCTAATAATATCACACAACTGGTTTTGAACTTCCAGGAGTCCCTAAACAAATGAAAGTGGAAATAGGTTAGTTAAAGGGACAACTAAATAGAAAGCTTTCTTGTTTTCCAGTTTTTCAATATTGGAAAAATTTTTTCTTTCTTAAATTCATACTTATTAGTAAAACTAATTAGCACAAAAATGAAAAGAAATATCATAGCAATAGACATAGATTTTGAAAACTTACTAAGTGGTAAACTTTACTATGCGAGGTTATTTATATTGTTGCAGCATGTTCTGGTCCAGACTCACACCTCCTTTGGACGACTCACTTGCATGAGACAGTCAATAATTCAGAACATAAAGTTCCAAAATTAGTTTGTCACAATTCTCTCAGGAACATTTGGCTTTATGGCTGGTGAGACTTCTAGGAAAGTGTCCGTTAACTATGTGACAAACAGCTAAACTTCCAGAAGGAAATCTACTGAGAAATGTGAAAGATACTTTTGTTTTTCTCTAGAAACCCACACGTCACTTGGAACCTACCAGAGGATTCACAATGGATGCTTAGTAACTGCTCTCAGGTATTGTATGAACAGAACCTTGGCACCCAGAAATAAAATGGGGTTCTTTTCAGGAAGTTGTTGTCTAGTATGAATATGTGATATCACTGGAAATATGGAACCTATGTTTACTTTTGTGTTTGTATTTAGAAAAATTTCCTTTTTAGTTCTTCAGGGGCCTGTAAATAGGTCTCTGGAGATCTAAAATAAAACACACAAGCTGAGTAAAGTGGTGTAAGTGGTGGTTGCAAAGAAAGGGTTTGGGGTCAGATTGTAGGTTTAAATCTTGGCTCTCATTAACCTGCTGTTATCTGGGGTAAATCACTGTGCCTCAATGTTCTCATCTGTTCAATAACATCCACTTCTTACATGAGAGAAAAAAAATGAGATTACACACTTCGAAGTGTGCAGTACCGGAAACAAGGGGCTCATTTAAGATTATCCATTATTAAAACATGATTTTTTAAAGGCCTCAACTAATTATTTTGTGACCAAATTATATTCCTACCTCATAGATTTGTAAACTTTTGAGAATTTATGAATTACATTTTTATATTTGTATATGCATAGAAAACGTGTAGAAAGGTAAAGACAAAATTTCTAATAGTGACCACAACTAAAGAATGTTTGGGATGGGATATGAGAAAGGAGTAGAAAAGAGAGCTTAGAATTTTTATTAATGAAATCCTGTCCTATTTGATATTTTCACAGAACAGTGAGTTAGAAGGTGCTTCGCAAATTTTAATGTGCTTATGAATCTCTAAGATATCATGTTAAATTTCAGATTCATGCTCGGTAGGCCTGAGGTGTGTATTCTTAACTGAGATCCTGCATTCTTAACAAGTTTTCGGGTGATGTCATTGTTGGTGATCTATGGGACACACTTTGAGTATCAAGCAGCTAGGAGATTTGAAAATGTAATGTATAGTCTCCTCCTTTAAACTTACCAACAGTGAAAGTTTGCATATAAAGTTTGCATATTTAACAGCATGGTAAAATTGTAAAAACATGTAACATACATAGCAAAAACAGATGTTAAAAAACGCTGAATCATATTTCCATGAGATTGTTTACCTTCATAACAATGTCTAGAATAAAGCATTTTTCTTACCCAACCCTAGATTCTTTCTGTAGGTAGGATGTTCTGTTAGTAACAGTTTGTCTATGGCCACCTTCTTGCCACCTCCAACCAAAATTCATTCATTTTGCCACTAAGGAGGCTTTTACTTACTCAAGATGTCTGGGAAAATTGAGCTAAAATTTAACTAAATGCTACCTAGTGAGTTCCTTCTAAAAGACCTTGAAATTTGATGTGTAAAGAGAGTTTTGCCTATCAGAAATATATCTTCTTCTGACTTGACAGAACGTAGCTTTCATTACTACTCTGCTTTTCTGGGTCTAATCATTAGATGTCCTTGTTTAACCATATTATAGACATCTAATGTCTTTGACAGACTGTATTACCTACCAGAACCAACTGTAGCTGCCCAGACAGAATAATAAGCTATCCACCAATAGAATGGGATATATTTATTTATTAATTTATATGGTTCTTAACAATGCTTAAAGTCTTACAGTTATTATTCTATTTGCCCCTCACAAGAACCATGCAATGTAGGGAAAGCATGATAAGGAAACCAAACCTTCCCTACGTTAAGTAAACTGATTTCCATACAAGGTCATGCATCAGCTAATGAGTAAATGGTGGCTCAGATCTTCCAACACACAAACCTGTGTTTTTACTAATATACCACTCAACAGGAGCACTTGATGTATACAAGGTTTTGTACTTTTAGATAGGCAAAAGAGGAAGTAAAATCCTAGCAAGAGAAGAATGCCTAACACGCGTGTAAGATGAACTGATTTAAGCCATCAGAGGATAGTGTGAGAGTGAGAGGAACTAGCAGAATGAAAAATGTCCCAGTGTTGCTGAAGACAAACCTCACACTACTTCTGGGGAAGTCGGCGGACTGTCAGAAATGCAATTTCCTAACTCCAGCATTATCCCACCACATTCTTCTGATCCTATTTCCTTTTAGTAACTACACCTTTATCAGTATTAATGTTTCTTCATTGATTAGCTAGCCATTAGTAGCTAGTAAGAATGTTTGTCATTCATATGGAAGTACAGAAGTGCCTAAAAGTAAAAATTAGAGTGGAGAGGAAAATTTTAGAATTGAAAAATTTTAAAGATAAAGAAGTTCTTGCTAATGGCAACAAGAGGCTAACTGGTGAAGTGAGGTGAAGGTCTTTTTTTTATCATTTATTATTGAAATATAGTTGACATACGATGTTATATTAGTTTCAGGTGTACAACATAGTGTTTTGACAAGTCTATACCCTTCTCAAGCTCACCACGATAAGTAGAGTCACCATCTGTCACTGAACAACATTATCACGATATTATTGACTACATTCCCTATGCTGTACTTTTCATCTCCATCACTTTACTTTATAACTAAAAGTTTGTACCTCTTTACCCCCTTCATCTCTTTCACCCATCCCTCCACTCCCCTCCCTTCTGGCAACCACCAGTCTGTTCTCTGCACGTTAAGAGTCTGTTTGGTTTTTGTTTGTTCTTTTGTGGAAGTGGTTGTGGAATGACAATTCCTTCTCCTCTTTCGGATCTCCAGATAGAGGCGGTAACAGGGGAGGGGCACCTTCTCCGACTTGAGAGAGTTATAGGGTGTTTTTATCTGGGAAGATTCAGGTTCAAATTTCTGTCTTGGAAGTAAAGGAGATGAAGGAGTTTCTAGGAATATTAACCGAATTTTTGTAGACACAGTGCAAAGGACCATGAGGAGGCTGTGGAGCTGGAGTATTTGAGAAGAGGGATAGCTCTGAGGTAAGTAAGGAGGAGCAGAGAGCAGGCGGCGGGGTTTTAACATGGTGGGTGATTAAGTTACGGCGATGAAGGGTGTGCCAGCGTGGAAAAGATTTCACAGAGGCACGTGGAAAGTCACAAAAACTTAGAAAGTAGTAGTTATTTTAGTTATTTATTTAATTCTTAGATGGCTGATACAATAAGGGAAGTACAACAGAAGTCCAGAAGATAGACTGGGATGAGGTGGTCAAAAATTTAAAACGACTACTAGTATCTGGGTGAGATTTGGAAAGTTGAGGAGTGAGAGAGGCTGACAGATGAGGGGGGTGCTAATGACACGTGGATGCAGGAATTAAAACTAAAATAACTCTGTTGGGGAAACAAACTTATAAATTATTAAATTTTATGTATTGAAAAGTGCTATAGTTGTTGAGGAATACAAGAACTTTGAAGGCACAAAAGAGGGTGTGTTCTGTTTGACTTGAAAAGACCAAGAAGGGAGTCTTGGAAGATGAGTAGAGGTGTGTGAGCTGAGGAGGTGAGGGAAGAGGGGAGGTGGGAAGGTGCGTTAATAGCCATGGTTGGAAGTGACTGCGCCGACCTCAAGCAGGACACAGAAGACTGCGCAGTACCAACAGGAACTTGGACTTGATATTGAGAACCAGAATCTCTCCTTCTTAGGAGGAAGGCAGAAGCCTGAAAGGCTGGCACTCTCTCCCCGGGCCTGGAGGTGAGGCTCTGCAGTGTTCTTCACGTTTGTCCAGCCCTTCCCACCCCAGCTCTTTCCAGGATGTCATTAACTTCCTCTTGTTGTTTCAGATCAGGATGGTCATTGATTGTCCCAGCCCGAGTACCTCCAGGGCCTTCCTCTTCCTCTGCCTGCAAGCTCTCTGAGAAGGGTAGAGGAGTTCGGTCCTGCCCTGGTCCAACAAATCACATGCCAGGTTTCTGGCCTTCAGGCTCTCTCTTTTCTAAGCACTTTGCTGATATGACAAGGAAGGACATTCACTACCCTGTACTGGTGGTTATAGAGCCAGTCTTCTTTTTTTCTTAATTTAATTTTATTATGTTATGTTAATCACCATACATTACATTATTAGTTTTTGATGTAGTGTTCCATGATTCATTGTTTGTGCATAACACCCAGTGCTCCATGCAGAATGTGCCCTCCTTAATACCCACCACCAGGCTAACCCATCCTCCCACCCCCCTCCCCTCTAGAACCCTCAGTTTATTTCTCAGAGTCCATTGTCTCTCATGGTTCGTCTACCCCTCTGATTCCGCCCCCCTTCATTTTTCCTTTCCTACTATCTTCTTCTTTTTTTTTCTTTTTTAACATGTAACGTATTATTTGTTTCAGAAGTACAGGTCTGTGATTCATCAGTCTTACACAATTCACAGCGTAGAGCCAGTCTTCTAATGCAAGCAGATTCTTCCAACAGAAATACAACCTGACATTTGTTGAGCACTTTTAATAAGCTAGGCACTCAGGGCCCCTGGGTGGCTCAGTTGGTTAAGCGACTGCCTTCGGCTCAGGTCATGATCCTGGAGTCCCTGGATCGAGTCCCGCATTGGGCTCCCTGCTCAGCAGGGAGTCTGCTTCTCCCTCCGACCCTCCCCCCTTTCATGCTCTCTCTCTCTCAGTCTCTCTCTCTCAAATAAATAAATAAAATCTTTAATAAAAAATAAGCTAGGCACTCAGGCAAAAAAAAACCAAAAAACATTTTTTTAAATGTTTTTAAGTTTTTGTTTAAATTCCAGTTAGTTAATGTACAGTGTGTGTTAGCACGTTTTAAAGATCTGCTCATTATAAAGATTTTTCACATGACAATCCAAGGAAGTGAATATTATTTTTATTTCAATTTTAGAGATGGAGAAACCAGGCTTACAATAGTTATACAACTTTCTTGGGCTAAGACAAAAATGGCTAATCTGGCTTGAACCAGGTTATTTTATTCCAAAGTGTTCCCTCTTAAGTACTGCGCTTTATTGTTAAAAATTTACCCCCAAAAGTCTTTCTGTGCTCTAGATACGAATCCAACAAATGACCTTATCATATTCTGTGTTTTATTATTTAAATTTTCATAATCAAGTAGATTAATGAAACACTGAGGTCAGTTTTACAGGTTTCTGATATTCAATTTGTAAGGTGAGATATAGTTTGAGTGACAGCTTTCACTTTTGTAGGACAGTTGCAGATTCGAGTTTAGTGGCTATTTAAATATTTATAAAATTTTTAAAAATCAATAAGAAAAAAACAAAATCCGTTAACCCACAACCCCAAAATAACCAATCATTGGTAAAAAAAAAAAATGTGGAGTATGTTTTTGGCTATATATATGAGTGTTGTATATAGTAAATTCCATTGATTTTATAAACTGTTTTTTCCACCTTTTCTTATATCATCATTTTCTCACACTACCTTAGATTTATAGGTTATATTATAATATTTAACACATTTTAAGCAATTGATCCTGTTCTTCAAAGTTCAAAACCTAAATTAGATAAATGTGAATTTGTTTGGTTGGAATAGTTCCCCACCTGATGGAATATTCTCCTTTTCTTTCCCGGGAACTCTTTTATTTATTTTATTTTTTTTTTAAGATTTTACTTATTTGACAGAGAGAGAGATAGTGAGAGCAGGAACACAAGCAGGGGGAGTGGGAGAGGGAGAAGCAGGCTTCCTACCAAGGTGCCCCATGCAGGGCTTGATCCCAGGAGCCTGAGATCATGACCTGAGCCGAAGGCAGAGGCTTAATGACTGAGCCACCCAGGCACCCCTCCCTGGGACTCTTTTACACTCTATAGACCACAGATAGAAAAACCATAGTTCTCTGTAATCTTCTATAATGGCTCCACAGTATTTCATCTTATTGACACGTTACAATTTATTTAGCTACCCTTAAAGGGGCATTTATATTTTCAGAGTTTAGTTTTTGCTTTCTGCTATGATACAAACATATGGTTGTAACATGCATACCATGTCTACTCATTTGAATTATCTCATATTCTTTGTCCTTCCCTTGAAGAATGCTTTTATATTTTTGTAGATTTTTAATCTACAAAAATTTTTCTTTTCGTCATTAATTTTGTGGACATATTTTCACAAATGTAGTTTGCCCTTTCATGTTATGATGGGTTTGATGTTGAGGAGTTTTCAATGTTTAGATAATCAAACAAATCAAAATATTTTTTTCTGTATTATGTCCCTCTCCCTCTGCTCTTCGCCCCTGCCCCTTCTCCCCCACTTTCTCTCAAATAAATAAATAAATAAAATATTTAAGGAAAAAATGAGGAAAAGTCATGGAGCGCCTGGGTGGCTCAGTTGGTGAAGGGTGCGACTCTTGATTTCGGCTCAGGTCATGATCTCAGGGTTGTGTTAGATTGAGCCCCACATCCCTCTGCCCCTCCCCTCCTCTTAAAATAAAAAAAAAAAAAGAGGAAAATATCTAGTCTATCTTCCTAGAAGATTGATTAACAGTCCCCCATGGATCTCTTATTTTTCTGAATGTCTTGCAAGTAGAGACAATGGCCGCCTTTGTTCTATCTTATCAAGAATGTTTTTATAGCAAAAATCCTAGGAAGATAGTCTTCCTTCAGAATAAAGGGCAGTCTTGTTTGCTGTTATAATAAAGATAATGGCTCTCTCCAGAGTAAATATCAGGTAAGCTTACTTGCTCATTATGAAAAAACTGAGATCCTACGGTTTGTGGGGTTCCTCCCCTGTAACACCACCTGCTGTGTATGCAGGTATCACCTGCCCCTCTTCACGGTAAAAACGAGGAGGAAGAACCAGTGCAGATCTGAGACTCTATGGTGATTGCTGTGTGTAATAAAGTTTTTTCTCTTGTGTTCAGGAGTCTAGTGTCTTCTGCAGTATCTCTGTGGCAAGCTGTCTCCTTATCTTACAAGGAGGATAAAATCACAGGCCCTTTGAAGTTTCTGAAACTGAAGTTCGGAGACATTTTGAAGTACGCAAGAGTTCACTTGATGGGAATCTTTTTAAGCAAGCTAAGTTTGCAGATCTTGTTTTGGGCTCTTGATTTGGGGAAAGAAGAAACTAAGGAAGGAGACGAATACCAGAAAGACCATCAAAAATGAGGTCAAGCTTTTCTCTGATGGATGACTCTGGAAAAAAAATAATAAAAGGAAAATAATGAGAGAGGTAGCAAAACACAAGACTGAAGGTGCCACCTGAATAGAATGCCAAAACTCTTTGTCATTGACTAAAGTCAAGTTACCTTGCAAAATGATAATTGTCATATAAATAATTTCTCTGTTTTGGAATATTATTGATATGACAGCACCAAATCAATAAACCCAGTAAAGGGGTTTTTCAGTATGACTCAAAAAATTGTCAATCTTTTGGCATCTAGAAAATAATATGGTAAATGTGACAATTTAACATTTAATAAAATTTTAAATAGGAAATCACTCAAAAAAGTTATCAGACATATTCAAAAAGTTGTGAATCAAGGCTTTCAGTTTTATTCATAATTTTTTTTAATTTTTTTATTTTTAATGATTTCTTTTTTTTTTTAAGATTTTATTTATTTATTTGAGAGAGAATGAGAGACAGAGAGCACGAGAGGGAAGAGGGTCAGAGGGAGAAGCAAACCCCCCAGCTGAGCAGGGAGCCCGATGTGGGACTCGATCCCGGGACTCCAGGATCATGACCTGAGCCGAAGGCAGTTGCTTAATCACCTGAGCCACCCAGGCGGCCCAGTTTTATTCATAATTATATCACATTTTGGTCAATTAGAGTTAAGTTTTAGGGACCACATGACTTTGTTTTGTACATTAATATGAACAGAAATGAGAAAGGAAAAGTCTTAAAATGAAGGCTAGAAAGAAGCAATAAAAAAAAAAAGGGGTAGAAATACCCAAAGAAGAATTTTTAAAAGGATTAAATGGGCTATGAATTTATATTTGTGAAAAGGCTTTCCTTCTTTTTATCTTCTTTAGTTGTGTTTTTTTTCCCTCCTATTCTATCATTGGTTAAGCTATAGTCCTTGCTTTTTTGCATTACTTTCAGTTACTTTCTTTAATTTTATGACTTTACTCTCTTTCATCCAAAATTCTGGATGAAGGGACCTATAAATATAGAAATGTTAGGATTAGTACTGAAAACATACAAAAATACCAAATTTATTAAACAAACAAAAGACATATAATAAATAAGCAAGCCCTATATAGCTATAATAATGTAGTATAATAACGGACTCCCCCCCCCCCCTTACAACTTTACCTGTTTTAAATTCTGAATTTTGGTAAAGGTAGTATCTTTCAACTAATCACTCCTATTAAGATATAGATTAATTTTCCATATGCAGTAAACTTTGTTTTGTTTCATTTTTTTAGACTAGGTAATTTAAAAGAAATTAGAGTTATGCCAGTGAGAGCCTTAGGACACCTAGAGTGTGGTGGACAGGAAAAGATTTTGAAAGGTTAGTAGCAGAAGGAAGTGGCTGGATTGTGTGGATTTGTGGGGGGTGTACTGCTTTGGGAGGTCCTGGGGTAATGAAGTTATTCAGTGTTTGGTGATATTGGCAAAATAATGGGACCTATGTGATCAGAGAAAGACTAGAAATGTGTCTAACTTGAAATTTCATCATTTTGTCTAATTCCAGGACCTTAGTCATCATTTCTCTCTTTGCATCTAAATTTCCCTGTATTTGTTATAGAACTAGGGAGTCAGGAATTTTTCAAACACCAGGAGGATTTGGTTCTTGGTTGCAAACCCCTGAAACCAACTCTGGCTACTTTGAGAAAAGAAGTTATTGAAGAGGAGGATTCAGAACTAAAGGATAATTTAATATTAAGTAAATTTAATATTAAGGGTAGAAGATAGAACAACAAGGCCATCTAGCTGGAATAGTCTGAGCCCTATACAGTGGCTGGACCAAAATATATAAACTTGTCTTCACTTTGGGGTTATTCGATCAAGATTCACAATTCCAATATCCCGCTTGGGTCATGTTGGCTATAACAAAACATAAAGAATTAGAATCTGGTTCTTTGAGCTTCCATAGTGAGAATCAGGCATGTGCACATGCCCTCACACTAAGACTACACACAACTGAGGAAAGAAATATTTCCAAAAGGAGTTCAGAGGGCTATTTAAAAGTGGACGTTTGAAGATTTACATAATATAAACCCTACCCAAACATGGATGGAAATTATCTCATTTGTACTGATAAATCAAATAATCAGTAGCTTTGTATTTCTATAGTCATCTATATTTGATGCATTGGAGAAAATCAGGATGCATACGTTATAGATAAAATTTCATTTATCAGTAAGGAGAGTAACTAGCACATAAGGAAATTTTAATATAGATAACATATAACTGCATGTTATTTATAATCTGTTAATCGTGATATATATTTATTCACTTTTTATTTCCTGGATTCTCCATTAGAATGTAGGCAGGAATCTTTTTTGTCTTAATCTTAATACCCAGCAACATGCTTGGAAGTATATGTGCCAGACACAGAGGTAATGCATCTCCCCAGATAGATAGGAAATAAATAATAAGGCTAGGGTTTGAATTTCATTTTTCTGAGTTCTTCTCATATTATGCAGTAATACTCTCACTCTAATTACTTTAATTAACTCAAAAGAAACTGGAAGTCCCTTTAAATCATATATGATTTTCTGGCTTTCTGGCTTTCAATCCCATAAAAAACCGTGTTCAAGAAGTGCTTTGATTTGAATATATGTAGCTGCTTTTCAAATCTATGAAAAGAAATCACTAAAACAGTATTTATATATTGCATTTATTATGGAAAGTTTTTCTTATCCTTATAACTGTGAAAGTAATTACCATAAGATGGGGTTTTCTCCAAATTCCAAGAAGATTAATAACCCTTGAGAAACTTACAAGGCTTGACACAAGAAGGGCCTTCTTTCTTGGCAGTGTTATTTCACTTTAAGAATCCTGCATAAAATAAATAAAGTTGTGGAACAATCAGTGATTTTCTAGCAATCTTGAGAAAGTTAGCATATTTTTCTCTTCAGAATTCAGCTGATAACTCTGAATCTGCATTTTGTAAACTAAATAGCACTTTGCAAAATGTTACCAGGTAAAGGGAAAAAAAGAGATCTGTGATCAAACATATTTGGTAAGTGTCGGTTAAAGACTATCAAAGTCAGGGTGCCTGGGTGGCTCAGTCAGTTAAGCGTCTGCCTTTGGCTCAGGTTATGATCCCAGGGCTCCCTGCTCAGTGGGAAGTCTGCTGCACCCTTTCCTCCCTGGTTGTGCACTCTCTCGCTATCTCTGTCACTATCTGTCTCTCTCTCTCAAATAAATAAGTAAAATCTTATATCAAAGTCTTTTTTTTTACTGCAAAAGTTTTCAGATCCTTTAGCTCACTAATCTGTCTTACAAATTTCCAAGAGAAAGGTTACACAGTGCAGTATTTCCAAAACATGTTTGATAAAGGAACTCTTTCTTTTTTGACCTACCAACTACAGGTCCTTGAAAATTTAGGGAAATACCAGTACAGATAATTAGAAAGAGACCTGTTGATGCATCTTATTTTTTTAAATAAATTATTTGCTTTGATTATTACACATTCTCACCTGTTGCTACAAGTTCTGCACAGACTTCTGTTTTGATAGTGATTTCCCAGCTTCTCAGTGGTTTATGTTGTCCATTCTCAGGTTGTCAAATACATTTTCACTGGCTATTCTGAAATAAAATGATGAATCCCCCGGTGGGATAAAAAAAAGTTTTAGTTAGCAAGTTGAGGGTTTCCAAGATATAGAGTATTCTTTCACCATGTTGTAATCCAAATGTAGAATAGACCACAGACTAAGAGCTTTGAGAATTTGCATGACATGATATAGAACTTTACTTTTCCAGGATCTGTTGTAGTCTGTAGGTTGTATTATCTCATAGCTGAAAGAAATTATAATTCTGATGGTAATAAAAACAAATCAATAATTATTCAATATATGTCAATTACTATACAGGTAGATTCAACTAATATGTTACTGTTGAATGAATGAATAAATGCATGAAAAGAAGACCTATTAAAATACTGAGATCATAGTCCTTGAGAACAGAAGGTCAAAAGAATATATATGATAAAATTGCTTATGGAGATTTAATGTCCTAGTACTCATTTTTGGTCCCTTAAATTTAGTATTCAGAAGAACATTCCAGCTGTAACATTCTAACAGTAACAGAATTTTATGTGATATTTTCATAGTAATAGAATTACTCTATATTATATTCACATAAAACAGCAATAAAATTATGTTGCATAGGCAAAAAGTAGAGTAGAGGTTATTAATCCACTTTATAGAATATTCTTTAACTTTTAAAACAAAATTTTCTGGGGGTGCCTGGGTGGCTCAGTTGGTTAAGCAACTGCCTTCAGCTAGGGTCATGATCTCGGGGTCCTGGGATTGAGTCCTGCCTCAGGCTCCCTGCTGGGTGGGGTGTCTACTTCTCCCTCTCCCTCTGCCCCTCCCCCTGCTCGTGTGCTTGCATAAAATCTTAAAAAAAAAAAAAAAACCACGAAGTTTTCTGGCAAATATTGCAGAGATAATGCTGATCTTCCCTGCAAAAGTAATACCCATAAACTCACACAATACAAAAACATTGTACAATGATCATATTTTTCTTAGGAAAAATTTTGTAATCTACCAAATGTACCTGGATTGCCAAGATGCTAGGTTTTACACCATTGAGTTAGTTAATTTTTTTAAACGTGGAATTTAGTTAATAATTTTCCAATTTCTTGAAATGGGAAATCTTACAAATCTTACAAAAACCAAGGACCAGGAGCATAAATGTCTAGGCTTACTAGTAGGACCATAATACTCCCCTTTTCACAAAGAACACTAAGAAAAAAAAGATATATATGTATACACACACATACACACACACACACATGTTCTCTTTTAGAAAGGTAATTTAGCAATACCTAAATAAATGTTTCTAATCTAATCCAGATTTTTTATTCTATTGATTGTTGCTTGTTTCTAACAAAGCAGCAATTTCAGAGGCTTCATTGAAGTTTTGGATGGTATTAAGATGAAGATCATGTCATTGGCATATACCCTGGGAAGGGAAAAGTAGAAAATTCATCCTGACTTTTTATGTTATCGTGTACATTATGCTGAATTAAAATAATAAAATTTCATCTCCAAATTTTGGTGTTCTACTAAGAAGTCTGAAAGAACTAGAGCAATGAGGGAGAGGACTTAAAATTACAAGCAAAAACATGGATATATATCTGTGCTTGAGCCCAGTTCATTCTATAGTTAAAGTAGGTCAAGAAACTGGATAAGGAATATAATGAAACAATAGGGCACACAGACCTTTCTGAGGAAAACTAGAAACCATAGTTGAAAAAATTAAAGAGATAAAAAAATTTTTTAAATTGAAGAGATAAAATTTTCTTAAAAAATTTAACTGAACACTTAGCATACTAATTTAACATAACTTTTCTAAAATGAAGGTACACTGTTTCATTTGTTTTTCAATTTTCTGTCCATGGCTACTGGGTAGGTAGTCCGGGGCAATCTTGGGAAGCAAAGGACAATCTGAACCCTCCAATCTACTATGGCAAAGATAGAATAGGTACTAAATCCAAAAAGAGAACATTTCACTAGTGTCTGGACAATATATAGACTATTTGTTCAAAAGTCAGAACGAAGGCAATGGGATCGGTGTGCAGTTACGTGGGATGCCATGGATGAACAGATACTGCTCCAAGTTGGCGATTTGGACACAAATGATACAGCTCCATTTCCTACATTAGGCAGTGGAACTTTCACATCTAGCTTCTTTTATTCTCCCAAGTTTCCATTTTGTTGGCTACATGGCACCTGATGAATTATGTCCAAATATCTTAGTTTTAATTATTCACATATGGAGTGAAACTGAAATTATCTTTCCAACCAATTCTCACAATATTGTTTTTAACATAACCTGTGCATCATTCAACTGGCCTATTGCTATTTCTCAAACTTTGGTTTTTTCCACCTCGCTGCCTTGTGACTCTTGACCAAACTATTGAAATATACTTACCTTCATGTGAAAGAAGTAACTTAATGAAAAAAGAATGAGATCTGAAATAACATAGACCTCAGTTCAGCATCAAGCTCCATAGAGTGGCATAGTTAGGCATACAGAAAAGTCGTTTTTCATATAATTTTAAGGCAGACAGTTTTCTTTCCTTTGTCATTCCTAAAAACGTGTTTAGTTTCCTTTAGTTTTGTAAAATCTTAGCAAAATCTTGACTGGTAAAGTTTAGGTTAAAGAGGTGTTAAACTGTTTTGTAAAATGATGTGAAAGAACATCTGTTAAGGGTGAAAACATATTAACATATTAACATGCTAGTTCATTTTTGGCTTCCATTAGGCACCTTAGGACAAGGGATACGGGGCCTTGAAACTAGCTAAGTATGACAGGATGTGAGTTACTCTGATTTCAAAAGAGGCAAACAACAGCATATGACAGCTGGTTGGTGCCAAGACAAATGAAGTCTTGTGAAAGATTTTCTGTTGGAGTTTAGCTAATGGATGTCAGGGTCATTTATGATCATTTAGTCTCAGAGGTTTTTATTTTGTTGTTGTTTTGTTTTGTTTTGTTTTGTTTTTCTTTCCCCTGCACTGTAGTCCCCTTTGACATTATTATGTGGTAAGGGAATTCTGACAAAGTCAACAGCCTTGTGTAATTTACACCTCTGGGAGCAGAGAAAGCATGTGTTCATGCTTAGACGAAAATAATACAATAAGAATAATCCAACATGAAGAAGTTTTGATGCAATCATCAGTTCAGAATGAGGATTTTAAACTGTTTAGAAAAACCATCAGCAATATTCTGGAGGGGGTCTCAATTTCCTACGGTGACACAGGATGTGATTTTATGGTGTCTCATTAAGATATTTTGAAAAAATAATAGTCTTTGAAAAAGAGAAAACACACTGTGTGACTTTGGGAAGTTAGAGTTTATGAATCTCTACTGAAAAGTGGAGGTGAGGATAATGATGACTCCTGGTGTCGTTATACAGATGAAGGGAAGTAAAAGAAAATGAAAGATCTGGAAATACATCACGAATGTGGAGCTGCTCGATAACTTTAAATTCATTCTTCTTGGCTCCTCCTTTCCCCTTGACGAATAGCTGTGTTCTCATCTCCCTGATTGCTTCAGTAGGAAGCAGTTTATGCTCACTCTCAACTTTTATAGTACATTGAACTTCTACTAAGGTATTTAAAGAACTGTAACATTTATAATGAGAAATTTGTGTAACCTCTCTTCAAACTTCTCCTTTTCTCCTTTATTCCCACCCTCCCTCCCTTCCTTTCCTCCTCCTCCTCCTCCCTCTCCTTCTTATTCTCCTCTCTCCTTCTTTCCCTGGAAGGTTAAACATTATTTGTTCTTGTCACCCTCGAAGTATGTTGCATCTGATAGAGATGCAATATTTCTAAACAGATATGGAAATAAATATATTAAAAACTTGGAAGTATTACATTTCCTGGATTGAGATACACCATGATTTTTGTGTCTCAGAGACAGCAACTACCGATCCATAATTATGGATTTGAGGTTGGAGGTGTAAAGCGAATATGGTAATACTGTGCAAACAATAGCTATTCACGTATTTTCCCCCTTTAACGCATGTCATTTTTAGCAACCAGAAATATTCAATGATTCAATCATTTAATGATGAATAACCTGAAACTTGGTATGTGTGTTAGCCAATGAAGAAAGCAGGAAATTAAGGTGAGAAGAGATACAAAAAATAATAAGAGACGTAATCCATGGTAATCTTTGAAAGTTCTAGTCAGCATTCTATGAAGACCATTTAACTATTTTGTTATAATAAGTTGAACTGCAGAGATGAACCCAATTGATGATACCATAATTAAAATTTGAATTGTGCTATTGGCCGAAAAATTTGCCACTCAGAATTAGGTTCCAGACTTTGTTAGGATGGTAGATAAACAGGAATAGCCCTTTAGTATTTATTTAAAACCAAACAGATACGATTTCACATGCATATACTTAATCCTAGAACTTGGAAATAACAAAATAAGGGTGATAACCTTTGAAATATGAGTCCATGTGATCGAATCTATTCTTTCAGAAAACGTTGTTTACCCTGGTGTTAGATAGACCTAATTTTGCAGAAATACTCTGTTACCTGAAGTCGTAAATAAATTGGTAGCAAAGGGAATTACATTTGCCATTTGACAAATGCCTTCTGTGTGGCAGGCGCCTTATTCTCACAAGAGGCCTTCACAGCTTTCTTCTTCCCTGACCATCTTACCATACTGATCCCCGCCCGCCAGCCTGCTTTGTTCTTTCCTTTTCCTTTTTTAAAAGATTTAATTAATTAATTAATGTGAGAGAGTGCACGTGCACGCGTATGAGAGGCGTGCACGAGCCGGGCGGGGGGCGAGGGAGAGAGAGAATCTCAAACAGGCTCCGAGCTGAGCAAGCGGAGTGTAGGGCCCAACATGGGGCTCAAGGCGGGGCTGGATCTCACAACCCTGAAATCATGACCTGAGCCAAAATCAAGTCGGACACTTAACCTACTGAGCCACCCAGGTGTCCCAAGCTCTTTTTTTCCAACAGGCTGCACCATATTCTAATGTAATGTATAATTTGTATTATGTCTGTTAAAAGTTTATGTTCTGCTACATCCCTATAGAATTCAAGTACTACAAGATAGGCATCTTTGCCAGCACTGTTCAATAATGTATCCTAAGTACCTAAAAAAAGGGCTTGACCCAGAATATATAGCCAATAAATAGAATTTCAATAGTTAAAAAAAATAAAATATGGTTACCAAATGGTAATTTAGAGATTCTTAAATAATATAAAGGCTATTTTGCCCTATATTAATATGCCATGCCTTACAAGTCTATTCTTATTCTAAGAAATCAAATTTAGTTTTCCCTTTCTGGCTTCTGCTATTGATTTAAATAGTGTTTAGCACTGGGCAATGCATGGAAGTGTTGAATCACTATATTGTACTCCTGAAACTAATAATACACTGTATGTTAACTAACTGGAATTTATATGAAAACTTAAAAAAATAAAGTTAGTGTTTATTTATTTTTTTTAAGATTTTATTTATTTATTTGACAGAGAGAGACGTGGCAAGAGAGGGAACACAAGCAGGGGGAGTGGGAGAGGGAGAAGCAGGCTTCCTGCCGAAGCAGAGAGCCCGATGTAGGGCTCGATCCCAGGACCCTGGGATCATGACCTGAGCTGAAGGCAGACGCTTAATGACTGAGCCACCCAGGCGCCCCTTAAAGATTTTATTTATTTGACAGAGAGAGACACAGCGAGAGAGGGAACACAAGCAGTGGGAGTGGGAAAGGGAGAAGCAGGCTTCCCGCTGAGCAGGGAGCCCGATGTGGGGCTGGATCCCAGGACCCTGGGATCATGACCTGAGCCAAAGGCAGATGCTTAATGACTGAGCCACCCAGGCGCCCCCAAAGTTAGTGTTTAGATGTGTACATTTCAGGAGTATACTAATTGCTTTGTGATCTCTAAATATGTTAAGTTTATGGATATTTCTTTATAAAATTATATGAGTTTTATAAAAAAGCGTTAAAATATAGATAAATGATGAGGAAAATAGTGTATTTTTTTGGCATATAATCATTCATGAGTTTGAAATAATAAAAAAGATTAAAACTAGGCACTGGGAAATTAAGATGTCACAGATAAAGTGCCTGGAAAATAAACACTGTACAATTCTGAGAAATGCTTTTTTTTTTTTAAGATTTTATTTATTTACTTGAGAGAGAGAGAGCACAAGTGGGCTGAAGGGCAGAGGGAGAAGCAGACTCCCCACTGAGCAGGTAGTTGGATGCAGGGCTCGATCCCAGGATTCGAGGAACATGACCTGAGCAGAAGGCAGACACTTAACCCCCTGAGCTACCCGGGCGCCCCTCAAGAAATGTTTTGAACTAACTGGCAACTATTTAAATAAAGGTAGGCTTAGAACCAGGGAATTCTTTGCTAAGCATATTTCAGTGACATGAGGTCTATGGTGTCAAAATCTTTCTTCAGCCAAGATTAATGTGTAAATTTGAATAAGAACACACTAGTCTTTGACTCTATACCACAGACTAATTACACTATAATCAAAAGGCAGAGTGTAATCATTTCACATGTGCTCTTTAAACTTGGAATCTCAGAATACTGGAGAGGAAAGGACTAGAAAAGTATTATCTAATTGAATTATATAGTGTAATGGAATTCAGTTCTGCTACTGATCTGCTAATATTGATATATCAGTTCTCACAGTTAAAAATATAATTTGGCACACCTTATAAATACTTATCCTTCTCAGGATTTGAAGCCATATTGAGCTCAGAAAAAAAATCTATATTTAATTTTTTAATATTTGGAAAAGAAACAGAGGCACAGAAAAACGTTGATCATAATAGATAATACTATTATGTCTTATGATATAGAATATGGGCACTGATCAATGGCTTAGGTAATGGGAAAAAAGACACTTGCATTTTGAAAATATATTCTGAAAGTGATATTTATATTTAATATTCATAAAACAAATGTGGTTGTTAAATATGGTTGAAATTTCTAATTAGCAACCATACATCATACCTAACCAGTAAATATCAAACCAGTAAATGGCTAGCATGGAACCACAGTAGCTACTGAGGCCCCTGGCAGTCTCAATCAGAAATTAGTTTCACCGAGTTTTTGATTTTGGACTTAGTTCTTCTTTTTTTCCCCCCTTTTTTGAGATTTTATTTATTTATTTGAGAGAAAGAGCTCGAGAGAGAGCAGGAGCAGGGGGGAGGGGTAGAGGGAGAGGGAGAAGCAGACTCCCGGCTGAGCAGAGAGACCCATGCAGGGCTCTATCCCAGGGCCCTGGGACCATGACCAGAGCCAAAGGTAGATGCTTAGCTGACTGAACCATCCAGGCGCCAGTTAGTTCTTCATTCTTAAAATGTATTTTGTCCTGATCGCATTGTCTGGTCCGTGGGGTTCAAACCTATCCTTTCCCCTTACTAACCAGATGAAATTTGTACTATGCTTCATCCCCCCAATTCAACTGATGATCCCAAGTCTTCCTTGATCCCTTGAGACTTCATCCTCAAATTACCCTTTTTTAACCACCTCTTTGCATCAGGTATTTGATTTTATGAGTGGCTAAATGGTCATAATGATCCTAAATAGGCTTACCTATGCATTTGGGCTCAAATTCGGAAAATATCAAAGATGGGAATAGAAGGGAATTTAATATGTTAGAGGATGTGGTAATTTAGAAGAAAAGAACATCAGAAATAGGAGTCATGGGGGGAAAGCAGAAGGAGAGGAAATAGGGAGGATAAATTTTCGAACCTCTGCCTTACTCAGCATACTTTACAGTATCTAATATGGCTATCTAGTGTCCCAAAGGCCGAATATTTCCTTTCACCTGAAACATTTAAATGTTTGCAACATTAAAAAACTTTCATACATAATTCAGTAATTGTAGCCCCTCTAGATTATAGCAGATAACTTGACAAAACTGGGTCTACATTCCTACAGGGCTAAAGTGACAGAGCTTGGGTTGTGAGTGTGTGCTTTATAGAGGGTATGCACTTTCATTCAATACACTTACTACTAGACCCTCGTAAGTTATACGCAGCCTGCTTCATTCATTTCCTTTTGTTGTTAACTGCTTAGACCCATAGAAATTTGAGTCTGCACAAAGTCCGACTAAAGTGCTAGTTATTTACTTATGTATTCAAAAATACTTATTAATGATCTAGACTGCAAATTTTTGTACAAATTATACAAAGATATTTTAAAATATGGACCTTATTTTTGTAGAGACTAGAGTATAGGAAGGGAGATAAATGAGCACAACATCAGCTATAATAAAAGTAGAAGATAAGCATTCCAAGAGATCTTATCACCATATAGAATAGAGATAATGTATTTCCAGTTAGAATATTCAGGAAAGCTTGATGAACAGAATAGAATCAGAACAGAAACTTGATACATAAATGGTAGGTAGATATTATGGAGTTAAGTTGAGAAGGTAAATCTTGTTATGTCTCTATAGGACTGTCAGTATTAGACATTAGATGAAAGTAATTTAGGTTTATTTATATGATATATATATATGTATATGCATATGTATGTAATTTATGTGTGTGTGTTATGTTTAATGACACATTTGTATGGTCTATGTAGATATAGAGATTATATTGGTATTAGTCACTTGTGTTTGTGTGTCTATGTGTGTGTGTATTGGAAATTTTACTGGAAAATCTCCAAAGTTTTAATGATTATATTGTATTCTCTTCCATTCACCTAAAAAAAAAAAACACCATTAGATTGTTTATTAAAATAATACATGTTTGTTGAATAATTAAAGTTCCAAGTATTTTACATAAATTATGCCTCTTAATCCTTATAACAACCTATGAAATTATGTCTAGTTTGTGGATGTGGAGTCTGAGTCTAAGAGAGGTTGAACAATTTGTCCATGGCAAGATAGAAAGTGGCAAAGCCAGGATTTGAGCCTAGATATGCAGCCTCAGAGCTAACAGTACCATGATATATAATGACTATATTTGCAATAGCAACTTCTTTTGTCAGTGGAAAAGAGAAAACATTCAAATACAAGGCCATCACAATTCAACAACTCAAGGACACATACTTTTCTCATCTGGTTTGTTAATATCGCTTGAGCCTTCTTCTTAGAAATGAATAGCACCCTCACACTCCCCTGAATTCTCCAGGTGACTGTGATTAAAAAAGAAAAACACCAAACCAAAACAAAACAAAAAACATAAAACATACAAGAGTTTGAAATATTCTGGAACCTATCCTGTTAAACATTAAATTATTTGCTTGAAATAAGAGGAATTACATCTTAATACAACATAATATGACATGTTAAATAAATAGAAATTTAAGGAAGAAAATCATGTATTTTATTAGTCAGCTGGGTTAGTAAAACTGTATCCTTTATGGTACTATTATTTTTTTAAATTTTATTTATTTAATCTTTACACCCAATGTGGGACTTGAACTTCCCTGAGAGTTCAAGACTCTTGAACCCGAGATCAAGAATCACATGCTCCTCCAACTGAACCAGCCAGACACCCTCTTTTGATACTATTCTTAACAATGAATGTCCTCAGGAGGCCAAGGGATCTTTGAATCGTCACTTTTCAGTCACCCCTACATTCAGTTAAATACAAATTTATCAGAGCTACCCGTTTAGTCTCTTGCAAATCAGCCTCTTTTCCATTCTCTTCAATGTAATCCCCACCTTCACACAGCCTCCATCTCTCTCCATTTGCTGGAGTAACCTCCTGACTGGACTTGACTTTTTCATCCTGCAGCTTCTGTAATGTATCTAAAGCTTAAATATGAAAATGTCACTCTCCTGCCTAAACTCCCAAACCTTCAATAATCCCTAAAGCTGGGCGCCTGGGTGGCTCAGTTGGTTAAGCGACTGCCTTCGGCTCAGGTCATGATCCTGGAGTCTCTGGATCGAGTCCCACGTCGGGCTCCCTGCTCAGCAGGGAGTCTGCCTCTCTCTCTGACCCTCCCCCCTCTCATGCTCTCTATCTCATTCTCTCTCTCAAATAAATAAATAAAATCTTTAAAAAAAAAAATCCCTAAAGCTATTTACGTGCCTCTCCTCTGTACTCTTAACCTCTCATGCTTATTCTTATCACAACACATATCTCACTATATTGTCTATTTACTTATTTTTCCAGGACTGTGAATTTCTTTGGAAGAAACAATAACAACAAAGGTTTCTTTAATCCCATATCCTACTGCTAGGGTTCCAAAAGTTTCTTGGAATAATGTCCTACACTTACACTGCTTATATTCTTCCTCCCATTCCTTATGTACTATAAATTTGCCCTTTGCCTCATTATCCCCAGAAACTGCCTCTTCCGGAGTCACTAATGACCTCCTTCTGATTGGTTCCCAATGGATACTCCTAGACTCTCCTGCTAAATTTCTGTGCAGTATTTGTGTCACTGATTCTCCTACTTTCAAAGAACACTCTCTTCATATGTCGTCCCTAAGAACACATCCTTCTAATTTTCCTCTTCTCTCCCTAGTTTCCTTAGCTGGCTCTATTTCCTTAACCATCTCTTATATATTGATATTTTCAGGGTTGTTTTCTTTTTTTTTATGAGCCATTGTAGGAGATATTTCTTATGTGTGAGTGATACTCAACTTCTTTGGAATGCTATCTATATATTTTGCTAATTTCTCATCTTATGACTCCTCATCTTCTCATGGTGGAAACCTAAAAGTTTACTTTGTGAGCCTCTTTAGCTACTGCAAGGCATGTGACCTAGGTCCTGCCCATCAGATTCACTCTCAAGGTACTACAGGTGGAAATTCAGTGAACACGAAGAAGCAGCTATCTGGGGAATTAACCTCTTAGTGAGGATGATGACTGAGGGCTCTAGCTCTTTGCTGGCTGGGGTGGCAGACCTTCTGGTGTTTTATTCTCCAGTATTGCCTAAATGAACTATTTAGCCCCCCAGGGGGCTGGCATATGCTGTGTGAGCTTCAGTGTTTTCCCTAGAAATGCCATGTTTGAGGTTTTAGCACTGCTCCTGTCTAGTGCTAGACCTGGATCTCTGAACCAAATTCTGTAAACTACTAAAAATCTTTCAATACATTCTTTTCCTTGCTTAAACATGTAATAGGTTTTTATGTCAGCAACTGAGAATAGTGATCAATACAGCCTTGATTTTCTTCCTTCTTCCCTCCCTTCCTATCTTTCTTTCTTTCTTTTCCACTCTGCGTGCATTTCTTGAGTGATCGGATTTACTTCCATGACTGTGATTATTATTTTTATTTTAAAGACACCTGAATCATATGACCCATGCAGACTTGTTTCTTAAGCTTCACATCTGTATATGAAGTATGCTCTGTACCTCGCTGGTTCATTTCTCCATTCAACAAGTAAGAAGTGTGTGTTCACCATCTGCCAACATCAGACTAAGTTCTAGAAACCCAAAGATGAGTTAAAGTCAGACTCAGTCTTGTCCTCATGAAAGCTGACACTTAGTGGGTCAGGAGACATGATCAGCATAAACATATGCAAAAGAGCAATTTTGACCTGTTCAGCAAAGGAGAGGTGCATGGGGCTCTGGGAGCTGTGAAAGAGGTGCTTGATCTAGACAGGTCAGTAAAAGCGTCTTTCCTGAGGAACTGGCTTTAACAGCTGCAGTCAATAGAATGAGAGAATTGAAATGAGTATTGAAGAGCATTTCTGGCAAAAACAGAGCGTGACCTGCAAAGCCTGTTGAGGGAAGATCAAGAGGCAGCTGATGACTGACAGGACCGGCTGTTTATTGGAGTGGAGGCGAATGGGGGAATGGGAAGGAGAAACGTGATGTATGATATATGAGCTTGGCCATTCAGGGATTTGTAGGCCAATTTAAGGATTTGGCCTTAATCCTGAGAACAACAGGAAGCTATTGAAAGGTTTTAAGTAGGATTATGGCGGGAGGCGACAAGATTTTAGCTCAGTCTGTTACACGCAAACAATGAATCATGGGACACTACATCAAAAACTAATGATGTACTGTATGGTGATTAACATAATAAAATAAATTTTAAAAAAAAAAAGCTCACTCTGGCTTCAGAGAGGAGTGAAAACAGGTAGACCAGTTCAGAGCCTTTTGAAGTTATCCAAATAAGAGATGGTAATGCTTAAATAAGAAGGTTGGTGGGGATGGAAAGAACTGGACGGATTAAAGAGACCTCAGAAAGGAATATGTATATTGAACTTTGCAGCAATGTTATGGAGGGTAAGGGAAATAACACACGCATGGATGTTAGAGTCTTTCACTCACATAGCCAACTCTGAGGTAAAGATCAGGAAAGCCTTATAGGCATGTCAAACTCAGGGTCTCAAAGGAACATACCACCTTCTGCCCAAGCCTAACTCTTGTTTCTCTAGATCCTTCCCTCGATTGCTCAGTTCAGACACCTCTATCTCTTTCCCCAACTGCCAATTTATCTCTAAATGGTTTTGGGTCTACCTACCAAATGTCCCAGGTCTCGGTGAGCGTCATGAGCGTGCTATGAAGGCATACACACAACTTGTGTCTTTCCACAATGTCAGCTTTATTCAGTCATAAAGCAAAGTTAATCACAATTACAAAGCACGTTCAGGATTCCAAGCTCTATAACATTTTACTATGTGGTTAAACTTGGCTTCTTACACAGCACACAGAGCAGGGCATAAGATAAACCACACAACCATTGAGATAACAGGAGGATGCAGGAAGTTAACGAAGAGAAGGTGGAGTCAGTCTGTGGGCACACAGTTGAGATAAGGCCTCTGTCATCTTGGTCCAGGTCAGCTCTCAGCACTTACTGCTTCTTATGTTCAAGCAGTGAAGGATCTCGGTTCTGTTCAGAGAGCAAGGGGGCAGAGCCTGGGGTGGCAGCTGCCTTTTTTAAGTGGTCAGACATAGAGAGGTCACGTCTGACAGTTCGCTGCCAAAATCATCCCTGTTTTAAAGGGATTTAATGGGTTTCAGGCACCTACAGACCTCCTCTGGTTCTGCCTGGGTGTCAGCTGATGCTGGCCCCAGCAATGTTTTGTAGCTGCAGAACCTTTAACTGCTTGCGTCATTGCTTGACACGGGACCCTACTTGACATGAGAGACTCCATTTTGCTCTCTATAGTAAGCCACCATCAACTCACTGGACCTCTCGTCTCTTCACTCCTCTCACTGTCTCTAATATTGTTCCTATCTGATCTGCGTTCCACGCCTGAGCAACAACGAGTCTCTCAAAATGCAAAGCTGACCATGGTACCTGTTTTTCCACTGTCTCCCCATTGCTTATAGGATAATCGTTCGTCACCTAAACTCACCTATAAATCCCTGCATGATATGAGCTAAAGAAAGCTCCACCTCTCACCAACCAGCACACTCACCTTTTCTGAAGGACACATCCACAACAAACTTCTTTTGGTTTCAAAAATGCATGAAGCTCTTACTCCTCCATCCCTATGCATGTTATTTCCTTCACGTGGAATGTTTCCATGTTCTATTACTGCACTACATCCCTGCTCTTCCTCGCCTACCCCAGCTTTGTCACCACTTCCCCTCCACTGCGTAAGTGACCCTTCTTTGAGGTCTTTTGGACAGTGTTTAATTTCCACGTGATCAGCATATTCTATCAGCACCATATTTTAATTGCTTACTTACACTTTTGTCTTCCCCTTCTTATTTGTGAAATCTTTGAGAGCAATGACAGACATCACTGTTTTATCAGCAACTTACAGCACTTGAAATATAAATTGAACTGAAATTGAGTTAGCTACTCATCCCTAACCCCATAGCCTTGACATAAACTCAAGGAAACAAATAAGGACATGCATGAAGGTAACAAATTCATTTGTGTATTTTGATGTCTAGTACACCTAATGATTTTAAATATCTAGGACCTGATCCATTGATAATAGAAATATCTAGACAAATTCAAATTAGTAATGCTTATTTTCTAGCAAAGAAAAAATAATTCACATGATTTGTAGAATTTTTAACTGAAGTATTCTGCTATGATCTTTAGTGATTGACAGGTCATATTTCAGGAAATTTTAATAAATCTGTTTAATATTATTTCAATCCAGTCCTGCCTGCCTAATTAAAGATAATTGATTGCAGGACCTGTTCCGCTTTTCTCTGACTTTACATTTATCTGAGTATATTATGTTGCTCTTTGGTGTCACCTAATGATCAAAGGGGGGAATCAAAATAAAAATCCATTGTCCCTTCTCAAATCTGGAGGGTAGAGGGGAGTATGTCTCCCTGGGGGTCTGTGTGTGTGTGTGTGTGTGTGTGTGTGTGAGTGAGAGAGAGAGAGAGAGAGACTGAGAGAGGGAGAGAGAGAGAAGGTGAGGAGAAGGAAGTGGAAGGGAGGAGAGGTAGTACTTGGTAGTTTCCCTTAGTCCATTCACGTAACATTGCTTTGCCACCACAACACTTCCCCAGACACAAAACTCAAACATCTTCATTTAGAATGGTCAGAAAGCACCTAACCTAGAAAGCAAAACTCGGCACTGCCTCAAGACTTGTAGTATGTTTCACAAAGGTGTGTGGAATTAAATCTTGATTGAAGTCTGGGTTTCCCCTTAGCTTTCAATGTTTCTTCTCTGATGCTTCCATTGAAAATCCTTAGGTTTTACCTCCTCCTACTGGAACTAAAGAGAATATCACTTGCAACACCATCAGAATTTGAAGTATCAACAATTATTTTTTCTTTGAATATTTAATAGACCTCTCCTGTGAAACTGTCAAATCTGATACTTGTTTTCTGTAAAGTACTAAATTGCTTATTAAGTTTCTTTAAAGGCTATAGTACTATTTAATTGCTTATTAAATTATTAAATTTCTTAATGTTGTAATATCGTATTCAATAATCATTAAAGAAATGTGATCAAAACAATGTTTTTGATGTTTTCTTTGTATTTGTTGCTGATTAGAATCATATTTTGTCAGGGATGTCTCCATTTCATCTATTTTTTTTAATTTACTGACAAAAAGATGTTCATAGATGTCTTCATCACTTTCATGTTATAAATCACTTGTTCTCATTTCCAGTATTGCTTATACGTGTGATATTTTTATCTTTGTCCATTTTGCTTTGATTTCTTCCATTTTAATCTTTATCTTAAAGAGAAAGATTGTGTGCCTTTGTTTCTCCTCCCTAAGTACTCTTTCATTTTCTACTCTTGTTTGTAATTGGGTTCTGCATATTGAAGTTTATTCTGATATATGATTCTTTTTTCTAACTTTTAAGTTGAATTATTATCTCATTACTTGTTTATGTTAATAGTCTTTTAATTTTAGAGCAATTTCATATTTATAGAAAAATTGTGAAAATAGTAGATTTCTCACCTAACCCAACCCAATTTTCTCTTCTGGTAACATCTTGCATTACTATTGTGCATTTGTTACAGTGAATAAACTAGCATCGATACCTTATTATTAACTGAAGTTCATATTTGATTCAGATTTTCTTAGTTTTTACTCAATATCTTTTTTTCTGTCCAGGATCCAATCTAGGATACCAGATTACATTTAGCTCTTATGTCTCATAGGCTCCTCTTGGCTATAACTGTTTTTCTTGTTTTTGATGACCTTGATAATTTTGAAGAATAATTGTCAGTAGAATGTAGAATGTGGGATTTGTCTGATGTTTTCTCATCGTTAGACTGGAGTCGTGAGTTTTGGGGAGGAGCACCACAGGTTAAGTACTATTTTCATTTCAGCATATCAAGGATACACACTATTAACATGATTTATTACTGTTGATGTTAAGTTTAGCAAATATGACACATGCTTTGTGCTTTGGATCTCATCTCCTCCTGAGTCTCTGATTCAGTAAGACTGGGGTAGACTAACAAGTTTCCAAATGATGCTGACACTGCTAGTCTGGGGACCAAACTTTGAGAACCACTGTTGTAAAGGAAAAGGATGAATTATGGGTAGTGACTGGACCATAAAAGATGGTGAATTTCACTGTCCATACATTATGCCTCACTAAGCCTGATTTAAACAAACAAAACAAACAAAAATGAATTTTAAATCTTATTTAGAAAAACCACTACTATGGATTCTGGAACAATCATCCTGGCTCTCTTACCTTCTAGGTAAAGAATTTTGCATGCATTCCTTATCACTTCTGTGCCTCTATATCCTTATATACAAAATGTAGATGATAATTCTGTTGACTTTATAGAGTTTTCCGAGGATTGAAATAGTATGTGGCACATGATAACACTCAATCTATGTTAGATAGTAATATAATACAGTGGTAATGTCTCATTAAAATGAAAGGGAAAACTATTAGGTGAGTATGTTTTCCTAGTAAACCCCAGAAAAAGAATAAATCTGATTTCTTTTTATTTTTCAAAGACAACCAGGGTTAATAAAGTGATAGAGCAGATTACTAACCATGGTTTTCTTCTTCTTTTTTTTAAAGATTTTATTTATTTATTTGAGAGAGAGAGAATGAGAGAGAGCACATGAGAGGGGGGAGGGTCAGAGGGAGAAGCAGACTCCCTGCCGAGCAGGGAGCCCGATGCGGGACTCGATCCAGGGACTCCGGGATCATGACCTGAGCCGAAGGCAGTCGCTTAACCAACTGAGCCACCCAGGCGCCCCCATGGTTTTATTCTTAATAAAATAGATGTGGAAAAATGTAAATAAGATTCTATTTCTAACCGAGTTGTATTCATGGAATTGATTATGCCTGAAATTGCAAATGGCAAGTTTTACTCAAGTTTGTCCTTACCAGAGCTGTTTGACGTCATATAATATGACTTAATATATGATATAGACATTCACAAATAACTCCAATTGTGACACTGCTGAAAAAATATTATCATAATGCCTTGAGTGGATTGATACTAGGCCTCAATTAGTTCCTGTGCTTAATTTACCTGTTAATGTGATCTTTGGAATGAGTTAGACTGGTGGTTTTTAAATTTAACATGCTTTAGAATCATCTTGAGGAATTAATTAACCTCGAGGGCTAATTAAAACACAAATTATGGACCCCACTTTCAGAGTTTATGATTCACTGGGTTTGGGGAGGGGTCCGAGAATTTGCATTTCTCAAATCGGTTGATGATACTGAGGCTGCTGGTCCAGGGATATCACATTTTGAGAACTGTTTGGTTAAAACTATGTGGGAAGACTATTAGAAACGTGTGGCATCTTACAATCCTGTAACAATTCATGGATGCCTTTTAAGGTATGGGGTCTTTGAATAAAATGCCATATCAGAGAGTTGTAAAGACGTTTCTTATTCACCTACTTCCACAACCCTCTGGGAGAAAAACTGCAAGGTAACCATCCTGACATGTTGTTACTGTAATGGGTGTGTTCTCTGTGTTCTCACTTACTCGTCAAGCTTTGCTCTTGCCATTGCTCCAAGGAAAGCCCTCTATCAAAGGCAGCCAGTGATCTCAGCCCTCTTTCCCTGAACCCACAGTCACATCACAAATGAGTAAGGGTCAAGCCTTTTGCCTCCTACCTCAAACTTCTCTATTCTATCTAGAAATTGGTCCCAGAGTCACTTAAAATGTCAATCTGAACATTCAACTTCTTGCTTAAAAACCATAAAACCATCCTGAATCTCCTGCCTATAGATATACACAGAAACTTCACATTTTTGTCTTTGCCCATAAGACTTGCTAGCCTTGTCTTGCAGTATATTGATCCAAGTTGTGTGAAGTTCCCTTTATGCCCTGGTCTATTTTCCTCACTGCTCCTTATTCACATTGCTTCATGGCCTGGGATGCTGTTTCTCTCCCATTCTCCATCCGATTGGTGAGGGCCTTGGATGCTGATTCTTGGCTCGGACCTCATCTACTGCCTGATTCTCAATTCACCAGGTCGAAGTCACCTGACCTTGTGCGTAGTTTGATCTTAGATCTGTAACGCTATTTTATTTACGTATGTACATGTCCCGAATATCTCTTCTGAAAGAAACGTGGACACCAGGTAACAGCTGCAAAGAGGACTTCTTTCAGATAATAAACACGCATTTGTCCACATGTACAATTTTGTGAGCCTGTGTATCTTACTAATGGAGCATTTATGTAACTTTGGATATGTTGAATGTTTTTGTTTCTTTTTTCAAATGCCAAAATTTAAGCTGAGCTGGGAGAATCTTTTCTTGTTCTTCCAGTCTGGATCCTTCAGCAGACTGAATTCTAGAATCACTTACCTATCCTGGGCTGTCATTGCAGCTCTGTCAGTCAATCTGCCTGAGGAAGAACTCCAACACCACCATTCCCCAAAGTTTTAGTTAAGTTATCCTAGCGCCAAGTCTTAGATTACCGTGTTGTGCATGGGGCTTTACCCTTTACTCTGATGCCCACAGGGCTCTCTGCTCTGAATTTTTCTCCTTGATTACCTTCAGATGCCCTACATCTGTATCCATGTTTATAATTCTTCCATATGCATTGCTTTTTTTTTTTAATTTCACTATGGCAAAAACATTTCTTTCGGTGTGCTAAATGTGCATATGCAGAAAGCACTTAACTTTCTACCTAGCCATTAGAGGTAGTTGAACAGACCTCTGCCTTTGGATGTCACAGAGTCTACAAAGTGACTTATAATTTGCCCTTCTGATTTCTTTATACCTATGTCTCACGTGGAGAGAAAGGTCAGACTCAACAAAAGATACTTACTTATCAGCAAAAAGAGAGGTGAAAGTCCTTGTGAACAATCTAATCAGTTTGTTTCTAAATATATTCATGAAAGTTTCTTGCTTAGCAAGATGTAGATAAGTTCTGTTTTGTTCTGCTTGTTTTTTTCGTTTTTACTTCTTGTCACTAAATGGTTCGTTCAAAGAAACCTATTTTGTCCCGGTTTATTTTTCTATTTCCTTTGCATTGCATTTTCTCATGTCTAGCTTTCTGGAATACTTATTAAACAGGTTTTTGAATATCTAGATACATATTCAGTTTAATTCTTCTCCTACATTTTATGTCCTCTTGACCTTTGCACTAATCCGTCCAAAAAAATTTCTCTTTCATCTCCTAGGTGGCTGATTTGATATTTTATTTTAATATATAGAGAATTTATTTCAATAATCATGTGATTAAGTTCTAGAAGTAATAATTTTTCCTTTTTCAAAGCACTTGATTTTATTTATTTATTTTTTTTAAAGATTTTATTTATTTATTGAGAGAGCGAGAATGAGAGACAGAGAGCATGAGAGGGAGGAGGGTCAGAGGGAGAAGCAGACTCCCTGCCGAGCAGGGAGCCCGATGCGGGACTCGATCCAGGGACTCCAGGATCATGACCTGAGCCGAAGGCAGTCGCTTAACCAACTGAGCCACCCAGGCACCCCGAAAGCACTTGATTTTAAAATAGGTATAACATCCTACTGAATAATGATGGGCATACCAATTATTCATTTTCTAAAGTTTTTTTCAGTTTTCTGCATAAACCAGTTTCCTCAGGTATTATGCTTCTTTTTGTAACTTGGGGGCCTCTCCTCCATGCTTTTGGTTGTCTGTTTATACTAGAACACGGTTCACTATATTGCGTATCATTAGTCTCTATATTTAACAGTATTCTTGAGGTATATCACACAATTAACAGCTAGAAAGAGTAAGACATGTATTCCGTGTGCTTTTCTTTACAGCGTACATTTAACTTCTGTTTGACAAAGTCAGTTTGTTTTCCTTAGTGGTCTTAAGTTACCAGGGTTGTACTTCTCCATCTATAGTATATGTTCTAGAAATTTCTGTTACCAACTAAAATTTGATTATTGTAAATTCTGTTGTCAATTGAAATTTGTGTTGGAAAATCCCATTTTAGATAGCTTCACTCCCAGCTTCTGTCCGGGAGAAATATCCAGAATCAGAAGCAGAGCATTAGGACAGCTATTTGGCTACCCATAGATTAAATGCACAGCTGTGTCCACAGGCATCTCCTTCTGTGGGCTTCTGCTGTCTCTGATCTTGAGGTTGTCCTCTTCTGCGGACATAACTCAGTATCTTTTTTTTTTTTTTTTTAAGATTTTATTTACTTATTTGACAAAGAGAGACACAGCGAGAGAGGGAACACAAGCAGGGGGAGTGGGAGAGGGAGAAGCAGGCCTCCCGCCGAGCAGGGAGCCCGATGCGGGGCTCGATCCCAGCAGCCTGGGATCATGACCTGAGCCGAAGGCAGACGCCCAACCACCGAGCCACCCAGGCGCCCCAAGGCAGACGCCCAACCACCGAGCCACCCAGGCGCCCCAACTCAGTATCTTTGAAGACTCTTTCTTGTCTCCAGGGGGTTGTAATTCTACTGACAATACAATCTCACTTGTTTTATATATTCCAGATAGTTGTCCCTATTTTGGTCATTTGGTGCTTATCAGAGTTTGGGGGGATGTGTGCTTATAGTTTTTCTATGATTTCAATATTCTTTAGGGAAAGTGAATATGTAAAGATACATTTTCAATCAACCTTCTTGACCCAATGACTGTTCATTCTTTTCCAGATGTTTAAATATTTTAACATTCTGGACATAAGACATACAAAGGCTTACAGGACTGATTTTTTTCTTTCTGCTTAAATACACTATTCAATGGCTTTGGGACATAATGCATGACCCTTGCCAACCGGAGCTGCTACAAAAGAATTGGGCTGTAATAGTAATCATCCAATTTTATTTCTAAAAGCATTTGCCTTCCAGGTAATCTCTAGAAAGCTTAATCTAGAAGTTAGTTGTTTCACCATTTAACAAACATCTTTATTACTATCTAGCTAAATACTGTGTTCTTTTTCTCTTTTTAAAACATGAGATCTTGGGCGCCTGGGTGGCTCAGTTGGTTAAACGACTGCCTTCGGCTCAGGTCATGATCCTGGAGTCCCTGGATCGAGTCCCGCATCGGGCTCCCTGCTCGGCAGGGAGTCTGCTTCTCCCTCTGACCCTCCCCCCTCTCATGTGCTCTCTCTCTCTCTCATTCTCTCTGGCTCAAATAAATAAATAAAATCTTTAAAAAAAAAAAAAAAAAAACATGAGATCTTTTCCCCCTTACACACCACACCACAAATCATCATAAATATGTTCCTGTCCTTCCTCCTTCCCATTTCAAATCTCATGTTATTTTAATGCTTTGACTATGCTTTTTTTTTGTTCTGATTCTACACTTTGTTCCTCAGTCTCCCCTAAACAAAAAACAAAACAAAACAACTAGTAATATTTTTCTTCTTTTACATTCATCCCTGGAAATAAATAAAATTACAAGTGCCTCACATTGAGTATAAAACAGTCTCACTATCAATCTTGAGAAACAGTCTCCCATTGGTTGCAAATTCTTTCATTTGGGACTGAATATATAATAGCATATCCTCAAGGGCTTTTCGATACTTGCAGATAATGTATTGTTATTCAGAATGTAAAGGATGTGATCTTTTCTTACCATTATTTCTTCCGAAGGGCAAAGAATCCCTGATTCAAGCATCTGAGATGACTTTCTAGACAAATTTAGGACTGGGAACGGTAAGGCTTACATATCAAGTTGATTTCAGAGTTCTGGGAAAAATGTTTAAGGGGGTTTGGTTACACCTTCTGAATTAATAATTTTGTTAACAGATAACTGTCAGTGCAGTGGACTCCTGAGGCTCCAACACAAGCCTAAACATGACCTATGAAGATGTTCCAGAACATATAAAAATCTCAAACATAGGTATAGAATCAGGAAAACACAAGGTTTGTGTAAAATTAAGAACATACCAAAAAAATGGAGTTTTTGTAAAGTGCATTGGAAGTAAAGCTGAAGCAATGACTAAAACATATTACAGAAAGAAAGAATGTGTTTACACCAAAGATTTTTTAAAGTATTAATATGAAAAGTTTAAATCATACTCAAAAGTAAAGATACAACAAGATCCATCTACCCATCACCCAGATTCAACATCATTTTTCAAAGCTTGTTTCACCTACCCCATCCTCAGTTTGATTTTTCTTGGAGTATTTTATTCTTTTTAAAGATTTATTTATTTATTTTAGAGAGAGAGAGAGAGAGTGTGTGTGTGTGTGTGTGTGTGTGCAGGGAGAGGGGCAGAGGGAGATGAAGAGAGAGAATCCAAGCAGCTTTCCTTCTGAGCTCGGAACAGGTTGCAGGGCTTGATGTGGGGCACGATCTCAGGACCCTGAGATCACAACCCTGAGATCATGACCTGAGCTGAAACCAAGAGTCAGACACTTAACTGACTGAACCACCCAGGTGCCCCAGTTTTTCTTTGAGTATTTTATTTTATTTTATTTTATTTTATTTTATTTTATTTTATAAGATTTTATTTATTTGCGAGAGAGAATGAGAGACAGAGAGCATGAGAGGAAGGAGGGTCCGAGGGAGAAGCAGACTCCCTGCTGAGCAGGGAGCCCGATGTGGGACTTGATCCCGGGACTCCAGGATCATGACCTGAGCCGAAGGCGGTCGCTTAAACAACTGAGCCACCCAGGAGCCCTCTTTGAGTATTTTATTTTATTTTATTTTTTAAAAAAGATTTTATTTATTTATTTATTTGAGAGAGAGAGAGAGAGAGAAACAGCATGAGAGGGGATAGGGTCAGAGGGAGAAGCAGGCTCTCCGACGAGCCGGGAGCCCAATGTGGGACTTGATCCCAGGACTCCGGGATCATGACCTGAGCCGAAGGCAGTCGCTTAACCAACTGAGCCACCCAGGCGCCCTCTTTGAGTATTTTAAAGCAAATCTCAGATATCATACCATTTTGCCCCTAAACATTGTAGTGTGAATCTCTAAAAAGTATTTTCAAAAATATAACCACTGCTATAGACTGAATGTTTATATACCTCCAAAATTTATATGTTGAAATTTTATTTCCTAACTTGATGGTATTTGGGAATACCAAATACCTAACATAATCACCTTTTGGAAGTGATTAGGTCATGAGGGGGAAGCCTTTGTGAATGGGATTAGAGCTTTATAAAAGAGGCCCCAGGAGAGCTTTCTTGCTCCTTCTGCCACAGGAGGACACAGCCAGGAGACAGCTATCTATGACAAGGAAGAGGGTTCTCGCCAGACATGGAATCTGCCAGCACCTTGATCTCGGACTTCCCAACCTCTAGAACTGTGAGAAATAAATTTCTGTTGTTTATTAGCCACCCAGTCTATGGAAGTTCATTATAGCTGCCAAAATGGACTAAGACAGCCACAGTACCATTTTTATACCCAAGAAAATTAACAATATTTTATTAATGCCATTTAATGTCAAGTACTTACTCAAATGTTTCTGATAACCTTTAAAAAGTCATTTTTTGAATCTATTTTTCAAATCAGGATTCAAATAAGTTTCATTTTTAGTATCTCAGTTTTTTTCTTGAGTCCTTTTTTTAATCTAGAACAGTATCAACTATTTTCATCATTGTTATTGAAACATGGAAAAATATTTTTAATTATTCTATGTATTTTATTATATAGAATACAAATTTTTTCTTAAAAAATATTCTTGAGTTCTCTGTCACTGATAACATGATTGAGATACTTATTTTATATATTCAAGTCTTCTTGTGATCTGGTACTATTTTGTTATAATGCATCCCAGAAATGAAAATAAAATAGTTTTAGGAACTCATGTATTTCCATCCACTAATATATTTAGAAATCATACGAGATACATATCTTCAATGAAATCAGTTCATGACATTTTTACTAAGGTAAAATGGCAAGAAAGATTTTATGGAAAAATAAAAATTGAAGGAGAAAAATTACTTCAACTTAGATTTCTAATGTCTTAAAATAACATCAACTCTACAAATCACATTGTTCCCCTTCCAATCAGTCATGTTAATAATAAGACATAGAAATGGCTCTGAATATGATAAATGGATTTGTTACACTTTAAACCATTTTCTTAAAATAAAGCATAATTTAAATCCTATTTTACATCTCTACTTAAGTTAATATTGCATTAAAATGATTTACATGAAAGACTAGTTCTATCATGGTGGTAGTATGTCTAAGAAACATTCTTTAGCATTCACATAACTATGTTACGGGTATTTCAAAATTCACTTATGTCTTCTAGCATATACCAAACCTTCTAGTAACAAGGATAAAATTTGACAATGCTAATCTCTATCTTGAAAGCAAAGATATTTAATATTTATTATTACTGCCTTTGGAAAATACATTGACTTCCAAAAACATATGTAAATCACCCAAAGTAACTGGTAATAAATTTGAGTAATACTCAAAAATTTATCACTTGTGGTTGAATCTCTACAAAGCTACTTTCTGTTTGTTTAATGGACAATTTTTCAAAGAGAATTCCTAGGTGTCCAGAAAAATTACACAGAAAGTACATAGAGTTCCAATAAATCCTCATATAGTTGGAATCATACAGGCTGCCTCCATTTCAGACTGGTTTCTTTCAATTAGCAAAATGAATTTAAGGTGCCTCCATGTCTTTTCATGGATTGATAGCTCGTTTCTTTTATTGCTGAACAATATTTAATGGTATGGATGTGCCACAGTTTGTTTATCTGGTCACCTATTGAAGGACATCTTGATTGCTGCCAACTTTTACTGATTATTAATAAAGCTGCATAAACATTCATGGGTACATTTTTGTATGCACATGTTTTTTAATTCATTTGAGTAAATACCTAGCATTGTGATTGTTGGCTCAAATGGAAGGCAGCTATGCTCACCACTATACCACCAACGCCGGCTTGTGTTGGCTCAAATGGTAAGATTATGTAGAGTTTTGTAAAACATTGCCGACCTGTCTTCCAAAATGACCACATTATTTTGCACTCCCACTGGCAATGAACAAGAGTCCCTAATGCTCCCCATCCTCACCAGCACTTGGTATTGTCATTGTTTTGGATTTTTGCTACTCTAATAGGTGTATAGTAGTATATCTCACAATGGTTGTAATTTGTAATTTCCTAATGTCATGGAATGCTGAACATCTTTTCATATGCTTATTTGCCATCTATATGTCTTGCTTGTGGAGATGTCTGTTCAGATCTGTTATCCATTTTTTTTTATTTTTAGCTTCGAGAGATTTTTGTACATTTTGCATAATAATTATTTATATGGCTACCTTTTATTTTATTTTATTTTTTTAAGGATTTTATTTATTTATTTATTTACTTATTTATTTATTTATTTGAGAAAGAGAGAGAGCAAGCTCAGGAGCATGCGTAGGGGAAGGAGCAGAGGGGAAAAGAGAGGGAGAGGGAGAGAGAGAATCCCAGGCAGACTCTGCACTGAGCTGTGGGGCTTCCTGGCTGGATCTCATTACCCTGATCATGACCCTGAGATCATGACCTGAGCTGAAACCAAGAGCTTGGTGCTCAACCAACTGAGCCACCCAGGCACCCCTATACGGCTACCTTTTTTTTTTTCTTAAAGCAATATTTACTTCTGTTAAAAATGTTAAAAATATGTTTTTTAAAAAGGTGTTCTTTTATCTAGTGAAGTACAATTATGAGAACTAAGAACAGTATTTCAATGTTGGTTTCTAAACTATGTTTTACTGAACTTAAAAAATCAACTCTCACATTTTTTTGTTGATCAGCGCTCATATTTCTGCTGCAACATAACCAAACCTATTTATTTTCATATTAACATACAACATTAGAATGTTTTAAAAATTGTAACTATAATGAAAATCTAAGAATAACATTATTGGCTAACAGCAACATTTTGAAATTCTACTTCCACATAGCACTTTAAAACTTTTTTCTTAAGAAAAAAAAAAGACAAAACCCCTAATTATCTGGTATCAGCTTAAGGATTTTTCAATATCCTAAACTGCAATTTATGGAATCAAAAAAAGTTTAGGAAATATGTTTGATTGGTGAGGAACAAAGAAAGGAAGAATAATAAGGAAAAAGAAGAAAAAGAAAGAACTAAAATAGCAGTGGTTCCTACAGCCTGGTAAATATCCAACTAAATGTTTTATCTAAATAACATCTTATAAAGTAACATCTTATCTCTCTCTCCAACAGTTTATTAACTTATTAACGGGGTGTGGGGGTGGGAGGCAGGATATTGTTTTTAGTCATGGTGAAAAAATCTGCTTCATAAGTTCATATGTTATAAAAGCCAAGCTTACGAGGGAATGCCATGAATGTAATTAAGAGATAAACCAGGATATAATCTTTTTGGAATTCCACTATCTCCACAGACATAGTCCATTTGTTTCTCTCGTGGTAAAACACTTCAGATTCTGCCAAACAGTTCCCAATTGCCTTCGCCCATGTTTACATCAAACGCATAGAACCCTCTGTGTTATTACTCCAGCAACACCACAGCAAATCGTTCTTATTCTGGGGTGTTCCTCTTCCACTTGGGTTGCTACATACCCTGACCGTGGCAAGAAGATAAGTGTCATATCTCAGTGGATCCAGTTACATATCTGTGCCCACAACCAGAAACTCCCAGCTTTGTAGTAGTTAATGTTTTATAATGTTCGGACACCAGAAATTGGATTGAGCTGTGGGGAAAGATGAGAATCATAACGGCTTCCTTCCCTTCATATGATGTCAGGTCCTGCCTTTTGGGGAACAGCTCACAATGCAGAAAATGCCAGGAGTGGCATCATGGGAGGGGGTCAGCCACTGCCTGGGCTGCTGCCCGACAGGGAACTGCAGTGGCCAAGGCACGACCCAAGGCCATGGTTACAGGCTACCTACTGCCTGAGGCTCTAGACAACCCACTTACCATCCCCAAATCACATTAGCCCTAGGGTCACTTCTTAGCAAATCCCTCACTTTAATTTTTGTCTAAGTAACTGAACCATGGCCTGGATAGTTGCAAAATCTCTGACTATTCTTTCTGCTCTTCTCTCATCCCACTTCCAAGCTCATCTTTGTTTCCGACTCTCTTAAAATAGAATTTGGATCTCTTAGTCCTCTACTTAGATTCCTGTGATGAGTTCTCTCAGAGGAGCTGAAGAAGTTGCCCTGGGCTACAAAACTCTGCATCTGGCTTCCCATCTCTCCGACCTCGTGTCCTCCTTTCTGTCCCTTTTTCTCCTGCATCCATAGTAATTGGTTGCTGTTCCCCAAACATACTGACCATGTCCTTGACTTGGCACATCTGTATTAGCTGTGACCTCTTCTCTGGAAATGCTCTTCCCCAAAATATCTGCAGGACTCACTCAATTTATTCAGATCTCTGTTCGAATTTGACCTCCTCGGAAAGGACCTTATTTAAAATAAATATTTAAAATATTTAAATATTTAAAATATTTAAAATAAATTCTTATCCTACTATCCTGCCTTAGTTTAAAAATTAAAGCTGTTTGACTTTCTAAATGTTTGCTGGTTTATCTATTGCCTGCCTCACCCCAAAAGATTTAGATTTAGATTTAAGCCTGTTTTTTGGTGCCTACTAAGTCCTTAATAGATACATGTGAAATAAATCAAGTGAAAATAATGTCTTTTCATCTCTGTACTGAAAATGATGAGATTTAAAAAACCAGCTGGGAGACAGCCACCTTCAACCCTGCCACAAAAGTTTCACTCTTCAATGGAATGAATACTAGTGCTGTGGTAAGTTTTTGATCCCTATATTTGTTTGTGTTGTCTGAAAGTAAACATGAAATTCTTGGTGCAGGGATCAGAGGTACTATTACAGTGACAATCTTACCAGTCCCCCATGCCTGTTCTCTCTGCCTTTCTCCTGAAGCAAAGTGACAGACTGCGAGTGCAAAGGGAATTTTTGCACTATAGGAGAGGAACACCAAAAAGGATACATTTGGGAGTTTATATACGTGTCATCCTTCTCTGGTGCTGAGAGATAGAAGGAAGCTTAATCTCCCCAGTCTAAACAAATGATAACTGGGACATGAATAAGAGGGTTTCAAGGTACTTATCCTTTGGAATGTAAAGGATTTCTAGGGGGAAAATAGGCCAAGTCCTGCAGTTTTGCAAACCCAGGAAAGTTTTCTGATTTCAGACTTTACTCCCCTTTGAAATGTAAACACCTAAGTCCAAGGGAGAGTGAATCTCAGTTCTCATTCTCTATTTAGCCATTTTTTAACTTCCAAGCCTTGTTTGTTAACTTAGGTCCTAGATTTATTTGTTCAGAAAGCCTTAACCACACAAAAATATAAAAGTATTTTCTCTACCATCCTGCCATCCAGTCATCTTTTTATCTATGCTCTTTTCTTCTACTGAGTATGTTTCTTCTTCTCTACAAGTTGTTCTTAATTTCCCAAGGAATACACTAATACATACACACCCACGCACATAATTCTATTTTATCACAAAATATAAATTCAAACAATTAGATAAAGCAAAGTCACTATTCGATCCCACCCAATTTCACATCTTTTTTTGGAGGTCCTTGAAGATCAATTTGCAAACCTTTCCTTGTATGTATACATACACTAAGACACAGATACATTTATTAAGAAATACGTAGTATTTTGTTTATTTTACCTTAAGGAGAATACACTCTATGAATTGTTTCTCCCCCAGTTTTTGTCACTCAAGAATATCTTGGAGAGAATTTATTTCAATAGATACACATCATTACTTTTAAGTACTAAGTCATTAGATGTCTTGTGTCTGCTCTTCTCCCTCATTGGAATGCTATTTCTCACTTTCCTCTTTGCCCTTTTAAGAGATCTGAGTGTCAGAATCTCTTCCGGTTAATCTGAAGTTCAGCACAGAATACCAGTTCCACTATAAGGATTATGGAAGAAGTAGTTTCTTGTGGATAAACACACTTTTGAGGTTAATGGAAAAGGTTGCAGGAACACAGTGAATAAAAAAAAAAAAAACTTTTCTGAGTGTTAAAAAACAAAGATTTATTAATTGATTAAATTTGATGATGAAATTGGCTTTATTCAACAATTCATGAATCTAGCAGCATCCCATCTAGCAATGAGCTGTAGAAAACTGAGCTGTAGAAAAGGAGAGACTGGGCGCCTGGGTGGCTCAGTTGTTAAGCGTCTGCCTTTGGCTCAGGTCATGATCCCAGGGTCCTGGGATCGAGTCCCACATCGGGCTCCCTGCTTGGCGGGAAGCCTGCTTCTCCCTCTCCCACTCTCCCTGCTTGTGTTCCTGCTCTCGCTGTCTCTCTCTGTCAGATAAATAAATAAAATCTTTAAAAATAAAATAAAAGAAAAGAAAAGAAAAGGAGAGACTTTCAAAGGTGGAAAAGGGGCAGAAAAAGGAAATCAGTTGCAAAGAATGCATTGTTTCAGGCAAGGTTGCCTTCCTAAGGAGAATGGAGGGCCTCTGGCGTGGGTGACCTTACTAGTGCTAACAAGGTAATTCCAGGTTAACTGGTTAAAGTTACATTCCTGCCTGGGGGGGGGGGGGGGGTTGAAAGGGCAATTAGCAGGCGCCTGGGTGGCTCAGTCGGTTAAGCGACTGCCTTCGGCTCAGGTCATGATCCTGGAGTCCTGGGATCGAGTCCCGCGTCGGGCTCCCTGCTCGGCAGGGAGTCTGCTTCTCCCTCTGACCCTCCCCCCTCTCATGTGCTCTCTCTCTCTCATTCTCTCTCTCAAATAAATAAATAAAATCTTTAAAAAAAAAAAAGAAAGTGCAATTAGCTTCGGTAGTTAAGTCTTGGTTTGCTGAGGTGGCTTTTAGTACAGGCGACTCCATTCTGAACATGATAACTCCTTTTCAACATGAGAAAGAACCTAAAATGAGAAAAATAATTAAAACCCTCTTTTCCTCTACCAAGCTCTAGCAGATCTGGTTCAAGAACTAGTTTTTTTATTCAATCTGATAGCCTGTGTCTTTTGATTGGGGCATTTAGCCTATTTACATTCAGGGTAGCTATTGAAAGATATGAATTTAGTGCCATTGTATTGCCTGTAAGGTGACTATTACTGTATATTGTCTGTGTTCCTTTCTGGTCTATGTTGCTTTTAGACTCTTTCTTTGCTTAGAGGACCCCTTTCAATATTTCTTGTAGGGCTGGTTTGGTGTTCACAAATTCTTTTAGTTTTTGTTTGTCCTGGAAGCTTTTTATCTCTCCTTCTATTTTCAATAACAGCCTAGCTGGATACAGTATTCTTGGCTGCTTATTTTTCTCATTTAGTGCTCTGAATATATGATACCAGTCCTTTCTGGCCTGCCAGGTCTCTGTGGATAGGTCTGCTACCAATCTAATGTTTCTACCATTGTAGGTTACAGACCTCTAGTCCCAAGCTGCTTTCAGGATTTTCTTTTTGTCCTGAGAATTGTGAGTTTTACTATTAGATGTTGGGGTGTTGACCTATTTTTATTGATTTTGAGGGGGGTTCTCTGTGCCTCCTGGATGTTGATGCCTGTTTCCTTCCCCAAATTAGGGAAGTTCTCTGCTATAATTTGCTTCAATATACCTTCTGCCCCTCTCTCTCTTTCTTCTTCTGGGATCCCAATTATTCTAATGTTTCACTTTATGGTATCACTTACCTCTCGAATTCTCCCCTCGTGATCCAGTAGTTGTTTATCTCTCTTTTTCTCAGCTTCTTTATTTTCCATCATTTGGTCTTCTATATCACTAATTCTCTTTTCTGCTTCATTTATCCTCACAGTTAGAGCCTCCACTTTTTATTGAACCTCACTAACAGCCTTTTTGATTTCGACTTGGATAGATTTTAGTTCTTTTATTTCTCCAGAAAGGGATTCTCTAGTATCTTCTATACTTTTTTCAAGCCCATCTAGTATCTTTATAATCATCATTCTGAACTCTAGCTCTGACATCTTGCTAAGGTCTGTATTGATTAGGTCCCTGGCACTCGGTACTGCCTCTTGTTCTTTTTTTTTTTTTGAGGTGAGTTTTTCCGTCTTGTCATTTTGTCCAGAGGAGAACAGATGAATGAGAGAACAAAATGCTAAAAAACATGCTAAAAGGGTAAGAACGACCCCAGAAAAATATACACTAAACAAATCAGAAGAGACCCAAAACCAGGGGGGAAAGGAAGGGAGAGAGAAAAAAAAAGAATATGATCAGGCTGGTGAATACAACAGAGCCACACACTAGATTTTGGATGTATTTTTGTCTGTTATAAGAAATTGCCTCCCAAAAATTTAAAGAAAGAAAAATTATATATATACAAAAATAAGGGTAAATATGATGAAGGTATGGAATATGACTGTAAAGATGAAAATTAAAAAAGATTTTAAAAAAGGAATTGATAAGAAGTTGGTTGAAAAAAGAATGAGAAAAATGTAAAAATTAAAATTAAAAATTAAAAAAAAAGAATGTGATCAGGCAGGAGACTAGGACAATGTCATACACTAGATTTAGGGTATATTTTGGTCTGTTAGAAGAAACTGTATCCCAAAATTTTAAAGAAAGAACAACTTATATATATATACAAAAAATAAGGTTAAATACAATGAAGAGATAGAATATGACTGTACAAATGAAAATTTAAAAAGATTTTAAAAAAGGAATTGTAAGATGTTGGTTGAAAAAGGAAAGAAGAAAAATTCAACTAAAAAAACAGAAAAAGAAAAAATAAAGAAAAATTTAAAAATTAACTTTGAAAGTCTAAAGACTATGTGCTGTTTTCCCCTAGCACTGGGGTTTTGCCATTCTCATTGATTGGTAAACTTGGTCTTGGCTGGCTATTCTTGCTGATCTTCTGGGGGAGGGGCCTGTCACAGTGGTTCTCAAATGTCTTTGCTAGAGGCGGAATTGCCCTGCCCTTGCCAGTCGGGCTAAGTAATCTGCTCGGGTTTGCTCTCAGGAGATTTTTTCCCTGCAAACTTTCCGAACAGCTTTGGAGCACGAGTGAAAATGGCAGCCTCCCATTCGGCCCCAGAGGAGCCGAGAGCTTGGGGCCCCACTCCTCAGTGAGCCCTCAGAGAAAAGCAGTCAATAACTCCTGTCTCCCTGGTCTCCGGCCGCACTCCCTGCTCACCTGGGTTGTGACCAGCATTTCTATCTCTGGCACATGACCCCATTTGGAGTCTCCAAACCCAGCAGATCCCTGTGGTGCGCTCCCGTACTGCTCCTCCCAGAGGAGGAAGGAGAGTCTCCTCGGATCTGCCGCTTGTTGGGTCCCTGCTGGAAGAGCAGTGGCCCAACTGATCATGGTTTATGGCAACCCACTCCTTGGCTCTGTCTCTGCAGCCAGCTTCCCCACTCTGATATCTGGGATCTCTGCCCCACTCAGGCACCCCTGGCCTTTCTGTGACCCCGAGGGTCCTGAGACCACACTGTCCCAGTGAGGGTCCCCCCCCCACCCAGCTTAGCCACTGGAGCGACGTCCCTCAGTGGAGCAGACTTCTAAAATTTCCGATTTTGTGCTCCACTGCTCTATCACTTGCTGGTAGCAGCTGACGGAGGCCCCCTCCCCCCACCATCTATCTTCCCAATATGGCCTCGTATTCACTTCTCCACACGTCCTACCTTCCAGAAAGTGGTCACTTTTCTGTTCAGAGAGTTGTTGCTATTCTTTTCTTTGATCTCCTGTTGAGTTTGTAGGTGTTCAGAATGGTTTGATAACTATCTAGCTGAATTCCTGGGACCAGACGAAATTTACGTCTTCTACTACTCCACCATCTTGCTCCTCCTCCCCAGCAATCTTTGTTGTATACAATTCAATATACCAATGGAAAGTGTTGATATTTAACATATAAAGAGCATTTATGAAATAAATCCTGCAAGACCTTATTAGTTTTTATACTTTCTTCTTGACTGATTCATAATGCACAGGAAGGTGATCTAGTGCTGTTGGATCTATAGTAATGAAATACTAATTTATTTAATAAAATATCAATTTATTTTGATTTTTTTAAGATTTGATTTATTTATTTGAGAGAGAGAGGAGAGAGAGAGAGAGCACGGGCAAGGGAGAGGGGCAGAGGGAAAAGGAAAAGCAGATTCCCTGCTGAACAGGGAGCCCTGATGTGGGCCTGGATCCCAGGACCCTGGGATCATGACCTGAGTGAAGGCAGACGCTTAACTGACTGAGCCACCCAGGGGCCCCTTTCACTGTATTTTAAATATACTATGTAAAACATTAATATTTTATTATTTTCTACACTTTATAAATGCATTTAGAAATATTTTGTTATAAAGTTAAATAGCTGCTGACCTCAGTATATGATCTCAGAAAGGAGTTAAGATGCCTCAATAAGAATCAATAATTTTAATTTCTCCAGATCTTTTTATGACAGAGTCTTCCAATTTACTCAGTGATAGAGGTAAAGGGAGATATCAGAGAATGGGTTTTCTCTTGCCTTTTATCTACTTAATTAGCTTGAGCCCATAATCAATCAACTATTCCAATTGCTAAATTCCCTAAAGTCAACTTTCCTTTATATTTCTGCTTAATTTCTTAAAAGACTTAAGGACAAGAAGTTTTTAATAAGTACTAATCTTTTTATATGATAAATATTGAAATTACTTCATAGGGATATGTAACAAAGCCTAGGAGGAAACATCTGAATTTTTGGAGATTCTAATGTCAAGATTATAACATTGTACGAAAACAAAGAGATCCTCCCAGGAAATAAACAAATGTACAATACAGACCTTTGAAGTAATAGAAAACAAGCTTGGGGGCACCTGGGCGGCTCAGTCGTTAGGTATCTGCCTTTGGTTCGGGTCGTGATCCCAGGGTCCTGGGATGGAGCCCCACATCGGGCTCCCTGCTCCACGGAAAGCCTGCTTCTCCCTCTCCCACTCCCCCTGCTTGTGTTCCCTCTCTCGCTGTTTCTCTGTCAAATAAATAAAAATCTTAAAAAAAAAAAAAGAAAAGAAAACAAGCTTGTTTTGGCAAAAACTTATTTTTTTCTTTCTTTTCTTACTACATACATTGCTCTATGAGCAATTCACCAATCCCAAATTGTTTGGAACCAAAACTATTCTGCATCTCCTTGTTGAGATACAAGTTTATAAAAGGTAGGGCAGGGGCGTCTGGGTGGCTCAGATGGTTAAGCATCTGCCTTAGGCTCAGGTCATGATCCCAGAGTCCTGGGATTGAGTCCCGCATTGGGCTCCCTGCTTGGCGGGGAGCCTGCCTCTCCCTCTCCCTCTACTGTTCCCCCTGCTTGTACTTTCTCGCTCTCTCTGTCAAATAAATAAATAAAGTCTTTAAAAGAAAAAAAAAGGTTGAACAGTTACTGAAAATATATATGCTCTTTTTGTTTTTGCTGTTTTAAAAAATATGTTCACAAGCAGAAAACCATTAAGATCATCTTTGGAAGGTACAATTTTACAAATAGTTTATTTATGAAAGTGCTCTTTGAGGCTGGATTTCTTCTGATATAGTAAAAGCTAGGTGGCTAGATGGCTACATAAAGTAATTATATACTCTTGGTCATTGTTTTCTTTGATATTTTCTCTTTACAAACTGTTAAGAACATGTCTTGAAGTTACTAATATATCAGTTCCCTGTGAATTTTGTTGTAAAGGATCTAAGTCAACTTGCTCCATATATATGGTAAATCATGTGGGTTTTTTTTTTTCAAAAATTATGGAAAATAAATATTTCCAATTTGAAGCATAGCTAAAATGGTATTTCTTTCCATCAGATTTCAGTGGCCATAACTTCAACCATTCACTGACAGGAAATGAAATATGTTCTGTTGTACCTTGGAATATAGGTCTCTTTTTTTCCCCATGAATCACTGCTTAAGCCTAAGCCAGATGAGGCAACAAAATCTTCAAGGATAGTATTAATTTGACTCACCTTTTTCTTAGCACTGTAATTGTCTGTGTTAGAGGGATGAGGGAGACAGTCTCATATTCATGATTTAGGGATGAAAAGAAGGAAGAATTGTCCACAAGAAAGAATTAAGAAGGAGGCCTAAAGTACTCTATTTATGGAACCAATCCAAAGGTACATCCTTGTGTAGGTCATTGGCCAAAATCTATGCAGTGCATAGATTAATTACTTAATTTAATTTTTTAGTTTCCACCCATGATTATTCAATTTAGAGATTATCATTCATTACATGTTTGATAAAGAGGAAGGGGATAGGAATAGTTAAGAAGATATTTTTCGGGCGCCTGGGTGGCTCGGTTGGTTAAGCGACTGCCTTCGGCTCAGGTCATGATCCTGGAGTCCCGGGATCGAGTCCCGCATCAGGCTCCCTGCTCGGCAGGGAGTCTGCTTCTCCCTCTGTCCCTCCCCCCTCTCATGTGCTCTCTCTCATTCTCTCTCTCTGAAATAAATAAATAAAATCTTTAAAAAAAAAAAGAAGATATTTTTCTCCTATCATTATAATTGCTTTTTCAGCCCAGCCTCAATAACCTGATCATTGAATACTGTAGACAATTAAATAGGCCATATCCTTATATACAGACTTATGATGATGTTACCTCCCTATAAACTCATCATAAGTTGAAAATGTATTTAATACTGAACATCATAGCTTAGCGTAGCCTACCTTAAATGTGCTCAGCATACTTATACTACCCTGCAATTGGACAAAATTAATGCAAATCCTATTTTATAATAAGTGCTGAATATTTCATGTAATCTTTGAATACTGTACCGTAAGTGAAAAACAGAATGGTTGTGTGGGTACAGACTGGTTGTAAGTGTAGCAGTTGTTTATCTTCATTATTGCCTGGCTGACTGGGAGCTGCCGCTTGCTGCCGCTGCCCAGCATCAGGAGAAAAAGCTTCATACTGCTTATCACTAGTCCAGGAGAAGATCAAAATTTAAAATTTGAAGTTCAGTTTCTACTGAATGCCTATGAGTTTCACACAATCATAAAGTTGAAAAATTGTAAGTCAAACCCATTATAAATAGGGGACCATCTGTACTTTAGTTCCATTTCTCAAGACAAACGAGACACAATCTCATAAAGACCAGGGTGACTCCATCCTCTCTGCTCACTTAGGATCTATGGTCTCTTGTTTGTGAGTAGCACCTACTCACCACAGATGCAATCACCAAGTTCTCTTTGTATCCTTTCTTCAGACCTCCACTGACTGTTTTTGCCTCAAGTACTCTTCAGTCCCAAAGCCTAATCATATTTTTGATATTAATAAAAACTCTACAAATTGCTAGTTAGACTCCTTGAAATTGTCTGCTTCCCTCTGCATTCCATTCAGGAGGGTTTGCTACATGACTTACACACTGTCTCTTAAATTACCCATGTCTTACTTCCCTTTTATGACTTACTTTATGATTACTTTAATCAGATTTACTCCCACTCTCTCACACACAACACATATGTATATGTTCAAGATAGATAAGGATGTTTCCTTAGAAAAGTGGGAAGAGAAAAGGGGGATGGAAAGGAAGAGCACCTTTTTGTTTTTGGTATTATACAACTTCTCTACCTATATTGACCCTCTTATACCCTTTTTGACAGAAAAGTTTATAGTTGTTCCATTTTTTTCCCCTTAGGAACAACCTGGGTCAGTGAAATATTGGATTTGATCTATAATAATGGGGATGTGGAGAAATGTAAGCAGGACGCAATATACAAACGAGTGCCATTCATGGAATTGATTGTTCCTGGACTCCAAAATGGTATTTTCCCTGAATGTTCCTTTTTACCATAAGAATAAATCCCCTTAACATTTTGTGGTGTTTCAAGGAATCATGATGGAATTTCTATAGACAGAACCTGGACAGTTGAATCCTAAGTGTCTATAATAGAAGAGTAAGAATCTGGTTTTACTAATAACCATATTATACTACTCTTGCACCCAAACATAATAATAATATCTGCATAAGAGGAGATTTTGATGAGTATATATTTTCCTTTTTTTTTTAAGATTTTATTTATTTATTTGACAGAGGGAGACACAGTGAGAGAGGGAACACAAGCAGGGGGAGTGGGAGATGGAGAAGCAGACTTCCCACGGAGCAGGGAGCCTGATGTGGGGCTCGATCCCAGGACCCTGGGATCATGACCTGAGCCGAAAGTAGACGCTTAACAACTGAGCCACCCAGGTGCCCGGAGTATGTATTTTTTCTTAATTGCACAGATGGAAGTCTTCAACATTTAAATGTATGATCATTATATGCAAAAAAATCAGAGTTTGATCCAATATAAAATCATGTCTACTGCTTGTTAGCTGATGTTCACAGACTCAAGAAACAGAATTATGGATGGTCTTGCATTATTAAAATTTTAAAAATTAATTATGAGCTTCATGGCTTAATTGATCTTATAATTTGAATATAAGAAAGCTGGAAAGGGATTTTGAAATCTTCCAGTTCAACTTCCCCATATAGTAAATGAGAAAAAGAAAGATAAATGAAGGAAAAATTTGAATGTCTTGACATTGGCCTATTCTTGTTTCTGCCTCAGCAAGGTGTTGTATCTGAAGATTTTACAGACAGTTATTGTCTGTTCTACATAGGAAATAAAACAGCATCACTAACAAGAATTTATCATTTTTGATCTCATGGTAGATTTTATATGTATCTGAAGCTATATAGTTATTTCAAGACATATAGTGGGGTTAATGTTTACAAAGCCTTAGAATTTATTGTAATTGACCTTTATGATTCCACATTTATAATATAGATTAACTTTTGTGCTTGTAGGTGTGGAGGAGTTGAAAAAAATGCAGCCTCCTTGATTAGTGAAAACACACCTACCTGTTCAACTTCTCCCTTCTTCATTTTGGAAAAATAACTGCAAGGTAGCAACATTTAAAGAAAAAAAATCCTTATTTGTGTTGAAATTTCTTTTATTCATCATTCAGAAATTACGATGGGATATTACAACCCCTGGGTAAATCATTGCAAAAATAGTAACGTGGTCCCTATATTCAAGGGTTGAAACAACACCAATGGACACCAGTGCTATAGATATATAGATATAGACTTAGTTCCCAAGCACTGAGAATTTCTCAGGTTTTCTGTTCTCTGAAATGCCTGTCTTTTCTGTCTAAATCCCTTTAATCAGGATCCACTTTTAAATATTTCATATCTAAGTATTTAAATAATGCTAGAACTGCTTCTTCATGAAATTACAAATATGGATTTATAATTATATATATCTTATATTATATATATGGGTTCATTTTAGGCTTCTTTTTAAAATAACCATTTTAATTCAAGTATAACATATATGGAGAAAAGTACGTAAATCTTAGGCATACAGCTTGATGAATTTTTACAAAATGAGCATTCCCATGAAACCAGCACCCAGATCAAGAAATTGAACATTACCAGTACCCCAAAAGCTCTGTTTCTTTGCACTCTGGGCAGCAATCCCTATTTTCAAAGATAACCACTATCTTGAATGTTTTTATTATAAATTAGTTTGTCTGCAATAGGAAAGTATATAATCTTGAATATTTAACTTATTTCATCTAACGTAATATTTATGAGATCAATTCTTATCATGCTGTCACCTTGTTTTTGTTTTGTTTTCTTTAATGTAGCCTGTGGATCACAAAATGTGGTACCCTGAGCAAAAGTAGCCATGTGAGAGAAGCAAATCTTAGGCTCAATTCAGACCCACTAAATCAAAGATTATGGGGATGAGGTCCAGAAATCTGAGCTTTAATAAAACCTCCAGGTGAATTTGAGTCATGCTACTGTTTGAGAATCACTGATATAAGGAATTCCATTAGGTCTATGTGAGTATTTCACAACCAACTTTTAATTTTAATCTCACACCAAATCTTATAAACAGCAATGATTGTTATGTGATCGTGAACAGAACGAAGAATGTTTAATCCTTATTGATTAAATGTACCTGAATAATAATTTATTTTCAGTTAAAAATAGGACATTTTTTCAGCTTTAAAAATTTTACTTTAGAGGTGTCTGCGTGGTTGGTTAAGCGTCCAACTTTTGATTTCAGCTCAAGTCATGATCTCAGGACTGTGAGGTAGAGCCCCACATTGGGCTCTGCATTGAGCTTGGAACCTGCTTAAGATTCTCTCTTTCCCTCTCTCTCGGTCCCTCCCCCCACCTCATGTACGTGTGCACACTCTCTCTCTAAAAAAAAGTAATAGTGAAAAAATAAAAAAAAAATGTTTATCTTTTTATGTTTTATAACTTTTATGCTTCTTTTTATATGTTTAATAAGTGACACAGAAAAAATATTTTAAATTTAAGAACAATATTAGCTCATTTTTATTAATTTAACATTTACTGTAATTCTTATGATACTCATTTTTCTGTGTTTTAAGAGATGTTCTTTTCAAAGGCTAAAGAGAAACAGGGTGTGAAAGTACAAGCCTTTATGTTAAAACGATATATAGTTGTGAATATTTTATGTCAGGATATACACGTAAATGCTGAGATCAGGAAATAGAAAAGAGAAAATAAGCATTCTTGCAAGATAAACAAAAGTTTACAAACTATTAAATAATATAAATGAAATGATGATTTCCCATATCTCCCCACAGATGGTCTATGTGGCACGAAATGCTAAGGATGTGGCTGTGTTTTACTATTACTTCTCCCAGATGGCAAAATTACACCCAGAGCCTGGCACCTGGGAGGGGTTCCTGGATAAATCATGACTGAGAAGGGTGGGTTCAACTCTTATTTTAATCAAGGAGTTCTATAGTGAAAAGTCTTTTTTCAAGGAGATAGAAAGATCAAATATAAATCTGTGTTTATTATAAACCTAATATGTGCCCAGCACTCTACTGTTTTAGGAAGACTATAGAGGAAGCAGAATACACAGTTGTCTCTTCCCTTTCAGAACTTTTGGGGAATAGGTAGCACAGATATTTCAGTTCTTAGTCTTATTATTTCATTAGGGCTTAGTGGCAACTGGTTTCTTCTCTTGCTGTGCATCCATTTTATTGTTTTGATTTTACACATATTTCTTGGACTCTCTTTTCTCTATCATTCCCTTATTTTTATTATATAAACTGAAAATTCTTGCATAAAGATTTTATCCCCAAGGCTCTGTTTCTCTACCTGTGTATTCTCTCTTTCAGGGATACATATTTATGGCAATAGTAGTAGCTCTACTTAAAGTTCTCATATAAATATTCTTCTATAAAAACTCTCTTTTCAAGGCAAGAACATCTCAATATCTTGCAAATTTTTACTCCTGCTGCTACCTGGACTATTCTCTGCCCATATTTCTACTCATTCTTATCATTATTAAAACCCAGTTATTCTTAGATCCAAATATACTCTTCCTTGGCAGCCCTTCCTTAACTCTCCATCCCTATGATTTTCTCTCCCTTTCTCCTTCTTCTATGATCTCCCCTGCCACTCTTTTCCAAGTAGATTGCAAATTCAGTAAGAACAGGGGTAATTATCCTACCATCCCTCTTTCTTGAACTAATAAGTGTGTTTGTATTGATAATGATGACTTGGATTAATATTTAACAATTCTTTATGTAAATAGTTCTAATTTTCCAAAGATTATATCTTTCAATTTAGTGGCTTATGGTTCTTGGTATGACCATGTGAAGGGCTGGCGGGAGAAGAGGAATGATTATCATATCCTTTACCTATTCTATGAAGACATGAAAGAGATAAGAGGCAATTATAATTTCTTTTTTATTTTTTAAGGAAACCCAAGATTCATCTGTTTTTGTATCACATTTTCCTTTCTTCTTGATCTATAAATATTACTAATCCACTATCCTGCTAACTCTGCCTTGAAAATCAATCTCTTACTTAATTTACTTTTTTCTACCACTACTGACTCCTGCTCTAGTTTAGGCACCTATCTTGACTTACTTGGAGTATCTCATTTTGCTTCTACTGTCCACTCAGAGAAAATGATCTTGAAACCTAAATGAGAGTATGCCCACTGCCTTCTTCAAATATGTCAATGATTTCTGTCTCTACATGAAATACAAAATCATTAAGATAATTTAGAGTTCAACATTATTTAGTTCCTGTCTATCTCTCCAACCTCTTCTGGTGTCACTTTTCCTCTTCTTACTAAGTGAGCCTGCCTGAAATATTTTTTCCCACTATTTTCAAATTAACTTTTTCTCATCCTCCATGTCTTAATTTAAGTGTTAACTCTCCACAGAATTCTGTTCATGTCCACAATGTCAAATAATTCACCTTATTATTATCCATTAAAATCTCTTTTGCTATTGTTCTTTTCATAGCATCTACCATCACTTCTAATTATTTTATATATGTGTTTCTTACATTTTCTTGGTTTCCTCTAGTATAATGCAAGCTCCTTGGATGTAGGGATTAAAATTATCTCATTTGTGATTGCTTCCCCAAGGGGCCCGCACAGTGGGGAAAACATGTTATTTAATTTATAGAACATCTAGTTTTTATTTTTTCATCTTCTATCTGGTTATTAGCATGAAAAATAATTCACTCTCCAATTTGATCAAAAACTTATCCTGATCTGATTATTTAAATAGTCCATTTAAGAAATGTTTCACATCTCTTAAATTGTATGTGTTTCAGGAAGCTTGTCCACACCCAAATTCCTTTAGATAACTATGACTACCCTTCATCTCTTATTTGGGAAATCTGTTCTATAGCCTCTAGGGAAACCACCTTACCCAGCTAAGGTGACTCCCTCTGGCAGATTCATCAGTTAAATTCCCAGCTTCTTCTACATCCTGTTTAAACAACTTTTTACCTGTCACTCTGGATTAAGGGGTGACATATTACCCTAATTATGTGTCTAGAAGCAACAAGTAGGGGTTGGGGTGGATCTTGGAGAGGATAGGTGTTACCTGGAAAGAAAACTACCTACCCTAGGTATACTAAGGTCTTTAAGCAAAAGGAGTTTAGTCTCCTCAAATATGGGAGGAGAATCTACATCTGCTGGTAGAAAAGGCTCAAAACTACCCAAGGGTTCTAGAGTCTCTGCGCCATCAAATCCACCCCAAATAGTCCCATTCCAAGCCTGAGCAGTGTACCTTTTCCCCATCACTCTTACATTTAACATTCACAGGATAGACCTGACACAACTGGGACTTCATTAAGATGTGTGTCTGATTTCCACCAAGTTCATTACTGTTTCTACAATAAATAGATTCTTTTAGAGCCACTACAAAGACTCTCTGGTTCTGTTTCCATGAATTGAGATGGGTAGCTCAATAAAGCTAAACAGATCACCTTTCTGCCTGATCTCACAATGTCACTAACATTATGGCTCTCAGCCTCAGTTTGGTTTGGACCACCAAGAAGATCACCTCTCCAATGGGTAACAGGGCACAAATTATTTGGCCTGAGTGCTACTCTTTCACTGTTCTTAGATACTCCAAGCTATCCTATGGAGTCTGAAGCATAGAGAAGTGAAATCATAAGAAATACATCAAATATATCTCCTCTTCATCATTGCCTCTTTCTCTTCTCCACCATTCCTTAGGCTGGAAATGGACAGGATTTTATTTACTTTTCTCCTCATATATTCATACTCTCAAAAAAATCTATGTAGGGGTGAGAGGTTGAAAGAGTATCTTCTTCCCACTATAGCTCTAGGTAATAGGTAATCTGTTTTTTTTTTATTGTGACATAATTGACATATAACACAATATTAACAATATGATTCAATATATGTATATTTTATGAAAGGATCACAGTAAGTCTAGCTGATATCCAACACCACACAGTTATTTTTTTTCTTGTGATGAGAACTTTTAAGATCTACTCTTTTAGCAACTTTCAAATATACAGTGCAGTATTGTTAACTATAGTTATTGTTGACTATAGTTCTTGATCTTAGAGGACAAGCTTTCAGCTTTTCATCATTGAGTATATTAGCTATGGGCTTGTCATATATGGACTACTGTTGTGGTATGTTCCCTCCATACCCACTTTAAGAGTTTTTATCATAAATGGATGTTGAATTTTTTCAAATGCTTTTTCTGCATCTTTTGAAATGATCATATGATTTTCATCCTTCATTTTGTTAATGTGGTATATCACATTGGTTGATTTGCTGATATTGAACCACTTTTGTATCACTGGAATAAATCCCATTTGATCATGGTATACAAACCTTTTAATGTGCTGTTGAATTTTGTTTGCTAATATTTCATTCAGGATTTTTGCATTGATGTTCATCAGAGATGTTAGCCTGTTACTTTCTTGTGTTGTTCTTATCTGGTTTTGGTATTTGGATGATGCTGGCCTTGTAAAATGGATTTGGAATTGTTACTCCCTCTTCTACTTCTTGGAAGAGTTTGAGAAGAATGGAAATGGGTATTAATTTTTCTTTAAATGTTTGGTAGGTAGGATTGCCTGTGTGGCATCTGCCTTCTGCTCAGGTCATGATCCTGTGGTCCTGGGATTGAGATCTGCATCTGACTCCCTGCTCAGCAGGGAGCTTGTTTCTCCCTCTCCCTCTGCACCTCTCCCCGCTACATTCGTGTTCTCTCTCTCTCTCTCTCAAATAAATAAATAAAATCTTTAAAACACATTTGGTTGGTAATCTATTCTTTATATTAAGTATGATTTAAAAATGGAGGTCAAGGGGGCGCCTGGGTGGCTCAGTCGTTAAGCGTCTGCTTTCGGCTCAGGTCATGATCCCAGGGTCCTGGGATCGAGCCCCACATTGGGCTCCCTGCTCTGTGGGAAGCCTGCTTCTCCCTCTATCAGTCCCTCTGCTTGTGTTCCTTCTCTTGCTATGTCTCTCTCTGTCAAATAAATAAATAAAATCTTTAAAAAAAAAGGTCAAGGATTTTGAAAATTATACCTTATGATAATAGTAGCTTGCTTTATTACCATTCGTTATTCTACAGGTTAATTCTATTTTTGAGTGTGAAAGGTTGAATATCAACATTTTTTCCCATTTTTTTGAAACAAAATTATGGGTCATAAGGAGGGCATTTGCTATGATGAGCACTGGGTATTATATGTAAGAGATGCATTGCTAAATTCTACTCCTGAAACCAATATTACATTATATGTTAACTAACTAGAATTTAAATAAAAATTTGAAAACAAACAAAATTTACTCTTCCTTTTAGCAGATGGTTGCCTGGCCAAGAATAGGACATGTACTTTGAAAAGCAAAATGAAAAATGCACATAAAAATATAAAATCATTTCTTTCACCACATTGACATATGTAGAACCTTATTAAATGCATTGCCTATTTCATGACTAAATCTACCTGAAATAATTCTTTTTCTTTGTAATTTTTTTAGGATCCAAAGCATGAAATTCAGAAGTTGTTAAAGTTTCTAGACAAAGATCTGTCAGAAGAAACTGTGGATAAAATCCTCTATCATAGCTCTTTCAATGTGATGAAGCAGAATCCAGTACAAATTATATCACTGTACCAGATTTTGATATGGATCATTCTGTATCTCCCTTCATGAGAAAGGGTGAGAAATCATATACTAGTTTCTATACAGTTCACTAATTACAGTCATGGAGAGTATAGGTGGGAAGCAAATAGCAGTATTATAGGAAATGGAAAGAGATTGAGTATGCTGGCAAGAAAAAAAAATAGGAACAACAACAACAAAAAAACCTTAGGGGAAATAATTTGTGGCAAATAAACTATAATTTCTGTAAGCCTGACATGTAAGACAAACCTTCTAATGAAAAATGTTTACTCAAGAGTCTATGCCTTGATAAGCATGAGTCTTGGCATCCTTTGCTGTATCAGAAGAATGTCTTTCATTTGTCTGAACTCTCTAGATATTCTTCATATTCCTTTAAATTTTTGCTGTAGTGGGTAGCCGGCTTAAATGATGTTAAGCATACCAAATGAATAATGAAAAGTGTTAATTCCTTGAGGTTGTTGTTATGATATGGTAAATCACTGCATCTTCAACGCTGATCTCAATGTAATAGCTAGCATCTTGCAAAAAATAGTCCCTTAATAAAGATGTGTTGAATTGAATCGTGTGTGTGTAAGAAAGAGAGAGAAAAAGAGAGAGAAAGAGAGAGAAGGAGAGATTCTGTTAGTTGTGTATGTATTAGTTTTGCTATGAAACAAACAACTCCAAATGGCACCTGGGTGGCTCAGTCAGTTAAGCGTCTGCCTTCAGCTCAGGTCATGATCCCAAGGTCATGGGCTTTCTGCTTGGTGGGGAGTCTGCTTCTCCCTCTGCCTCTGACCCTCCCCATGCTAGTGCTCTCTCATTCTCTCTCTCACTCAAATAAATAAAATCTTTAAAAAAAAGCAAAAACAAAAACCCCCACAACTCCAAGAATCTCAGTGGCTTAAAACCACAAGTTTTATTTTTTCTTTAATGTTGCTGAATGTTGGCCACCAGTGGCTGCTGCAGTTTTACTTACTCTTTGATTCTGATCAATTTTACTTTGACTTTCATGGTCTCAGCCTCTTATGTCTTCTCTTTATGAAACATAGGCTGAAAGAGCTACCCACTTGTGGTATCCGATATGCCCAATATCATAGTAGACAGGAAGAGCAAGAGAGGCGCTGGAAACTTACAATGTCTTTAAAGTTTCTGTTTAGATGTGGTATATATTGCCCATATTCAAATTCCATTAGCCAAAGCATATCCAAAATCCAAGCCCTAAGTTAATGAGGCAGAAAGTAAGTCATGGATAAGTCTTTCTAGGACTATCTGGATCTCAGCCAGGAATGATTCTGCCTCCCAAAGAATGTTTGGCAACATCCAAAGACATTTTTGAGAGTCATGACTAAGGGTATGCTATAGGCATCTAATGTGTACAGGCCGAGGATGCTGCTAAACACATGATAATGCACAGGACAATCTCACATCTGCCCAGCCAATGGTCTGGCTTTGAATGTCAACAGTGGAAATATAAACAAATAAAATAACATGCCAAAGTTGGGAAATCCTGGGACAGATTAACAAAGTTATTTTGGCATGTTTTCTTCCCTGCTCTTTTTTTTTTCCCCCTAAACCTTGGCTTGCAAATGACTTCTGGATTACCTGTGAGAAATGGCATTGTTTTTATCAGATATTCTTTGCAAATTAATATATGAATATATCTGTCTTTCCTTCAAGGTCTTAAGATATGGTTAGTCTTTGGAAAATTGAGAAATCCTGTGATAATACATATGTTTAATTACATTTAACCCAGTCATTTCCAAATCTTACTTGATCATAGAAATTTTTTTCATAAATTATCACTTGACATTGAAAAATATAGTTTTAAAAGGACTGAAAAATTCTTTACTTTTTGTTAACAAAGCTCTTGAGGCCAAAGAATAAAGATTTTGAGACATTGGATTTTCTCCCAGTGACATTTCTTGAAATATTGAAGGGATTACTTCTTTTTATAAGATACTGGAAAAATCCATGGGATTTTTTGGAAAATTAAGAAGTCTTCTGTTATAGTTTCTATGTTAATGATCTTAAACAGCAACAAGAAAGTAATCAACAAGTTTACTGACTAGGAACTTTTCACGGTTTTCCTAGTCAGTAAACTGGCAGTGCACACAAGAGTTTGGGAGTGAGGAATGGAGTTATGGAGCAGATACGAAAAAGTTAAAGGTTTAAGAACACATGTGTGGAAATTCAAATGAAAACTGATCTGAGAAGGAAATTTTGTAGTAGTCTCAAATGTACCATTTTATCTTTCTTTTCAGGTATTTCAGGAGATTAGAAAAACCAGTTCAATGTAGCCCAGTATGAAAGATTTGAAAAAGATTATGAAAAGAAAATGAAAGGGTCTACACTGCGGTTTTATTCAGAGATTTAAAAAACCTGCTCTTTCTCTGACTCCCTTAGCTGGCACCTAAATTAAAAGAAAAACAATTCCTTCAAACATTTAGTGACAAAAATCCTGTATGTCAATATTTCTGTATTTACTAATATTTGTGCTTTGTAACAGAATATTCAAAGAATTTCAAAGTCCACATATGAAAAACCAATACTGTCTCTATGATTTTAATTACCTTCCACAATGTTCTTACTATTCTTAAAGACAAAATAATAAAATAAAGTTTAAAATCTATAAATATACCTGCTTTATTTTTTTAAATTCAAGTTCTGGGTCATTGGACTTGCAAAGAAGATATTTGCGGGGGGGGGGGGGACTTCAAGATGAGTGGATTAGAACCAAAATATTCCTTTAAAAAGGCTTTATTTAGGGGCGCCTGGGTGGCTCAGTCGTTAAGCATCTGCCTTTGGCTCGGGTCATGATCCCAGGGTCCTGGGATTGAGCCCCCACTCGAGTCCTGCATCGGGCTCCCATGGAGCAGGCCTGCTTCTCCCTCTCCCACTCCCCCTGCTTGTGTTCCCTCTCTCACTGTGTCTCTCTCTCTCTGTCAAATAAATAAATAAAATCTTTTAAAAAAATAAAGGCTTTAATTTCCTTTGTTATATGCTTAGAATGATACCAGTGTAATATAAGGTTGATGACATTTTTGTACAAGTTCACTGAAAAGTATTGCCCTAGAATGGTTTAGATCACTGAAAATCTTCTCTGATGGGGAAATAACAGATGGTCTCAAGTTTCATGCATTTTGAGACAATAAGAGAAACTGCTTTGTTTCAAAAATCTTCAATAGAATAAATAATAAGTATTCTTGGATTCTGTTTTTACTTTTTCTTGACTATGATATATACACATAGTAGAGATTTAATAATAAAAGAATCTGTATTAAATGCTACAAACTGAGTTTTCAAACTTCTTTTAATCCATATTTATTTCCTATTTTGCCTTACCTTAGATCTTGAAGTGTCCTCACTTTTCTTCACCTTGTAGATATTCTTAATAATTATGACTGAGGTGCCTGGGTGGCTCAGTTGGTTAAGCACTCGAGTCTTGATTTCGGCTCAGGTCACAATCTCAGGGTTGTGAGATCGAGCCCCACATTGGGAGCCCCACATCGGGCTTGCTTCTCTCCCTCCCCACCTGCCTCTCCCCTTGCTCTCTCTCTAAAAAAAAAGTAAATAAATCTTTTTAAAAAATAATTTAAAATAATATTAATTATGACTATTTTAAATATCGAGAACAATCACAAAGAACTTAAATGATTTTCCCCAAATCATAAATTTAGGAAGTGTTCTCTAATACAAATAATTGACACTGTTAGGAAACAAGGTAGTTATACCTTGAGTACCTTACATTCACCTAAAACAAATAAGACAGTTGCTGTGCTACTACTCTAGACAGAGCCATGTGACACTCTTCAAAGTAAAATGAAAAAGAAAAGATACTCAAGATTAAAACTGTAGGTGGTTGCTTTTATGTTGCAGTAAATGATGTGTAGTCACTTTTCTTACAATATTAATTTAGCAAACTAATAACCTACTGATACATAATTATAAATAGACCTAGTTGATTACATAATTTTAAAAAGTGTGAAAAACATTTCATAAATCCATAAATTTCATAAATTCAGTAACTATATAATATTATTATACTATTATAATATGATGTTAATAATTATATTAATTATAAAATTATAATACCATATTATTATATTACATAATGTTATAATATATGTGTACCAACCTAGGTAATATCTTGGAAGGTTTATTGCTTATACAGAGCCCAAAGAAAGAAAGGAAGAAATTGGAGCTGCTCCTAGGGAAGAAGAATATGAATAAAAATATATATGTGATTCAAATTCATGCATATTCTATTCAGAATGGCAACATTTAGAAAAATTAAAACCAAATAAATAGAATTCTTAAGGGATCATTAAAAGGGACTGTTCCTCTAAACCACAATTTCCTATACTTGGTTTTCACTGGTTTCCATCAACCAGTTAATGAACACATGGATCTATGTTTCTCTCACTACACTAGTCAACGTTAGAAACAAACAAATGCAGAGCACATAGCTTCTTTCTTTGGGGAGCTTACAAATAAATAAGTCAAAGAGAGATATGGGACTAGATATTAAGTGTTAAATTGTCTTGTTCAGACATGAAATATCTCTGGAATTCTGATATGATATTTCTTTCAGCTGTGAGAGACAGAGTATATATTGCCTGTCAACATTGTTTCTGTCTCTAGGAGGAAAGAGGGGGGCATTTTTCTTTAGAATTTTATAAATTAGAACTTCCTAAACAATTAAGTATCACTGGTCTATATGCCAAAAGATAGAGACCAGGAAGATGTGGAGAGAATTATTAGAATCGAAACAATAATAGATATGGACCAGAATTTTCATATTAAATGTTAAAGAAAACAAAGGAAGAATTTGTTAAAATAGTTTTAAAGAATTAGTAAGATAGGAAGAGAAGGTGGAGGGAAAAAGGAAAGAGAGAAAGAGAGAAGGAGAGAAGGAGAGAGAGAATTCCATTTTATATATGTGGTCTCTCTCCTATTAGACTACTGCACCCAAAGAGGGAAAGAAACTGACCTTCCATTGCTTCTAATTCTTTACAGAGAGAAAATTTTTCAATATGAAAAGTCAGTATTTCTCTCTAAATCTTTCTAGCAAGTATAGAATTACATGTGATTCTTTGAACAGTTTAAACCAAAAATAAACTAGCTTTATGAATCCTGTCCATTAGTATGCCCTGTATTTTTATTTTTCAAAGTGGAAAAAAACATATAAATACTATGCTGAAGAAAGTGGAAAAATATTAAATTTTTTATCTCAACCAAGGACTTTAAGAAAGTCCTGGTAAAAATATAAGGGTTTATAACTTTAACCAAAAGGTATGGGGGAATCCCTGAAAAATTTTAACCAATATCGTCACAGCCAGATTTATTTTTTAAGATAACTTAAAAAAATGGATTGTATTTTATATATAAACTTGGTATAATATTTACATATAAAATATATAAGATGTATATAATTTATGTATATAATTATATGTAAACATGTATTAATGTATCTACCTTTCTCACACAGAATAGTTTTACTGTCCTAAAAATCCTGTTTTGCCTATTCATCCCCTCTTCCCCACTAACTTCTGCCAAAAACCAATCTTTTTACTGTCTTGAAAGTTTTGCCATTTTCAGAATGTCATATAATTAGAATCATATAGTAGATAGCCTTTTCCCATTACCTTGCTTCACTTCGTAATAAGCATTTAGTTTTCCTCCATGTCTTTTTGTGGTATGGTAGTCCATTTCTTTTGAGTGCTGAATAATACTCCATTGTCTGGAGTTTAATTATCCATTCACCTACCATAGGGATATCTTAGCAGTTTCCAACTTTTGGTCATTATGAATAAAGCTGCGATAAACATCCCTGCACACATTTTTGTGTAGACATAAATATTCAACTGTTTTGGGAAGATGCCACAGAGTGTGATTGTTGGATCATAAGAGTGTGTTTAGTTTTAGAAGTAACTGCCAAACTGTCTTCTACAGTAGATATGCCATTTTGCATTCTCACCAGCAATGAATGCGAGTTCCTGTTGCCATGATTTGATGTTGTCAGGATGGCAGATTTTGGTCATTCTAATAGGTTTTTTAGGGGTATCTCACTGATGTTTTAATTTGCATTTCCCTGATGACATATGATGTGGAGCATCTTTTCATATACTTATTTGCAATCTGTATAATTTCTTTGGTGAGGTGCATGCTAAGGTCTTTGGCCCCTTTTAATTGGGTTGTTTGTTTACTTATTTTTAAGAGTTTTTTCGTCCATTTAGAGAATAGTCCTTTATCACATATGTCTTTTGCAAATATTTTCTTCCACTCTGTGGCTTGTCTTTTCATTCTTTTGACAGTGTGTATCAAAGACCAAAACATTTTTTAGTTCTAATGAATCTAGTTTATCAATTCTTTCTTGCATGGATTGTACCTTTGGTGTCATATCTAAACAGTTGTCACCATGCCAAGGTCATCTAGATTTTCTTCCTATGTTATGTTCGAGGAGTTTGTAGCTTTTCCCTTTACATTAATTTTTGTAAATGGTATAAGGTCTGTGTCCAGTAGCTTGCAGTTTTTATTTTATTTTATTTATTTATTTTTTGCAGTTTTAGAACAAAATTTATATCACTTTTCAGTGACTTGCTTTTCTTTAGAATTGGTATGTGTCTTCAAGTCTGTTTTAACTGATCTTAATGTGCCTAATAATTTTTTTCTGATTAGCATTTTGCAGGTATATCTTTAACACCCTTTTATTTTTAGTCTTACTCTTCTTTATGCTTTGTGTATTTTCTTGTAAAAGACTTCTGCTGCATCTTTTTTCCTAGTCATCTGTATTGTGATGGTAAATTTAACCCCTTTTAAAAATTACATTGCAGATACATTTGGATTTATTTCTGCCATTTTATTTTATACCTATATTTATTCTCTTTCTCATCTTCCTTCTCTGCCTCCTTTCACCTTTTTTCTTACTTCTTGCTTCTTTTGGATTGATTTTTCCCTATTCATTCTTCCACTTCTACTTGTTTGGAAGTTACATGCTTTATTATAATTATTATTAGTTTAATAACTTCTCTCAAAATTTTTCCTGGATAATTAACAAGATTTAAAAATAATCAAAATCTTGAACTTTCCCTTCTAATTAATAAAAGGAACTTAGAATCCTATGTAACAACCCATGCATCTCTTCAACCAATATGCTGATTTTGTCTTGTATTTAAGTTTTGCCATATATTATTAATCCTATAATTCCCAGGTTGTTTTAGTTTTACACAATTAAAATTTGTTTATATTTACCATCATGCTTTCTCAGGATTTCTTTTTTTTTAAAGATTTTTATTTATTTATTTGTCAGAGAGAGAGAGAGCACAAGCAGGGGGAGCAGCAGAGGGAGAGAGAGAAGCTGGCTCCCCGCTGACCAGGGAGCCCCACATGGGGGGCTCGATCCTGGAAACCGGGAGCATGACCTGAGCCGAAGGCAGACGCTTAACCAACTGAGCTACCCAGGTGTCCCTCAACATTCCTTCCTGAACCTCAGAACTTTCTACCAGGATTGCTTTCTTTCTTCTTGAATTTTATTTAACTTTTCTTGTAGTGAAGTTCCACTGGTGGTAAACTCTTAGCTTTTAGTTAAAGGCATAGAATGTGTTTAATTTAGCCTTGCTTTTAAAAAAATTATTTTGCTACACATAACTCAAATTGCACAGATATTTTTTCATGGCACTTCCGTATGTTATTTTACTGCCCCTGGTTCTTATCATTGCTTGTGAATTTGATTGGCAGTCCAATTGTTATTCCTTTATGGTTCATCTTTTTTCCTGTTTTAAAGATATTTGCTTCATTTTGATATTTGCAGCTTCACAACTGGATTTTTTAAAAATATGTATCGTGTTTGCAACATGTATATCTTGAACCTAGGAAGCCACATATTTCATAATTTCTGGAAATTCTCATCCATCATTTCTTTAAATAACTTATCTCCCCTATTCTTTCTATTTTCTCCTGCTGGAACTTTAATTACACATGTTAGGATTCCCCCTCTTATCTTATATTCTACATCTCTGTTCTCTTACTCTTTCCTTTCATATTCTCTCTTGCTGTCATTCTTTTTTAGGACTATTCAGTTTTTTAGTGTTGTTCAGTTGTACTCTTGTTGTATGCCCATCTATTGAATTTCTTATTTCGATGATTTTAATTTTTAAAATTGTGTTCCAGTGTTTTCTTGCAGCTGCATAGTCATTTTAATAGTTTAATTTTTACTGATATCTTATTTCTTAAAATATTTTATCACAGTTAATTTAAACTCTCTATCTGATAAAACTAACACTTCACATATTGAAAGACTTAGATCCATCATCTTTGTTTCCACAATCTCTTTTTTGTAGTGGATTACTTCTTCCTATATTATGCAATTTTATTGTGAGGTAATAATTGGGTGAACTTTACATATTGGAACCCTGAGAGACCCATATTTAAGACAGTATTCTTTAGAGAATATTTGTATTTGCATTTCTCAAGCATCAGTGGCCACTACTAACCTGGAATCATTTTATTGCAGCTTTAATAGCCAGGCTTTAATTTGCAGGTCTGTGGTGATAGTACCCATTTGATCATAGACTCACATGAAGGCAGGCTTATGGTACCAAATTCTAGTTATTATCAACCCACAGTCTTATCAGAGAGAGACATCTTTCACTGTGGGGTTTCCCTGATTTCATTAGCTCTGCAATATTTGTTGTGATAAATTCTATTTTATCGTGGAGAGATTTTTTTTGAATGTTAGTCTGTCACTGTTAAAAATCCTGTTTTATGTTTTCATCTTTCCTTCTGATTTCTAACGACTCCTGGTGACTAGAGGTTACTACATAATGGCACAAAAGAAAAGATTTTATGCATCTTTGCCAAAAAATTTTTTAAAAAGGGACCACACAAAAATTTAAAAATGCAATTTGAAGCAGCACTGGCTTCGGCACTGTGGAGTTTAGTGATAGATTGTGGTGGTTTTTATTGCAAGCAACGCTCCCAGAAATATGCCCATGAAAGGCACCTGGATGTCTCAGTTGGTTAAACATCCGCCTTTGGCTCAGGTTGTGATCCTGGGAGCGCCACTTGGAGCTCCCTGCTCAGTGGAGAGTCTGCTTCTCCCTCTCCCTCCTCCCCTCCCTTCCCCTCCACTTCTGCTCTCTCTCTTTCTCACAAATAAATAAAATCTTTAAAAAAAAAAGTGCCCATGAAACCAGACTCTATTAGTATTCAGCTGGAGTGAAATTGGGAAAAGAAAAGAAACAGTTTTGTATTAAACAAGCTTTAATAATTGTGAATTCTTGCTAATAAATATGAAGCCATATGTTCTGTTTCACTCTCAGACTACAAACGCTCCTCATTTAAGGCAATGTTAAGAAAAGAGTAACATCTGTGCCAATATGGTTCTGACAGTCCAATAATTTGCACTGATATGCATGCTCCACTTACATTACCTTGTTAGATATCTGCTAAAGATTTGAACATGAGGCCTGATAAATCAAAACCATAATTTAACTCAACAATCCATGGTATGCTTTGCTTTGGAAAGCAAATAAAACTTCTGGAAAACAGATGTTACAATTTTTATCGCTGTGTCTGTAATAAGAGTTTCTATGTCCAAAGCACTACGAGGGCTTCAAAATTCCTGAGAGCAAATTTGGTAAGAGCAAATGTGAACAGTGTAGGGAGCAGTGGATGCCTATGGTGTCTGAGTTTTGGGGGTTGGGTTGTTAAAAAAAAAGAAGACAGTAAGAAAACTGGAGAGGGGAAAGAATGCAGACATGCACTGACACTTTGATGACACATATCGATACATAGTAGCAATGCTGGGTGTCCTGATGGAGCTTCCTGAGACAATGGAATGGAAAACCCTAAACATAATTTCTTGTAGTTTTAGCAGAGTTGAGAGGGAAGCCAGCTGTGGATGGCAGTTCTATGGGAATAAAGTTACTCCTGTTGTGGACAAAACTCTGAGCAGAACTGCATTTGGCTTATTAAAAATTCAGTGAAATAGCTTATTTCTGCTCATAAACCATATCCATTGCTCCAGCCTATCCTGCTATTGAATTAGAAAGTGAATACATGAAGAATAATGATAAAAAGTTCATACTTGCTTAGTGCTGCCTACCACTGGAGCATGGTATAAGCGCTTCACAAACACTTTTTGAAATTTGCACATTGTCTTTATGAATTTAGTACAGTATTATCCCCTTTTTTATATAAGACATGACTGAAATATAGAATAGTATGTAGCTTCCCTAATGTCCAACAGAACTGGTATTTGAATCTAGGCAGCTCTGCTTTGCTACACAATCCTACTTCATTCTAACCAAAGTTAGTGCTTTATAACTTAGAAAATTGGCACTGGACAAATTAAGGAATATTTCCGAGGCTATCTTGATAGCAAAATGACAGAGACCAGGTTAGAAAGTATCTTCAGTTCTGACCTTCAGCCCTACACCTCTAACATAATTGACTGAAAATGGTGCAGACCCGATAGTGAAGTGGATTTATTTATTTTTTAAAAAAGATTTATTTTATTTATTTGAGAAAGAGAGAAGGGGGAGGGGCAGACGGAGAACTCTCAAGCAGACTCCCCACTGAGCACAGAGCCTGACATGGGGCCTGATCCCACAACCCTGAGATCATGACCTGAACTGAAATCGGGAGTCCAACACTTAACCAACTGTGCCACCCAGGCGCCCCAGTGAAGGGGATTTAAAAATGAAGTCATGACACAACAATTTAGATTATATCCTGGACAAAAGAGACACAGGCAATGTGAATGAGGTAAGGGTGTGAGTTGTAATACACCATTCTACACTTTCTATGCCTTTACCCCTTATAGATTTTCTGTGTAGAGCTACAGTTCTTCAGGAAAAGTTAAAAATGATACCAGGAATAGCAAATACATGAGCCATGCATATTTACAGAAGTTTGAATCACCATTCTGTGTTTACTTCCTGGTTAAATTTCTTTATTATTTTCTGAGTACATTGAGATATTTGTAGGGTGTATATTCAAATTGCTACGTCAATCAATATACTGTATGATCAGGTGACATGACATTAAGCTCTATTTCCTTAGAAATATACAAAACCAAAAAAGGCCTCACAGATCTCAAGTGAATTTGAACTTTGGAAAGCTCAATAACTAAAAGATATAGTATCACCTTGATTTTACCAAAAGCAAAATGAAAATTTTATTATTATACCTTTTAAAGGAAAAAATATATTTTATTTCATGAAGGTAAAATAAAAGCAACCATTTGTTCTGTATTTCATATAGTCATAAAGTGAGCATCTTAGACTAGTTGCTTTTTGATATGTTTACCTCATCGAGTTATGAAAGTTAAAATTCCTAAAAGCATTAGGAATACAACTTCTTCTAAAACAGTTAATGAGGGAAATTATTTGCAAAAACAATTTGAGTAAAAATCTAGAAGGTATGTGATTAAAAGACAGCAGAAAGCTTTTCTAAGAACTTGTTCAGCTATGAAATTATAATTTCTAAAGTTATCTTTAAAATTGGTTATATAGTATTTTTGATTCAGTTACTGATGCATGTCTAAAAAACTACTACTCAATCTAAAACACAAATTATTAAATATACATTTTTTTAAAAAAACTTATACCAAGCAATGTCTTCAATAGGGACTCTTGCCCAACCACACACTTCTGGAGGCTGAGAGTGGACAAAATTCAGATATGGGGTGGGTGTCTCCAAAGCTATAGAAATCAGAGAGACAGAAGCAATGGGGCAAAGGTTGAGATACTAAAGTGCAAATTAAATGTTAACAGAAAACATAATTTCCATGTTTTGCTGAGATAGCTATAAGGTCTCAGGCCAAAATCTCCCTTCCTGAAAGGAGCTTTTGTTATTTCTTTTTCAGGAAATGGAAGCCACAGGCAGAAGTATGGACAGTGGAGGCAGCTTTTTCCCAGGTCTGCTAAAGGAAAGACATAGAGTCAACCTGTGTTTCTACTTGCTTCTTCCCCCACTTGGAATACGAGGAGGGAAGATCTCCAAATCAAGCCCTTTAACATTATGTTGAACAAGAGCGGGATTACGCTCCTTGTATTTTTGTGAGTCAGAGTGTGTGTGTTGGGCTGGTTCCCAGGAAAGCAGCTTTCTTGTCCTTTCTGCCTAGAAAGGGAATGTGTGTGTGTGTGTGTGTGTGTGTGTGTGTTGGGGTGGGGTGGGGTGAGGTGTGGATAAATGGGAAGGAGACCAGATATCAGGTAAGAGGTTTCCTTGTTTCCTTCTCCGGGGGCAAGAGAAGGCCAGGGTGATATACAAAACCACAGCTGCCAAATGGGGCTTTTCTCTTTGGCAGCTAAAAAAGTCAACACTCCTGTAACACCCAAGATTGCAACTTTTGGTGCTGAGACATCCACTGTCTATTGTTCTATAAAATCACTTTTACTAACAATGAGAAAGAAAAAAGAAATAATACATATCCATACACACAGCCCCAAGAACCTTGTCTTGCCTAACCAAAAAACCTCCCTTTCTTGAGGAAGAAGAGAATATATGTGACTGGTGGCAGTTATATATAAGAATGTACTTCTGTGCTCATTTTGGTTTCAGTAGGGTTTACCCAATAAGCGACAAGTAAGTGGAAGAATTTGAACTCGTTTATCTTCCAGATACATAAGTTCATGATCTCATCACTGTACTATGTTCTCAATGAAGGCTAATTACTTGGATTTTGGAACAAATTAACAATTAGAGGTAAAAGTAATTATGAGATTAATTACATGCTAGTATTTAACAAACACAATTGTCTAAATAAAATCAATCTACTTCCTATATTTAGGACTAAAAACTCTTATTAGTATATCATCTAACTATAATTATTAACATAAATCTAAAAGCCTTTCATTCATCAAAACATTTAGCAACGCATTCTAAGGGTTGGGATTAGTCCTAGTCTATAGCACCAGCAAGTACAGTTGTGTATGTTGCACACTCTGCAATTCCAGGTCATTCCTATCGCAGTGCACAACGTGGTGTCCCTAAGTGAGACCTTGAAAGTCAATTAGTTTATGAAGAGGAATAAGCTCCAGGTTTTGCCATTATCAAAGGACTTTGAGTTAGTGTTAAACAAGTGGATGCCTTTGCTCTTGAAGACATCTAAAGAAAGAAGATCCAGATTCTGTCAAGCCCACTTTTGGATATTTTCACTTAGTTCCCAATGTCAGTAATTTTTATTTCTTGTGGATATTTCTTATCCAATAATGACCCTTCACTGCTATTCTTCTTGCTCATTAAAGATGACTTGACAAGGATGTCAATATTCAGATGAGGGACTTCTCCAGTTCTGAAGAGGGAAGTGAGGAGAAAGCATTTTGGTGACACATGTCAGTGTAACCTGCCTTCAGAGAGGGAAGTAGATTCATCTCCATCCTAATCCCTGCCTTCTCAGGTAGATGAGCTATGATGACACAAGGAATTTCAAGGAAGTGACTCTTACCATTATTTCTATCATGAAAAGAAAAAGATGGCCCTATGTCCAATAATTTACAGGGAAGCAAAAGTTGCACAAAAGACTGGCTTCTCCTTTGGACTCACACATTTGTAAGAATGGTAACTGAGAAAAATATACATGCAGAAACCACTAGTATAAAAACAAAGAAATTGAGGAACATAGATATTAGAATATTAAATTGTACACTCTTAGATAAGGAAAATAAAAACAAATGTGATCAGAATTTAAAAGGAAACTAGGAAAAACATAATCTGAGAAAAACTGTCATTACCCTGAGTTAAGTGTCATGAAAATAGCATTTCCAGTTCTAACATTTCCTCTCCCTTTCCATTTTTGAACTTGTCTTTAAAAAATTTAGAACATTTAGGGTGCCTGGGTGGCTCAGTCAGTTAAGCATCTGCCTTAGGCTCAGGTCATGATCTCAGCGTCCTGGGATCCAGCCCCTTGACTCTTGGGGGGCTTCCTGCTCAGCAGGGAGTCTGCTTCTCAATCTCTCCTTCTGCCCCTCCCCCCCTGCTCAGGCTTGGGCACTCTCTCTCTCTCTGTCAAATAAATAAATAAAATTTAAAAAAATTTTTTAAAAATTTTGAAACATTTATTCAGTATTACTAGGTTCACAATTTGAGAATATTGTCTTTTAAAATATGCAGTAAAGAATACCATGCACTGCGGTCATCATAAGCTTGTGTGGCTACAATTTAGAGGCTCTTTTCCTTACCCATGCTGATATATAAAAAGCAAGTATGTATTCAGCATTTCTTTGTAATTGTCTTGCATATGCCCTGCATATGCAATTTTTTAAAGCATAAGACACATTCTTTGTCTTCAAGGAACTTACCTTCTTATAAGATAAGTAACAAAAACCTGAAATTTATTAATAAATACTAAGATATTATGCAAAGGTAAATTGCATGCCACAATTCTTGTCAAGAAAAGAAATAATTAAAATGACAAGTTTGGGAAATATTTGTTCTATTTATGGAAGAAAAATGATTACGGTCCTTAATATATGAAGAGCTCTTAAAATGATTAGAACATAAATATTTTAATAGAAAAATGGAAAAGATCTAAGTTTACCCACCCCCTTAAAAACAACATTAAATCAGGATAGTATAAAAAAAAAGTCAAGCTCTGATATAAGTAAGGAAATGCCAACTAAAACAATGAGATGACTGACAATTTTTGCCTATAAGATTATACAATCTCAAAGTTTTGCCATATCAAATGTTGGTCACTAGGATGGATAAAAGGTGCATTGGTATTCTGCTGATGAGTATTTAAATTGGTACAAACTTTACAAAGTACATACCTTTGATTCTGCTTCCAAAACGTTTCTGAAGAAATAATTTTTCTTAATAGTAAAATTAGGGGCACCTGGGTGGCTCAGTCAGTTAAGCGTCTGACTCTTGATTTCAGCTCAGGTCATGACCTCAGGGTCCTGAGATAGAGACCCATGTCAGGTTCCGCGCTCAGCGTGAGACTGCTTAGGATTCTCTCCCTCTCCCTCTGCCCTTCCCCTCCCCACCGGACATGCACTCAGTCTCTCTCTCTCTCTCTTTCTAAAAAAAAAAAGTAAAATTCATCTTAAACTGCTGTGTATAATATAATTTCATTGGGGGGGGAATTTTTATAAGATTGAATTTATTTATTTGACACAGAGAGACACAGCAAGAGAGGGAACACAAGCAGTGGGAGTGGGAAAGGGAGAAGCAGGCTTCCTGCGGAACAGGGAACCTGATGCGGGGCTCGGTCCCAGGACCCTGGGATCATGACCTGAGCCGAAGGCAGACGCTTAACGACTGAGCCACCCAGGCGCCCCTAGAATATTCTTTAAATACCCAAATACTAATAGTGATTATTTCTGTAGGTGAATTTTAGAACAAATTTAAGTCCATATTTTCTGTATCTTCTAGAATTATTTTGCAGTATGCAAATATTATTATCCTCATAAATAGAAAAAAGCAAATATTATACAATGTTAAGTGCCTCTCAAATTTTTTCTTTCTCACCTGCCATAAACAGATTTCCTAATATTTATAACACCTCATAGAATTTATTTATTTACTTACTTATTTTATTAGGCAGTGGCACTGAAAGAATCTAAACTTCTCAAATACTTCTGTTTAGAGTGGTTGATGTATACACAGGACCAATTTCAAGGAAAAAGGAATGCATCCGCTGTGAATCTATTCCACAAATCTTTCTTAATCTCTCTTCCATCTCCATTACTTAAGCCTACATGACTTGGAAGTCACAAGTTGTTTTCTGAAGCTGATTTATTACCCAGTATTTGTAAGACCTTAGCCAAATGATTTAGAATCTCTGAACCTCATAGGTAAAATTTGAGTTACTAACAGATTTAGAATGCCCTAAATCGATAATCATTTATAAATCAGCAGGGCAAACACAATGTCTTTCTTTTTTTCCTAATATAGTGTCTAGGACATGATAGTTTTGGAAACTAAATAAATCAATGAATGGAAAGATGGATTAATGAATGAATTGACCATAGAATACTAGTATCTCCTTGAAAGCAAGAGCAAATTTTTATTCATGGTTCTTTTTTTTTTTTTTTTTTAAAGATTTTATTTATTTATTTGAGAGAGTGAGAATGAGAGAGAGTACATGAGAGGGGGGAGGGTCAGAGAGAGAAGCAGGCTCCTCGCCGAGCAGGGAGCCCGATGCGGGACTCGATCCCGGGACTCCAGGATCATGACCTGAGCCGAAGGCAGTCGCTTAACCAACTGAGCCACCCAGGCGCCCCTTTATTCATGGTTCTTAAAGTATGGTCTTCAAACCAGTAGCATCAACATCAATGGAGTTTGTTTGAATTACAAATTCTAGGCTCCACCCTGGAGACTGGAGACTGGGACCTAGTAATCTGCATTTTATCAAGCCCTCCAATATCATTCTGAAGCATGCTAAAATTTAAGAATCTCTGACTTAGGTTGCTTTTCAACTGTTAGTATGTACTGATTGGAGTTTGATGAGTTCATTGACAATGTAGCTTCTAGGCAATCCATGCACATCTAAGTAGAGTTCTTCTGAAATTAACACCTAGTGCCAAAGTTTGCAAATTGCATTCTTTGCCATGTGCCATATGAAAGTGTTTATTTATTTGGTGCATGTAGTTGGTTGTCAGTACTTGAACATTTAGCATTTGGACACTTTACAAAAAGAATCTAGATCTCAAAAAAATGTTGCCCTCTTTTTCTTCATGGCAAGACATGCTGGACCTTAGCTCCTCCAGCATCATCATCATATTATTCTCCCACTCCAGAGATCAAGTATTAGTTTATTATCTTGCTTGAACTATTGTTTTTCTTAATCTCAAGCTGTTTCACAAACTGTCTATGAACGCATGGGTGACTCATTTTTCCAGTTTGTCTGGGACAGACTCAGTTTATACCTTTGTCCCACCTAATTATTCATAGTCTTCCCTTTGTCTCCAAAGTATCTTGGTTTGGATGATAAATTATAGGTCACCCTATTCATAGGTATTTGCTTTTGCAATTCCAGACTTACCGTCCCTTTTCAAAGTTAATATAGAAGATCCTCTAACAAAAGACAAAGGTAAATGTGAGGAAAGAGGGCAAGTTTAGAAGCAGACCCCAAATCATGTATGCCAAGAATAAAATGTCTTTAAATATTATCATTTTGTCTTAAAATCTATGTATGTGGACGTTGGTGCAGTGTGCATGTGGTTTTGATGAAAGCTCCCACTCACAGAGTTTCGTTTCTGTACAAAACCTCATTACATCAGTACAAATGTACACACACTTATTGGTTTGTACACTTCTTATGAAAATAAACATACAAACAAGAATAACAAAATCCTAATTATTATGTGGAAAATTTCTTTACCAGTACTCTTTTCTTCTCATATATTTGACACAATAAACTAAGCTAATTACCACACCTTTCTCTTTGCTGTCCCACAGCGTGGCCCATGTCTACAGCATGGAGTCTAACCATTTCCTTATAATCCTATGATGCATGAACTCATAAGATAATTCTAATGTGGACTTCAAGTAATACTTAAGCAAGTTTTAATTTGTTCTTTTAGAATTTGTTTTCTCTTGTATTGATACTAAGCCTGAATTCTCTTTCACATTACAAAAAATTCAGGTGATTTTTTTTTCCTTTAAGCTTCATATGATTGGATTTTATATGCTGCTGGTAGTATGATTATATTAGGTATTATTTAGAAATTTCTCACAGGACAGATACCAAGGTTTCAACTCATTTGTATCTCTGTAATAACAAATGCTGAATTTTTAACAAGCATGTTAACAATAATAAAGTTTTTTGGAAAGATGTCATTGCCAGGATTGATTCTAAGCATGTTGATTGTGTTAACTCATTTAATAATCAGAAGAACTATGTAGAGGAATTAGCACCCTTGTGCATTGTTAGTGGAAACGTAAAATGGTATAGATGTTACTGAAAATAGTCTGGTGGCTCTTCAAAAACTTTTAAATATTTATTACCATATGATACAGCAATTCTATTTCTGGGTATAGATCCAAAAGAATTGAAAGCAGAATTTCAAAGAAAAATTTGCACACCCTTGTTCATAGCAGCATTATTCATGGTAAGCAAAAGACAAAAGCAGACCAAGTGTTCATCAGTGGATAACTTGATGTGGATATGGATTAACAAAATGTGATTTATACATACAATAGAATATTATTCAGCTTTAACAAGGAAGAGAATTCTGACACACGCTACAATATAAATGAATTTTGAGCACATTATACTAAGTGAATTAAGTCAACCACAAAAAGACAACTATTGTATGATTCCACTCACATGAAGTATCTAGAGTAGTCAAATTCATAGAAACAGATTGAAGAGTAGGCCAGAGCCTTAGGAAGGGGGAAATGGAGAACTGTTTTTCCGTGGGTATAGAGTTTCAGTTTTGTAAGATGAAAAAATTCTGGACATTGGTTACACTGCAATGTGAATATACTTAATACTCTGAACTGTACATTTTAAAATGGCTAAGGGGTGTGTAGGTGGCTCAGTCGTTCAAGCATCAGACTCTTCGTTTACATTCAGATCATGATCTCAGGGTCATGAGATTAAGCACCGCGTTGGACCTGGACATGGAGCCTGCTTGGGATTCCCTCTCTCTCTCTCTCCTCTCTCTCATAAATAAATGAATAAATAATCAGTAAGTTAAGACAGTAAATTTTATATGATGTGTCTTTTCCTACAATTAAAGCTAAAAAAGATGGCATTCTCCATCCCAATGGAACAATGGAGGCACAGAGAGGTTGAGATCGTGGCCTTATTCACAAAACTGGTGCATTACCAAGCTGGAGATTTAAAGCCCAGGGAGTCTGGGTCTGCAGAGCAACCTCTTGCTCCTCCCACTGCTTCCCATGTGCCTGATGTGGTTTTCCACAGCTTCACTAATTGCAGCTGGGATAGTGCTATCATCTATTTCACCTATAAGTTCACTTAAGAAATGAAGGTGTAATTCCTGTAATTCCCCAGCTCTCTGAGTTTTGCCTGATTCCAGGCCGTCCAGATAGCCATTATTATCTTGCCTATGTAGTTGGTTTTTAACTAGCGGCAAAAATTCATTTTCAATCATGGATCTGTACACCCAATTGAAAGTACAATGACATGAGCATTTGTTTTCGGTGGTCCACCGCTGCACATGGAAGAACCGTGTTGATCCTGTATCTCTGGAACGTGTCATTTGATTACATGAAGCTTGGCAGGAAGGGAAGGTGATTTGTGGGAGTCAGTGGCTTTACGCGCATTATGTGTCATCAAAAGGAAAAATAAAATCCCAACCTTAGTTTGGGATTTTACAAAAATGGACATACAAAATGGACAAACTAGCTCAGAGAACATCTCAGAAAAATCAACAGGTCAGGATCCCTAATCAAAGAGAGCCAGATTAGCATTACTATGCTCAGTCTCGATGTTCTCCAGATTTGTGAACCTGAGGCACTGTACCCCATGCACATAAACATTGTTTCTCTCTGTTCTTTCACACGCTCCTACCCTCCACACAAACCAGAAATGAAACAACACCAGCTCTCAGAGAAAACTAGGAATTCGTTGGCAACATGTGTTAAAGACACAAACACGTCTTTAAAATGTCCTTAAAGATCTGTAAGTAAAATGGAGGGTCTTAAAGAACATGCTAGTTTCCTTCTGGGCGTTTCTGTATTTCCCAGTTCTGCATAGGTATAATCTCCATGGCAAGGGGTGGGCAACCGCTGTGTACAAATAGCTGTGTCTGTCTCGTTAAGGGCCCTCACCTCAAGGATTGATACTGCAACTAGACCATAAGAGAATCTCACAGAGTGGCTGCAATAACAGGGGTAGAGAACAGGAGCATATTTCTGGGGCAAAGTTTCTTCCCCTCCACACACAAGCTTGTTGTTGTTTAATCCTTCTTTGTGTATATGTGACTCAGCTTACAAAAAAAAATAAAAACAACAACAACAACAACAAAACAACATACTGAGAGGTTGTAGAAATGATTATAGAGTGACAGAAACCATCAGTTCTACCCTGTTTCCACTTGCTGAAATGGAAATTGTTTAGTATTATCTTTAGTAAATGTTTGTATATATTTGCCCTTTCCATGACATTGGAAACTTAGGTTTCTTCCGGATGAACACACACACACACACACACACACACACACACACACACTCACACACAATGACTTCTTATCATGATCAAAGTTATTAGAAGACACTCTTATAAACTGCAGAGAAGCAACAGGCTTCCATACACGGATGCTTCAGATCCTTCCCCTATGCATTTCTCTCAGACCCTTGGAAACCCTGGGGAAACCTTCAAGTCCAAGCACTCTGTGCTTACTTCTGGCCACCACCCTGATCCATTTCCTTCTCAGGGCTTCCTGGCTGCACCAGCTGTTGAAACAGCAGTGCTGCCTCTGTGTGCGTGTATGTGTGTATGGGTCAACCTTTTTATATCTTAACTGCCTGTAAAGTCACTGACTACCACATTCAGACCAAATCCGGAACTTACTTTTCTCCCGGAGACAGAAGTGAGCCTCCCCAGTCTCCCCCGGCCCTGCCCTCCTGGGACTACCACCACCAACTCCCAGGGTTCTTGTCAGCACCAATACCACCGGCTGAAAATGAAAACTGAAAGCAGAGACTAAAGCGTGAGGTAAAATTTGCTTTTTAAAATCTCTTTTCTTGAAGTTTTTGTCTGGCATCTGCAGAGCATTTTGGGCTTCTCCAGTCACTTCCGCTTGGAACACATGCTTGCAATTTAAATACTTTTGCCTAATTCCAATTTTCCCACAGGAAACTCGGTATTGTTATTTATGCTGTGCACAATCTATCAGGCTTTCCGTGATCACTTTTATTTTTCTAGGTTCAACTGGACTCTTCTGAAGCATGCCAGTATTGGGGGTCTTCGTACGAAACTGTAAGCCTCATAAAGGAATAAAGCTGGACTTTATTAGAGTGAAATAAATGGAAGAAATATTCTTTTCTCATTAAAAGAACCATTCAATTTTATTTTTTAATTTATTTTTATAATTTTTAAAAAGATTTTATTTATTTATTTGAGAGAGAGAGGGAAAGAAAAAGAGAGAGAGAGAGCACAAGCAGGGCCAGGGGCAGAGGGAGAAACAGACTCCCCACTGAGCGGGGAGACAGACATGGGGCTCGATCCCAGGATGCTGGGATCATGAGCTGAGCCGAAAGCAGACACCTAACCCACTGAGCCATCCAGGTGCCCCAACCATTAGGTTTTAATGTCAGATATCTCGGTTAGTTTCTCCTAAGAGGGGTGTTGTTTTTCATTTTTCTCTTTTTTTACCATTGATCTTTTTAGAAGCCAATTCTAGACATTGTAATTTTCAGCCTATCCTATCACTCAACTAGGATGACCTGTGGTGTCATGTAGACTATCATATATAACCACATAAAATTCTCAGTTTTTGGTAGGATTTAAAAGATTTTTATAAACTAATTTTTATGATTTTAAAAGTCACTCTTCCAGGGTATCTGGTTCAGTGACATTAGTTATGTTATGTCTTCCAGCCTTACCCCCCTGCATCCATCTTCCCGTGTGATTCTGAACTCATCATCATCCATGGGTCACAACAAGAAGTGCAATTCAGGACTAGTACTCTCAGATTCCTAAATTGGTTACACCCACTTCCTAGATGTGACTAGGATGTATTCAGAATCAGCTGCCTTATTTTCATTTTGTTACTCATATCCATGCTTCTCTGACAACATTTTTGCAGCATGAAAAGCTTGAGGTGTTTGTCAGAGGAAGTTTGCTTTGTCAAAGTAAAATTTCCTTACAAATTGTGAACACCCTGATTTGGATGAGAGAAAATCACAGACACTTCGACTCTGGTGCAGGCCTACCCACAGTAGATTTGCGATATGACCAAGTGCTCAGAACTGGGGAAACTCATCTATTTCTGGTTGCCACTCACTTGTCATGTGTCTTTGAGCAGACTCTCTGAACTTGTTCCTTAATCTCATCCACAAAATGAAAGTAAGACTTATCATCAGGGTGGGTAGCACAGTCAATACCATTTATTTTCTAGAAGACGTTAATTCATTTTGATAAATCATTTATATACACCCTATAGAGAGTAGATGAAAAGTGGCTTAAAGTCATACGTCCCATTTTTCTTGAGCATGCCAATTACTTGGGGACTTTGTTAAAATATAAATTCTGATTCTGGTTTGGGGCCTGAGATGTTGCATTTCTAACAAGCTCTCAGGTAATGCCAATAGCACATGGTGCTTGTACATGAACTGTATTTGAATAGCAATAGTGAATTGATTATATAAATATAAAACAATAGTACAAATAAATCAAAATTAATAAAGAAATGAAAAAGGATGAGTGAAGACATGAATGGACCCAGGAATGATGTTATAAATGTATAAAATAATGTTAACCCCCCACTAAGTGGGGAACAAACTTGTCCACATGATTTGTAGCAGACAGTATAAAAATGGGAACTGTGTCCTCAATATTTATTTGCTTTCCCCTAATAGTCTGTATGTATAATAAGAGTTGGTTAGTGCAATTATACCACTACTAAATTTTATATTCTGGAGCCAAAGAAGAAAAAGAGAGCCTCACTTATTTTCCTCAATTAAAAAAAAAAAGCATCCAAATGATATTTGGGATCAATATTTACCCTTATATAATCTGGGAAGAAACAGTTAGCTAAGAAATTAGTAGAACAAAATGTTTCAAGGAAAACTGTTTTATTGTATGTAACTCAGGTCTAATACCCAAATATACTATGTTGACTTCTGCTGTCACTCATTCCTATATATGTATATTCAAACTGGGAAGTAACACTATCCCCAAGATCTTAGAAGATTCTGAGTGGGACATGCAGGTTCAATCATTCACTCTTTCAGTTCATTCAACATCTACTTCATTCCAAATACAGAGCTTACAGACTTAATTTCACTTCTTTCCACTTCCTGCTTCTGCTGGGTTCCTGACCAATCATATTATTTATTCCTTTCCTGAGGCTGCTGACATATTCCACAGTAACTCATGCTGGAGAATTTCTTCTACTGGACTCTGCCCCTTCACTAACAAGGGACTGCGAAGGCAACCAGACATTTACTACAAAATAGAAGATAATTAAGAAGCTTACAGAAGGCAACAATTTAATATGGAATACTTAATATAATTTTCCTAAAATGCCCTGGCCACTCAGCTTTCATCAGCATTTCACCTCAGGATCTTGCCTTCTCTAAATTTATGCGTGTCTACCCATGCATCTGCTTTTCCATCAATATACTCTTCTTCAGGTCTCTGAAGGACCCAGCTCTTTTACTTTATGAGGAGTAATAAAGATGCAAAATTCTAACTATTTTTACTGTTTTTCTAGCATAAGATGACATATGTTTAAAGACAAACCCATGATTTAATAACAACTTTTCCTGGGGAAACAAAAAGACACATTTTTGTGTGCATACCTATTAACTATAAGATATAAAATTATGATATATAATGCATGCCTTACAATGTAAAATGAAGAAATCTTTGTCCAGATTTCTCTCTTCTAGACTGTTTTTTAGGGGGTGTGTGGAAGAGTTACCTCTAAAACATCAGGCTGTTGTATTAACAAGGTTTTCCTAATAAAAAACATACCTCTTTCTATACAAACTTATTCTAGGGATAACAGTTTAAGCAGCAGCTAGCTTTTAAATTAGGGATTTTGTTTGTAGCTCCCATTATACAAGTAAATATTGAGAGCTTAATAAGTACAGTCACTGTTTAAAGTACCATCAAGGAATTTTGGAATCACCAAATTACTTACAAAATATTTACGTGATAAAACCTCTGGTTGGCAATCTTTGAAGTCCAGTTATAGTTATTTTACTAGCAGCAATAAGAGTTCATCTAAGATATTATATAATTCAGATGGTTATTAATTAAAACGCTATTCATATGTAGTATATATTACGTATTATTGTTGATTGACAGATTCTCTGAAATAAATGGAACAATAGATTATGAAGGATCTTATAACTTCTACATTTTACATTTCCATCTATTTCTAGGATGTTTACATTCTGTGTGTGTGGAGGGAGAGTTGTAAAATGAGAAACAGTGGTTAAAGCAGTTAGAGTTTCACTTACAAAGTTCAGTGGAGATGAAGTGGAAAAAATAAACAATGAATAGCCCTCCGTGATGGCCAATTTTATGTGTCAACTTGATTGGGCCACAGGGAACCCAGATATTTGGTCAAACATTATTCTAGGTTTGTGAGGGTATTTCTGGATGAAATTAACATTTAAATTAGTAGACTGAATAAAGCAGATTGCCTTTTCTAATGAGAATGGGCCTTATCCAATCAGTTGAAAGCCTGAATAGAACAAAAAGGCTGACCTTCCTGGGAATGGGGGAGAATTCATCCTGTCTGACTGTCTTAGATGAGACATCAGTTTTTTTTCTGCCTTCACACTCAAACTGAAGAGTTGGTTGTTCTTGGGTCTCAAACTTGCTGGCCTTCAGATTAGAACTAAACATTAGCAATCCTGGGTTTCCAGTTTGCCATCTACAGATCCGGGGAATTTTCAGTCTTCATAATTACATGAGCCAATTCTTCATAATAATTTCTCTCCAAACATATATATAATATTGGTTCTGTTTCTCTAAAGAACAGAGAATAATAATGTAGTCTTCTCCCAGGACTCAAAAATTTTGGAAGATTTAGAAGAGCAATGAGATTCTAATTCAGAGTTAGTATTATTAGTATGCTTAAGATTAGAATAGTTACTAATCAAAGAGTTTGCAAAGCAATTTTTATTATATATACATATGTACATTATAATATAATGTATATAATGTACAGATGTACATTATATATGTATATATAAAGAGATTTATTATACCTAATTGGTTTATGTAGTTTTACAGGCAGGCAAATTGGAGATCCAGCAAGATAAGTTGGCAAGTTGGAGACCCAGCACAGCTGATGATTTAGTTCCAGTCTGAGACTAAAGGCCTAAGAACCAGGAGAGCTGATGGTGTTTTAGTTTGAAAGCTGTCAGGTACAAGACTCAGGAAAAGTCAATGTTTTAGTACCACTGTGAAGACAGGAAAAAGCCTGATGTCAATTCAAAAATTGTTAGGCAAGAAACATTCTCTCTTATTTGGGGGATGGTCAGCCTTTTTGTTCTATTCGTGCCTTTAACTTTAAGAAGGGCAATCTGCTTTAGTCAGTATACCAATTTAAATATTAATGTAATCCAAAAAAACACTCTCACAGAAATACTCAGAATAATATTTAAGCAAATATCTGGGCATCTCATGGTGCAGTCAAGTCTATCCATAAAATTAACCATTGTAGTTTCTAAGCGAGATGGAGTAACAGGAACTAGATTTACTGTTTTGCATGAAGCAACCAAATGAAAGATAGTGGATAGGAAACAAACAAACAAAAATTGAACCATATGATTTCCCCAGATTACTGCCTTGAAGGAACTCCCAGGCCACACTTCAAGGAGATGATAGCAGACACCCAATAAAAAAATATCAAGCATGCAAAGAGGCAGAAAAAAAGAAACCATAATTTAAAAAAATTATTCAATTGAAAGCAACCTAGAACTAACATGATGTTAGAATTAGCAAATAAAGGCCTTAAAACAGTCACTATAACTGTATTCAATATGCATCAAAAGTTGAGACAATAAAAATATAATCATTTCCAAAATGATATTCTAGAGGTGGAAACTACATCTGAGGTAAAAATGCAATAGGTGGGATTAACATCAGATTACACATTGCAGAAGGAAAGGTTAGTGAACATGAAGGCATAGCAATCGATGTTATTCAAAATGAAACATAAAGGGAGAAAAAGATTGTTAAAAATGAATAGAGCATCAGTGAGCTATGAATAACTATATGTGACCTGGGGTCTCAGAAGGAAAGACAGAAAAATTATTTGAAGAAATGATTGTAAACCCACAATTCCAAGAAGCTCAATAAATCTGAAACATACACACACACACACAAAACTTGTGAAAATGACCACACCAAGGCACATCATAATTCCATTGCTCAAAATCAGTGATATAGAAAAAAAGAAAATCTTAGTCACAGGAATATAAGGCCCAGCATAGAGAATATAATCAGTGATATTATAATAATGTTGTACAGTGACAGATCGTAGCTACACCTCTGAGGAACATAGCTAAGTATAGAGAAATTGAATCACTATGTTGTACACCTGAAATAATGCAACATTGTGTATCAACTACACTAAAAAAAAAAAATTTAAAAAGAAAATCTTAGAAGCAGACAGATAAAACACATGTGTTATGTACAGAAGAACAAAGGTAAGAAAGAATGGATTTCCTAAAAAGAAAAATGAGGTACAACTAAAGTGTAAAGATGAGTGGAAGTTTTATTTTGCTTTAAGTCCAGATAATTCTTAGCATATTTCTGTAAAATCTGATTTTCAATTCTAAGATGTGTAGTTTCATTTCTGTAAAAAGCTTCCAGTAAAGACCTTTGTACTGCTTGTCACTGACCCAGTTGCTGCACTTGCAATCTACAACTTCATAAACACAAAAATGCCCTTTGTATTTAGATCTCTGCATGCCGAGTGTTAAAGGTCAATTTCACTTTATATCAAGTAACAGTGTCTTAAGAATAGCATTAGTTATTCAGCTTCTGATTTTGATCTTCTTTATTTTCCCATGATTGGATTGTCAGAAAATATTCTATTAAGTATTTGTACAACCTGGTACAAAAATGATTTCCCCAAAAGATCTCCTGAGAAAAAATCTGAAGATCATTCATGGCTATCCCATGACCTACGCTTTTGCAAACAACTGGGAAAGGATTGAAGAGTTCCACAGCAGGCCAGATGACATTGTGATAGCCACTTACCCCAAATCAGGTGAGTTTTGTGGACTGACAGATGCAGATCTGGCTTCAGTCTTTGTTCCTTGAAAATCAGCTTCTCTCTCTAAAATCATTATCATCCTATATAAAATTAATATTCCTATCAGTCAGTCTAGCCGTGTACTTTTGAGATAATTTAAAATGAGCATTTGGGGCACAGAAAGGGAAATTGCAGAATTAAGTTTCTAATAGAATGTATTAAGATGGCAGACTACCTGTAGGGACTTTTGCTCCCAGATTCAAGTGATGGTTACAAAAAAATGTTGTCTTTCACTACAGGTACCACTTGGGTTAGTGAAATTGTGGACATGGTTCTAAATAATGGAGATGTTGAAAAATGTAAGCGGGATGTTATAACAGTTAAAGTTCCAATGTTGGAAATGACCATCCCTGGACTAAGAACTTCAGGTAATTTTAAACTACTTGAGAATTATAATTTTTAATATTATTATTTTTTAAATTTTTATTATTTTTTTAAATTCAAAACCAGATTTTCTTTTTAATTTAATTTCAGTTAGCCAACATTAGTTCTCGATGTAGTGTTCAATGATTCATTAGTTGCTTATAACACCCGGTGCTCATCACATCACATGCCCTTCTTAACACCCATCACCTAATTCCCCCAACCCACACCCACCTCCCCTCCAGCAGTCCTGTTTGTTTCCCCAAGTCAAGAGTCTCTCATGGTTTGTCTCTCTCTCTCATTTCCTCCCATTCAGTTTTCCCTCCCTTCCCCTATCATCCTCTGCACTACTTCTTATATTCAACGTATGAGTGAAACCATACAATATTTGTCTTTCTCTGATTGACTTATTTCACTTAGCATAATACCCTCCAGGTCCATCCATGTCAATGTAAATGATAGGTATTCATCCTCTCTGATGGCTGAGTAATATTCCATTGTATATATGAACCACATCTTCTTTATCCATTCATCTGTTGAAGGACATCTCGGCTACTTCCACAGTTTGGCTATTGTGGACATTGCTGCTATGAACATTGGGGTGCATATGGCCCGTCTTTTCACTACATCTGTATCTTTGGGGTAAATATCTAGTAGTGCAATTGCTGGGTTGTAGAGTAGCTCTATTTTCAACTTCTTGAGTTGTCTCAAGAAGATTGCCTAATTTGTTGGCATATACTTGCTCATCATATGTTCTTAAAATTGTATTTCCTTGGTGTTGGTTATGATCTCTCCCCTTTCATTCATGATTTTACTAATTTGGGTCCTTTCTCTTTTCTTTTGGATAAGTCTGGCCAGAGGTTTATAGATCTGTTTTCCAGAGTGGCTGCACCAGCTTGCATTCCCACCAATAGTGTAAGGGGGTTCCCCTTTCTCCACATCCTTGCTAACATTTGTCCCTGTCTTATTAATTTTAGCTGTTCTAAATGGTGTAAGGTGGTATCTCATTGTGGTTTTGATTTGTATTTCCCTGATGACAAGTGATGTGGAGCATTTTTTCAAGTGTCTGTTGGCCATTTGGATGTCTTCTTTGGAGAAGTATCTGTTCATGTCTTCTGCCTGTTTCTTGACTGGATTATTTGTTTTGTGGATGTTGAGTTTGATAAGGTCTTTATAGATCTTGGATACCAGACCTTGACCTGTAATGTCATTTGCAAATATCTCCTCCCATTCCATAGGTTGCCTTTTAGTTTTATTGACTGTTTCCTTTGCCATGCAGAAGTGTTTAATCTTAAGTCCCAATAGTTCATTTTTGCCCTTGCTTTCCTTGCCTTTGGTGATGTTTCTAGGAAGAATTTGCTGTGGCTGAGGTCAAAGAGGTTGTTGCCTGTGTTCTCCTCAAGGATTTTGATGGATTCCTGTCTCACATTTAGGTTTTTCATCCATTTTGAGTCTATTTTTGTGTGTGGTATAAGGAAGTGGTTCAGTTTCATTCTTCTGCATATGGCTGTCCAATTTTCCCAGCATCATTTATTGAAGAAACTGTCTTTTTTCCATTGGATATTCTTTCCTGCTTTGTCAAAGATTAGTTGACCATAGAGTTGAGTGTGTAGATTGTTCTGGGCAGCACAGACATTTTCACAATGTTTATTCTTCCAATCCATGATCATGGAATGTTTTTCCATCTTTTTGTGTCTTCCTCAATTTCTTTCATAAGTGTTCTGTAGTTTCTAGAGTACAGATGCTTTCCCTCTTTGGTTAGGTTTATTCCTAGGTATCTTATGGTTTTTGGTGCAATTGTAAATGGGATCGATTCCTTAATTTTTCTTTCTTCAGTCACTTTGTTAGTGTATAAAAATGCAACTGATTTCTGTGCATTGATTTTTTTTATCCTGCCATGTTGCTGAGTTCCTGTATGAGTTCTAGCAATTTTGGAGTGAAGTGTTTTGGGTTTTCCAAATAAAGTATCATGAAATCATCAAAGAGTGAGAGTTTGACTTCTTCTTTGCAAATTTGAATGCCTTTTATTTCTTTTTGTTAGATGATTGCTGAGGTCAGGACTTCTAGTACTATGTTGAACAAAAGTGATGAGAGTGGGCATCCCTGTCGTGTTCCTGACCTTAAGGGAAGAGCTATCAGTTTTTCCCCACTGAGAATGACATTTGCTGTGGGCTTTTCATAGATGGTTTATGATATTGAGGTGTGTTCCCTTTATCCCTATGCTTTGAAGAGTTTTAATCAAGAAAGGATGCCGTATTTTGTCAAATGCTTTTTCTGTATCAGTTGAGAGGATCATATGGTTCTTGTCTTTTCTTTTATTAATGTGATCTATCATGTTGATTGATTTGTGAATGTTGAACCACCTTTGCAGTCCAGGAATAAATCCCACTTGGTCATGATGAATAATCCTGTTAATTGGATTGGATCCCCTTGGCTAGTATCTTGGTGAGAATTTTTGCATCCATCAGGGATATTGGTCTGTAATTCTCCTTTTTGTTGGGGGTATTTGTCTGGTTTGGGGATCAAGGTAATGCTGGCCTCATAGAACAAGTTTGGAAGTTTTCCTTCCATTTCTATTTTTTTGAAACAGCTTCAGTGGAATAGGTATTAGTTCTTCCTTAAATGTTTGGTAGAGTTCCCCTGGGAAGCCATCTGGCCCTGGACTCTTGTTTTTTTGGGAGGTTTTTGATTACTGCTTCAATTTCTTTGCTGGTTATTGGTCTGTCAGTTTTTCTACCTCTTCCTGTTTCAGTCTTGGTAGTTTACAAATTTCCAGGAATGCATCCATTTCTTCCAGATTGCCTAATTTGTTGGCGTATACTTGCTCATAATATCTTCTTAAAATTGTATTTCCTTGGTGTTGGTTATGATCTCTCCCCTTTCATTCATGATTTTACTAATTTGGGTCCTTTCTCTTTTCTTTTGGATAAGTCTGGCCAGAGGTTTATCGATCTTATTAATTCTTTCAAAGAACCAGCTTCTAGTTGTGTTGATCTGTTCTACTATTTTTCTGGTTTCTATTTCATTGATTTCTGCTCTAATCTTCATTATTTCTCTTCTCCTGCTGGGTTTAGGCTTTATTTCCTGCTCTTTCTCAGAGTCCTTTAGGTGTAAGGGTAGCTTGTGTTTTGGGATTTTTTTAAGTTTTCAGAGTGGCTTGTATTGCAATGTCCTTCCTTTAGGACTGCCTTTGCTGTATCCCAGAGATTTTGAACTGATATGTTTTCATTCTCATTAGTTTCCATGAATTTTTTAAGTTCTTCTTTAATTTCCTGGTTGACCCATTCATTCTTTAGTAGGATGATCTTTAACCTCCAAGTGCTGGAGTTCCTTCCAAATTTCCTCTTATGATTGAATCCAAGTTTCAAAGCATTGTGGTCTGAAAATATGCAGGGAATAGTCTCAGTCTTTTGGTATTGGTTGAGAACTGATTTGTGAACCAGTATGTGATCTATTCTGGAGAAAGTTCCATGTGCACTGGAGAAGAATGAGTATTCTGTTGTTTTAGGTAGAGTGTTCTGTATATCTCTGTGAAGTCCATCTGGTCCAGCATGTCATTCAAAGCCTTTGTTTCTTTGTTGTTCTGCTTAGATGATCTGTCCATTGCTGTGAGTGGGATGTTGAAGTCCCTACTATTAATGTATTATTATCAAAGTGTTTCTTTATTTTGGTTATTAATTGGTTTATATGATTGGCTTCTCCCATGTTGGGGGCATAAATATTTACAATTGTTAGATCTTCGTGTTGGATAGACCCTTTAAAGATGATATAGTGTACCTCTACATCTCTTACTACAGGGTTTGGTTTAAAGTCTAATTTGTCTGATATGAGGATTGCTACCCCAGCTTTCTTTTGAGGTCCATTAGTGTGGTAAATAGTTCTCCACCACCTCACTTTCAGTCTGGAGGTGACTTTATATCTAAAATGAGTCTCTTGTAGACTGCATATGGATGGATCTTGCTTTTTTATCCAACCTGATACCCCGTGTCTTTTGATTGGAGCATTTAGCCTATTTACATTCAGAGTAACCATTGAAAGATATGAATTTAGTGCCATTGTATTGCTTGTAAAGTCCCTGTTTTGTAGTTTGTCTCTGTTTCTTTCTGGTCTATGTTACTCTCGGGGTCCATCTTCACTTACAGTATCCCCCTTAATATTTCTTGTATGGCTGGATTGGTGGTCACATCTTCTTTCAGTTTCTGTCTGTCTTGGAAGCTCTTTGTCTCTCCTTCCATTCTGAATGGCAGCCTTGCTGGATAAAGTATTCTTGGCTGCATGTTCTTCTCATTTAGTATCCTGACTATATCAACCCATCTCTTTCTGGCCTGCCAAGTTTCTGTGTATAAGTCTGATGTTATTCTGATGTTCCTGCCTCCATATATAAGGAACCTCCTCTCCCAAGCGGCTCTCAGGATAGCTTCTTTTTCTCTAAAATTTGCAAGCTTCACTATTATATATCAGGGTATTGATCTATTTTTATTGATTTTGGGAGGGGTCCTCTGCCTCTTGGACATAAATGCTTGTTTCCTTCCCCAGATTAGGGAAATTCTCAGCTATGAGAATTATATATACTACATACATACCTATGAGAATCAAATATGCCTTCTGGCACCCCACCCCCTCAGGCACCCCAATAATTCTAACTTTTTTTTCTTTTCAGGTCATCAAATTCTTGAAGACTTCCTTCATGAGCTCTGAGTTTTCTCTCTCTTTTTCCTCAACTTTCTTCCTTTCCATCAGCCTGTCCTCTGGAACACTATTCTCTCTTCTGCCTCATTTACTCTAGGTGTTAGAGCATCCAATTTAGATTGCATCTCAGTTATAGCATTTTTAAGTTTGGCCTGATTAGATCTCATTTCTGCCCTTAGAGATTCTCTACTGTCATTTATGCTTTTTTCAATCCTCGCTATTAACTGTATAATGGCAATCCTGAATTCCATCTCTGACATCTTACTTATATCCATATCTATTATCTCTATGCCAGAGAACATTGCCTCTGGTTCTTTCTTTTGTTGTGAATTTCTCCTTCTAGTCATTTTGCCCATGCCTAGGATGAGTGAGCAAAGTCCAAAATAACCATGACCCAAGCAAAATATACCCTAGACAAATCTGAAGTGGTTGGAAACCACAACAGAAAAGCAAACTAAACCAAACCAAAACAAAACAAAACAAAACAAAAAAAAGGAAGTGGGGAGAGAGACTATAATCTCATAGGGTGGACAAAGCAGGGTGATCCACTTGTTCCTTATTGAATATTGATCTGTGTGTTAGACACTACATCCCAAAATTGCAAAGAAAGCAAAACTTATATATATACAAATAAAATTGAATAGAGTGGGAGAAAAAGACTAAAATGAAGCATGTATCTATAAAATGTAGATGTAAAAGATAAAAGTTAAAAAGTGACTTACAAACATAAGTTGGTAAAATAAGAATCTAGTTGAAATGGGGAAAAGGTAAAAAAAAAGAAATGGAAAATTTTAGACTGAAAGATAAACGAATTGTGAGAAAACACGGGGAAATTAATATACTATTTTCCCCGGGTACTGGAATTTTACAGTCTTGTGGGATCCATAAACTTGTCCACCTTTCTTCCAGTCTGTTTTCTGGGGGAGGGGCCTGCTGTGCTGCTCTTCAGGTGTCTTTGCCTTGGCAGAGTTGCCCCACCCCTTGCCAGGGGGCTGGGCTCAGTGTAAGCTGGTCCTCTGTGTGGCTTTTGTCCCTGGAGGCTTTCTGCCCCTCTTTAGAGGATCAGAGTAAAAATGGCCATGCCCAGATCTCTGGCTCAGAGCTGAAAGATCGCGTTCCCACTTCTTCAATAAACCCTCTGGGACAAACAGTTCTCACTTTTGTGTATGCCAAACTCTGCAGACTCTTGTGGTACAAGCCCACTGTAATCCACCCTGCCACACCGGAGGGAGTCCCAGGGACCTGCGAGCATCACTACCTTTTGGGACTGCGAGCGGTTGCAGGCTTGTACATGTACCCTGTCCCTGCTCCCAGGCCATGGCTGGGTGTCGCCTACTGTCCTTTCTGGGGCCACCGCCACCCTGAAAGCTGTTGCCCAGTTGTGGGCGCAGCCATTTCACCCCTCCCAGGAAATGGTAAATGGCCTGTGAGTCCCAGTCCTTTTCAGAGTGTGCAGGCAGAGAGCGGTCACCCGACTGGCCCTGCTCAGGGCTTATGGCAACCTGAGCTGAAAGTCCCCTCCTGGGCTCACTGACCATAACCAGTTTCCCTGCTCCACTGCTTGGGCCATCTACTGGTTCAGGCACCCCTGTTCGTTCTGTCATCTGGAATTTTGAGACCACAATGACTTACCTAGAATTCTGCCCTTTTCATCCCTTGAGCCCCTTTCAGAAAGGGATGTCTCTCACTGGAGCAGATTTCTAAGGGTTCGATTTTGTGGTCCAGTATTATATCACTTTCCTGTAACCAGCTTATGGAGGCTCCCTTCCTGCTCCATTTATCTTCCAATATCTCCCCATAGATTCATGACTCCATACCTCCTACCTTGCAAAAAGCAGTTGCTTTTCTACTTGTAGAGTTCTAGATATATTTTCTTACATCTCAGGCTGAATTTGTGGGTGTTCAGAATGGTTTGATAGATATCCAACTAAATTCAGGGGACCAGATGAAACGATGTCCCCTACTCTTCTGCTATCTTGCCTCTGCCTTATATTATTTATATAGCACATTAATTATTGTATTTGTGATTTACATTCAAAGAAAATGGAGTAAACTTGGTAACATAAAATGGAAGTTTGTAAGCAGTACAATCACCAAGACGTATAGAGAAACTGTAGTTTAATTCATTGTACATCCAAGTATGATGACCTAAGATGAAAGAGTTTTGTTGTAGAAAATAACTAAAAATTTGGTTAACAACTTAAAAAATGTTCCTTATTTTTTATTGACTTTTGTTGTATAGAATGTGGTAGATTAGATTAATAAGTTCCTAGTTTAGGACATTGCTGTAGTTAAGTAAGTAAGGAAGTACCAACACCTCTCAAACATAAAATTTATTATTAATACAATTCATATTTCATTCCACAAATATTTATTGAGTGCTTCCAAAGAATTATGCACTGTGCTATGGGCTAGATATAAAATGATTAGTAAATTCAGTGATTAATAAATTCAAGGAGTTTACAGTAATATCATGCCATTAAATAAGTAAATAAACTAATAATACGTGAATATTTTTAGGCTCATGTACCCAAAGAATAGGGAACAACAAGAGAGTTTACTTTAGATTGGATATTTAGGGATATCTACTCTGAATTGAGATGTAGAGCTATGCACATAGTTGGAGAAAACATATTTCATGAAGGTGAGTATTAGGTATGAAGGCTTAGATACAGAAAGACCCTGGTGTAGTCTAGGAACCGAACAACAACAATGAAAGGGGAAAAGTGAGATAAAACCACTGGAGACTAGACAGGGACAGATCATGTAGGGCGTGTAATTTTCAAGAACTATTCAGTGATCTAAAAGAGAATCAGGAGTATGGTGTTCGGTAGGCAAGTAAGAAGGGCTCAAGAAGTGAGACCTAGCCTTCAAATGCTGCTAGAAACCTGGGATAAGAAGACAGAAGTATGGTGGTGAATGTTATTTCAATTTAAAGAGCAGAATCTAAATTCCCTTCCCTACCAGAGCTATTTACTTCCATAGGCAGAGAAGAACCAGCTGAGAGGTGTCATTCCTTCCATGTGGTTGCCTGAAGTCAGAGCAAATGATGAATCTTGGAGCTAAAATAATTATTCTGGGATAAGCAAACGAAGTGAGTGCAAGAATGAGATAAGACTCCAGAGCCATTAAAAAAGTAGGAAATGAAAAAGTGATAGAATCAAGGTAATTGGGGTGGGGGAGTCAGTCCCACTGGTGGGAAATGGGGGTTAAAGGTGCAGAGTGAGGCTGTGTAGCATCACCATAGAGTGAGTAAGTGAGAGTCAGCAGGTAAAAGAGGGTAAATTGTCACTGAGATTTACTCTGGAGCCTGAATATGAATGTGTGTAATATTATTACATATTCCTAACATTCATATTTGTGCAATAAAGGATTGATTTAAAGACCTTACATGGCAAAACAATTACAACCTAGAGTTTGGGAAATCTTTCAGCGAAGTTGAGGGAATGAAGAAGAGCAACAGATAAGGGGAAAACATCATTAAAAAAATGTAAAAGTTCATGTCATGGGCATTGAGGAATAGTGGGTTGTGGAAGATGATTTCTCATTTCTATGCTGGATAAAGTGGCTGTAGTTACCAAGTTAGTAGTAGCATAATAAAATACTTGGTGGAATTTTATAGGTGTATAATTAATGTTTCCATATAAAACTGAAGATACCCAATTAAATTTGAAATTCAGATAAATAGCTATTTTACTTAGCATAAGTGT
>NC_058404.1:148620276-148623253 GCF_002201575.2 Neomonachus schauinslandi
CAAGAGTCACTTGAAAATATACACATAATCTTCATTATTTGCAGATACTGTACTTATGAATTCACCTATTTGCTAAAATTTGTTTGTGAACCCCAAATCAATCATCAAGGCACTTTTGTGATCATTCATGAACACATGCAGAGTGGCAAAAAATTTGAGTCACCCAATGAGCATGTTCCCACCTGAGGTCAAAAAAGGAGATGGACTGCCTTCTTGTTTCAGCTTTCACACCATAAACTTGTGTCCCTTTTTTGGTCTATTTAATGCCACATTTCCCTCATTTTTGTGCTTTTGTTGGTGGCTTTGCTGTTTAAAATAGTCCCCAAGTATAGTGCCGAAGTAAAGTACAAGAAGGCAGCGATGTGCCTTATTGAGAAAATATGTGTGTTAGGTAAGCATCATTCAGGCATGAGTTACAGGGCTATTGGCTATGAGTTCAACATTGATGAATTAATAATATATCTTAAATAATGTGTCTTTAAACAGAAACATACATAAAATATGGTTATGTGTTGATCAGTTGATGAAAATATGACCAGAGACTCATGGAAATCAAACCCTTTATTTCCCCCAGGAGGCAATGATTCAGTATTCACTAATTCTGGGTTTGTGGCAACTTCATAAAAAACAACTGCTGTGAATAGAAAGAATCAATTATATTTTATTTGGCTTCTTGACAGTCATAGAATCATAGTTTAGATATTCTAGATGTTCTGTTGTCTTAATCTCCTTCATCACATTTGCTTCTAACTTTACTAAAACTTGTGATTTTGCATTTGTGATCATCATTTATGATCTCCATTCAAATATCTCAGCTTCTATTTATGGCAACTTCCTTCCTAAAAGTCTGAGAGGAGTGCACATTAAGCATACAGCTATATGCCTCTTTAGTATTCTAAATTTTTTATTACAGAAAATTTCAACTGTATGCATAAGTAGAGAGAGCTGTATAATGAACCCCGATGTACTCATAACCTAGCTTCAACAATTATCAACTCATGGCCACTTTTACTTTATCCTTATATATCTTAACACAATCCTCTCAACTCTTCCTTCCCCACCCTATTTTTTCAGATCTTTTTTGAAGTAAATCCCAGATGTCATATAATTTCATCTGCAAATATGTCCCTTACTGTCCAATGCCACTTCTATGATGGTATTAGATGTGAATGTTCCTTATACATTTGGGGAATTAAAGAGAAGGAACTAAGTTTAACTCTGATTACAAAACCATGCTTTCCTATCTCTGGAAACCATTTTTTTCCTCTCTCTGGTACCAGTTTTTTTTTTCCCATTTTATGTCTAGTGTCCACAATTTTTGACACTTGACCAGTTCCATATATTTTAAAGATCTCAAAAATCATCAGTAACATCATATGCAAAAATCTTTCCTTGGATCTCCTACTCTTTCTCATCTCAGTGCCATTTGGCTATTGCCTCTTTCTTAAAATATGATTCTTCTTTGGGTTCTATGATCCTGAAATATGCTGATTTCCCCTCCTCTTTCTCCCATCACTCATTTCTGGCTCCTTGTTTTGGTTTCTTTTTCTCCCCCCCTCTCTAAGACTCACTATCCATCAAGACTCAGGTCTTAGGTGAAATTTTCTCACTTCTCTATATACTCACTGAAAGAAACTATCTTTTCTCTGAACTCAGCTGTCTCTTTAATGACTTCCAAAACTACATAATCAGAATTAAACTCTTGCCCAATTCAGTCTCACATTTCCACCTACTCCAAAACCATTTTCATTTATAAGTTTTAATGTTCAGTATAAGACTAAAATCTGTGTATGTGCCATCTCAAACTCAACAGGCATTATGACACATTATAGGCATCCTTTGAAGATATTGTGGGTTCCATTCCAGACTACCACAATAAATCGAGTCAAATGAATTTTTTGGTTTCTCAGTATATATAAAAGTTATGTTTACACTAGACTATAGTCTATTAAGTATGCAATAACATTGTTTAAAATAACCAATGCACATACCATAATTTAAAAGTACTTTATTGCTAAAAGTTGCTAATCATCATCTGAGCTTTCAGTGAGTTGTAATCTTTTTGCTTCTGGAGGACATTGCCTCAGTGTTGATGGCTGCTGACTGATCAGGGTGGTGGATGTTCAAGGTTGGGGTGGCTGAGTTAATTTCTCAAAATAAGACAATAATGAAGTTTGCCACATAGATAGATTTTCCTTTCATGAATGATTTCTCTATAGCATGTGATGCTGTTTGATAGCATTTTATCCACAATAGAACTTATTTCAAATTGGAGTCAGTCATCTCAAACTCTGCCACTGCCTTACCAACTAAGTTTATATAATATTCTAAAACCTTTTTTGTAATTTCAACAATCTTCACAACATCTTCACTGGGAGTAGATTCCATCTCAAGAAACCACTTTCTTTGTTCATCCATAAGAGGCAATTCCTTGTCCATTCAAGTTTTATCATGAGATTGTAGCAATTCAGTCCCATATTCAGGCTCCACTTTTGCTATTTGCCCCATATCTGCAGTGACTTCATCCACTGAAGTCTCAAACACCAAAGTCATCTGTAAGGGTTGAAATCAACTTCTTCCAAATTCCATTTAATGTTGATATTTTAACCTCTTCCCATGAATCATAAATGTTCTTAAAGGCATCTAGAATGGTGATTTCTTTCCTGAAGATTTTCAATTTAAAACTCTCTCCATATCAAAAGTAAGTCTGTTTGGTTTCTTATCATTCATGTATTCACTGGAGTGGCCATTTTAATTTCCTTCAAGAACTTTTCCTTTGCATTAGTAACTTGGATGTTTGACTCAAGAGGCCTAGCTTTCAGCCTATCTCAGCTTTTGACTTGCTTCCTCATTAAGCTTAATTATTTTTAGCTTTTGGTTTAGAGTGAGAAACACACAACTTTCCTTTCACTTGAACATTTAGAGGCCATTGTAGAGTTATTAATTGGCTTAATTTCAATATTGTTGTGTTTTGGGG
>NC_058404.1:148623263-148695459 GCF_002201575.2 Neomonachus schauinslandi
CCCCAAAACAATTACAATAGTAATATCAAAGATCATTGATCACAGATCACCATAGTAAATATAATAATGATGAAAAAATTAGAAATATTGTGAGAATTACTGAACTGTGACACAGGGACACAAAATGGAAAAATGGCACCAATAGAGTTGCTTGACAAAGGATTGCCACAAACCTTCTATTTGTAAAAAATACAGTATCTGTAAAGTGCAATAAAGAAAGCATAATAAAGTGAGGTATGGCTATATCTGTTTTTCCATTTTCAAGTTTCTCCTTTATGTTACTGGGTTTCATTATTGTTGAAGTCTTCTTTTACTCTTAGATCTTCTTCACATATAATCAGTTAAGTCTTAGGAGATATTTTTCCCCTTTACCATGTTTTTCAAATGTATCTCTGACCCCATTCTTTCTGTTTAACACCCTAGTCTATTCCTTCATTACTTCATATCTTAACCACTAAATTTGCTTCCTGGTTTGGCTTCTAGTTTCAAAAGTTTCTGTTATGATATGTACATTCTTGATTAAACTTCCTGTTTCTCACTAAACCACTCACTAAAAAGAACAGGATTTATGGAAAAATAGGGCTAGAGACAGACCAACAGAGCCCTCAAAGGCTCTGCAACTTTGTACCCAGAGAATTAACAACAGCAGCAAAATTGTATCTTGAAAAATAACTTGGAGAGTGTGGGCAGGCAGAATGCCCAGGGTGGCGGGTGGCTGGTGGCTGACTTAGGGTTTGTTAAAACGCACAGGAACGACAGAGTGGAAGTATCAGCTTGCTGGGGCTGAGACAATGAACATGCAAGAGTAACCCTGAGCAGAGGAGAAAGTGCAACCTGCCAGGATCCATGAACGGAGTGAGGCTGTGGTGTGCTTCTCTGGCAGGGGAAGTCCAGGGCACAGGCACTTTTTAAATACTTTCTTTAAGTAGAACCCCAAGGCTCCCTATTCAGTGGGGAGTCTGCTCCTCCCTCTCTCTGCCCCTCCCCCAGCTTGTGCTCTCTCTCACTCACTCTCTCAAATAAGTAAATAAAATCTTTAAAAAAAAAAAGTGAAGCCCCAAAAACCTCTGCCTGTGCAACGGCTCAGTTGAGAGCTTTTTCCTCTTCTTCTGAAGATTATAATTCTACTCTCATTAGTCTGGCTTCCCTGCCGAAGACAAAACACATATAAACCATCACAATTTCTAGCTTATACTGATATAACTCCCCCATTCACCCATCATGTGTAAGCTAACTAGTTTTAGCAGGACAGACTATCTTTTGATACTTGTTGGTGGACATCACCTGATGCACCTTGTAAGGTTGTTAAGTACACTGCTATCTTTTTTCCTTAATTACGTTATTTTCAGACTCATTTGCACCTTTCTATTAAATAGATTTAAATTTTGTGATCTCTGGAATCGTCTATTTCTTCATCCTGATCTGCTCTGCTTTCATATAGCCTTGGGCTTCAATTATCAAAATGATTTATTTGTATGCTACCTGAGGGCAAGGCCCATGTATTTACACTCTTTTGACATCTCCTACGACTGTGAGGGTATAGATAAACACTTATTGTTAATTGATTTAAAAATTACAGACACATTATTACAAATTCAGTTACTATTAGTATTACTTAATATTTTTACATGAACAAAAGAAAATGCACAAGGAAGTTAATATAATGCAGGGGAAGAAATCTGGGCTTCTGAGTTAGATTGCTCTGGATTCAAATTCATTTCTGCCCCTGAATAGCATGTACCATCAGGCAAATTACTTAATTTCTGTGAGTTTTGGTTTCCTTATTGCTAAAATGGAGAAAATGAAACTTCACATTACACGAGTTAATGAGATAATATGTAATTAATTAAGAGCTCCATAGAGTGCTGAACACTTAATGGGTGGTCAATATTAGAGACCCCAGGATTTTGAGGAAAAATCAGCCTGTACCTTGTTTTTATGACCTGTATAAAGAAACAGCTCTTTAGAGTTAACAAGGCTTAAATAATTGGAATTTCTGATTTTAAATATGTATTTACTAAGTTCTGATTTATGGCAGGCTCCATGCTAAGCACTTTATACTTACTGTCTTACATAATCTTCAAAATTATCACTGGAGGTAGGTATTATTAAGAGCATTAAATATGTAAATTAAAGGTCTTAGCCCGCTGGAAGAGCCAGACTTGAGATTTAAGCCCAGGTGTCTGACTCTGTCTGACTCTAGTGTCTGTGCTTTTTATCAGTAATAGACTTGTCACCATTCTTTTGGGAGCAATGTCACACTGATAAGGAATATGAGGAATTATCTTCTCAGATATACCAGATAAGAGTATTGTTATCCAAAGACATGGTGCCTTTAATTTCAGTGTACTGACCTGTGAATGTAAGCCAATACTCTAGGTAGTGGACCTTCTCCCTTATGTGAATTCCTGACATGGGGAATTGCTTCTGCATTTGAGAACACTGAAAACTTTTGAATATCACCCCTTTCATTAAACTCGTTAGAAAAATAAAGAATACTGCTGTAATGAACTGAATTATTAATTACTAATCTCTCCCTTCTCCTGTAGGGTGACTCCGGAGGACCACTGGTTAGTCCAGATGCTAGAGATATCTGGTATCTTGCTGGAATAGTGAGCTGGGGAGATGAATGTGCACAACCTAATAAGCCCGGTGTTTACACTAGAGTGACTGCTTTCCGGGACTGGATCCGTTCCAAAACTGGTATCTAAGAGAGAAAACCCTAGTAGAATGGAGCACATTTTTGTGTATGGGCCATTCTCAGAGATACAGAATCACAGAAGTCTTGCAGGTCCCTCGGATCTGACCCATCTAACTAAACTGTCTGCTTGATGCATATATTTCCTTCCTAACTCTGCTCCACACTAAGCATCCTGCTTCTGCAGATAGATTCTGTCCCACTTTGCATTCATTTGTTTTCTAGAAGTTTTGTCATCAAAATTTTGGCTTGTTGACATAAATTTCTTATGCATATCTACAGTTTGAAGTGATTCCTTCTTTCATTTCCCCAGTTTCTCTCTTCTTAGTAAATCTCCACTTTCAAGGTGCAGGACAGAGTGAAAGGAAATGTAAAAAGGAAAGAACTACATTTTTATGTACAGAGTATTAGGAGGTTTTTTTTTTTCCTTAATGGAATAAGGAAAATGATCACATTCATTATGACAGGTCAAGCAAACTGACCTCAGAACACCAAATACTTAATGATGGAGAAAGAATGGGAATTAAGGAAATGCACAGAAACCAAGATATAGTTTTATTTTCATTTCTAGCTAACAACTACAGAGGTAAGTGTGGGGATGATTCTGTTTTCCTGTGGCCTACAATAATTACACAAACTCTATATAATGTACTTGTTCTAAGTTAAAGCAAATAATATTTATTCAATATTGCACTGTTGAAGATATCAATATATAATAATAAAAATATCATCCATTTGCTTGCTATTATGATAGTTCATGAAGAAGGGGATGATGGGAAAATAATATTACTCAATATATTGCAAATTCTTTTAAAATCTGAGGCCATGAAAATTCATTTGAGAACAACCAGTATACCTTATGTGTTAAGATTTTTTGTTGTTGTTGGATGGAAGAGAATGAAGAGAGAATCAGTCCAAACTATTGAATGAAATAGGATTATCACCAAGTGCTTCTGTATTTGTGTTTAAAGCTTTTTCAAATACAAAGCCTTGAAGGGAATAAGGTCCAGGTGTTAGTGTGTATTTATAGTCATGCAAATGGAGGCCAGACCTCCATTCTGAGATATGGGCACATCTTTGCCTGCTACTGCATTTCTGGCCCATGCTTGGACCCCTGGCCTATTAGACTTATTTGGGCTTAGATGGGAAGATATCATAGGAATTTATCCTGGAAGCTGCCTTCCTGCTATGTCTCGTGTAGTGCTGAATTGCTAACTGCTTGCAGACAAAACTGAAGAGTAAAAGCCAAATATCAATCACTTTCATAATTTTAGTTTTGGTGAATAACTACTGAACAGTTAGAGACACAGCATGCAAGTGATTTAGGCCATTATGAAGTTAGTTATAACTCATGTCATTACATATGTTAACATGGTGAGATTTCACTAAATTTTTCCATTACCCTTGCCTCCTCATCCAAGTTCTCTATTGGACCATAACCACTTTGAAAACCAACATTAGTAGGAAAAATTTGACTTTTACTAACCCAAATAATATTGGCATATGAACTGGTAAGATTTAGGTGCTTGGCTAAAATAAAATGGAAACTGACATGAATTTACAGTGTGAAATATTTTCCATAGATTATTTTTGTTTCATTTAATAGATATTTTGAAAAAAACAAAATTGAAGCAAGTGGTGAATTTTAAACAAAGTTTTAAGTACATTTCAAACGAAATCACTCAGTGTTCCATTCCAAATGGATTCCCTTGTTTCAGTACATTCTGCAGTTGGGCCTCTAGGTGGCACCTGTAAGCTGTAGGAAGATCTAGGGAAACCGATGTCTGGATCTTCAGGTAATAAAAAACATAGTAGAAATTCTGTATTAGGGTCTTATAAAACCAACAGAATACAATTCCTCTTTCTGAAGTCACTTAAAAATGAATACATATAAATTGACATCATGATTAATATTTTCCAGATTTCTGGAGGTAATTTTCCAAACTAAATATTTATAACATGTGATGTGAGTAATTTCTTCTGCAAATAAACTTGAAGAGACTTAAGGAGAAATTTTAGAAGTTTAATTTGACAATGGCATCATAGTCCTCAGAGAAATATTTTTGATACTCTCTTTTACAAAAAATTGAGAAACAGAGGTTGAGTCACAGTGAAAATATGGGAACAGTTCAAACTTTATGTGCACAAAGAAATAGATAATACAGTATATCATACTTTTAAATTATTTCTTTTGAAAGATAACATGTAAAGAGTTTCAGCATTCTTGAACATGTCTATTTTAACTATCTCATTGGAGAAAGCTAAGAAGTCATGACAGGAATAATATTAATTGTATAAGAGATAGGGAGTTCCTTCTATATCTTTTATCCCTCTTCCCAGAGTATCTAGTAAAGTGCTCTATGTGTGATTGGCTTTCAGTAAGAATTGTTTTATTTTTTATTATGCAGAAAACATAGCTTTATTATTGTTTACCCATTGATTTTAAGAAGCAATCCAGATTTTATATTAACTGTGTGACTTAAGCCAGCTGATTAAACACTCTAAGCCTCAATATACTCACTTATAAGACAGGGATAATGATATTTACCTCGAATGATTGATTGTAGGGATTAAAATGATATAGTGTTTGAAAGTGCTTAGCACAGTTCTTAGAACATAGTAGGTGCTCAAAAAATGGTAGCTATTATAACTATTGTAATTAAACTATAATCTTGTTTTAAACAATTGGTACTTGATCATAATAGTTTGAATAAATATTTTTGAAATGAAGAGATAATTAGACTAACAGAATGGACTGGTTTCTTGTTTAATGATGACTCCTCTTGGGAGGCTTCCGTGACTCCCTCAAGTGGATATAACATCCTCTTTTCTGAAATTCCTTACCATCTAAAAAAAAAAAAAAACAAACTTAAAAAATTTTTTTCAGAAAATCATAGATTTACATACAGTTGTAAAATATAATACAGAGAGGTCCTGTGTATCCTTCACCTAGTTTCTCACAATGGTAAACATCTTGCTTAGTTAGAGTATAATATAACAACCAGGAAGTTGACATTGAGATAATCCTTCAATCTATCAATTTTATTCAGATTTCACTGGTTTTAAAAACATGCAATTATATGTGTATGTGTGTATTTAATTCTATGTAATTTTATCATGCGTGGGCTTGTGTAACTACCACCACAGACAAGATACAGCATAGTTTGATCTCGAGGATCTCTCAAGCTACCCACAGCTACCTGGTTTCTCCCTATCCCTGTCCTCAGTCTCTAACTCCTGGTACCACTAATCTGTTCTGTATCTTTATAATTTTGTCTATTTAAGAATGGTATATAAATGGAATCATACAGTATGAAACCTTTAGAGGTTAGCTTTTTAACTCAACATAATTTCATTGACATCAATCCAAGTCTTGTGTCTCAGTGGTTCATTCTTTTATTGCTGAGTAATATTCTATGGTAGGGATGTACCACAATTCGTTTAACCATTCACTCACTGAAGGGCATTTGGGTTGTGTACAATTTTTACTATCATGAATAAAGCTACTATGACATTTGTGTGTTGGTGTGTAGGTTTTTTTTGTGAACATTCATTCCTCTGGGATTAATAGCTGAGAGTGCATTAATGGTCATTTGGTAAGCACATGTTTAGTTTTTTAAGAAACTGCCAAATTCTTTGCAACTGGTTTCTTAACATTTTTTTAATCTCTCTGTACATACACTCTCCCCATGGCTTTTAGATATGTATGAATAGATCTGATTTCAACAACTAGTCCCCTGAGGTAGGGACCATGATCAATTCATTTTTATAACCTTCACAGTTCATAGGAAAGTATATAATTTATGGTGTATACTCAATAAAGATTTATTAAATAAAGAATGAAGGTAGTAATAAAATTAAGCAAACATAGAAATACATGAGAAATTTTTAAAAAGGAATTACTTTGAGTAGAAAAAAAATAGCAGTATGGGGGCGCCTGGGTGGCTCAGTCAGTTGAGCATCTGCCTTTGGCTCAGGTCATGGTCCCGGAGTTCTGGGATCAAACCCCACATTGGGCTCCCTGCTCAGTGGGGAGTCTACTTCTCCCTCTGTCTTTCACCCTGCTCCTGCTCTCTGGCTCTCACTCTCTCAAATAAATAAATAAAATCTTTAAAAAAAATAACAGTATTGCCTTCATGAATGTATTATGCCGTAATTTTTATAATTCTGGGCTTTAACACAGTACCTCCAAGTGTCTCATATTGCTTGGTAAATAATCTTGCTCTCCACACTTTCCCACGTGGTACACAATCAAATACAGATTAAAAGACATGGATTATATGATGATCCTATCCTTGTGACTGTTTATTTCCTGATACATAATGTCTTTAATGGTTTCCTGACACATCTGTATCAATTTCTATGCTGTACTTGTGGAATGGATTTCAGTATAAGGACATACTTCGTAAATATTTGTTGGTCTCAATTTTAATAACCATGACTATCATTTTTTTGTCCTAATAAAGTTTTTAGTGTACAACTCTCAAGGTGGAGTGGAAGACAGAGGCCTGTGACATGCAATTAGGAGATGTTCCTTAGCACTGATCCATTTCCATTAATCAATACCTCTTTGGCACAGCTGTAGCCAGCTTAAATAAATACCACAGTCAATCACTATAATTACTACCCTGCACATACCTTTAACTTCCGTACTTCTCTCTTGCTTCACCAACCTATGACACTTGCTTTTTACCACAACCCTGATAAAACCCAAATCTCCACCTGCCATTGAACGTGTTTGGAGAAAAATACAAAACCACACTGAAAGGTCTAACTTTAAATTCAGGATCACAAACCTCCAGTACACTCAGTGCTTCCCCAGCATCATATGACCCTTCGCTGTTCACCCTCCCATTCTTTTAGATGTCTGTTTCACATCTTTTCTTCTCCTCAATTCCCCTAACACCTCCTTCTCCATCCCCATTCTCCACAGATGATCTTGCTTCTCACCTCCTTCACCCAAAATTGAAACATTCTGAAGAAACCCTCCACCACCTCTATTCTCATGTCAGCAGCTGCTCCTGCACATTTGGCCTTCCTACCTGTTCCCCCAGGTGCTCTGATCGAAAGCCAATCCCTCCATCTATACACTAGATCCCATCTTCTCTCACCTACTTAATTTGTTCCAGCAACTCTTCCCTCCCTTTCCTACTTTGTCATTTTCTTTTTGTTACGTCCTTGATCTTAAACAAACAACAAGCACACATACACCCCAAAAATTGTCTTGACTCCACTTTCTCCACCAGTCGCTGCTCCAAGACTTTGCAGGAAAGCTTTTTGAAGAAATCGGTCTATATTTACTATCTCCTATACCTCTTCTTCCGTTATTCCTTAAGCACATTTCAATCAAACTTTGGCTCCAAAATTTCACTAAAACTGCTCTTTGCAAGGACATTAATAGTCCCCATGTTGCTAAATATAATGGTAGAGTTCTCATCTTAAATGTCTCATCAATAGCATTTGGCACAGTTGATCTCTGCTTCCCCCTTCCTAAGCCTTTTTTTTTTCCAGGGCACTGCATATTTCTGATTTCCTACTACTCTCAGACTTTGTACTCACAGACTAGTCTCATCTTCTGGTTGCCCTCCTTATCCTTGACCCCTAATGTTGGTTGACTCCAAGGCTAAGACCTTGTAACTCTTCTTTGATGATCTCATTCAGTTTCATGTTTTGCTTTTTTGTTTGTTTTTTGTTTTTAAGATTTTATTTATTTATTTGACAGAGAGAGAGAGAGCGCACAAGCAAGGGAAGTGGTGGAGAGAGAGAAGCAGACTCCCCGCTGAGCAGGGAGCCTGACATAAGGCTCAATCCCAGGACTCTGAGATCATGATCTGAGCTGAAGGCAGATGCTTAACCGACTGAGCCACCCAGGCACCCCCAGTTTCATGGTTTTAAATACCATCTACATGATGACATTTCCAGATTTTTATCTCTAGCCTAGACCTCTCTCCTCAAATCCAAATTCCTATGTCCAATTGCCTATTGTATCTCCATTAAGTTATCTAGTAACCACTTCAAATACAATGTTTCTTGTCTCCAAACATGTGATACCCACTATCTTCCTCACCTCAGTCAATGCCATTCTTCCAGTTCTTCAAGCCCTAAAGCTCTTGACTCCTCTCTTTCTCTCATATCCCACATCTAAAAATTTTCTAGTATAATAACATTCTCTAGAATTTTGCCTAAACTCAACCTCACTTGTCAATTGTTTGTAAATTAATCATCTGCTTCCTTTTGAAAAGACTATCATTTGCTACTTATTTCATTCTCTGAAGCTCCAAAATTCCAGAGACATTAGCTTCATTTGTTCAGTAATCATTTTCAACTGTTCTTACTACTGTGGAATAGAGTTCATTCTGGAAAAATAAATGAGAAAACATTTATAGTAGCACAGTAGCTTCCTAAAATCTTTCATTCCATTTGAGCTTCTGCTATTTACAATTAGCTTCCTGTTCATGGTTGTCAAGGCACCTCAGTCTGCAGCTTACTTTGTTTGTTTACTGAAATATAGTTGCCACACAGTGCTACATTAGTTTCACGTGTACAACATAGTGATTTGACAAGTTTATACATCATGCTATGCCTACCATGAGTGTAGCTACCATCTGTCACCACACAACACTATCACAATACCATTGGCTATATTTCCTATGCTGTACCTTTCATTCCTGTGACCTACTTATTTGGTAACTGGAAACCTGTATCTGCAGCTTAGTCTGTTTAGACAGCAATTGGAATAATCAGCTTGTCTGGGCTTTTAGTGACAATAATCGGTCTCTAGTTTTCTCAGCTGCCAAAATTTGTATTTCCAGCTACAACCTTTTCAGTGAATTCCAGTCTCATATAAGCAATTGCCTATTCAACAGCTCCCCATAGACCTAAAAGCCCTCTCTAATGGAGCATGTCTAAAAATGAGGTCTTGATTTCCAACTTCCATTCCACATTTTTTCTGAGTGTTACCATCTCAGGGACATCACCATGCACCCAATTGCTCAGACCCCAAACTTCCCACCCCATTCCATCCATCAGTGGATCCTACCAACTCTACTTTCAAATATACCAGACTTCAACAATTTCTTACTACCTCTGAGCAGTCCCAATAGCCATTTTTCTCACCTGGACAACCACAACAGCCTTTTAACTTTCTGTCTCTTGCTCCTACTCAGCCCTGACATTTAGTTTCTTGCTGCACACAGCTGCCATTTGGAGCCTTTTGAAATATAAGTTTGATCACATCATTTTCTGTTTTAAAACCTTCTAATGGCTTTCCACCAAACTTAGAATAAATTTCAAAGTTCTCATTACATTCTATAAGGTTCAATTAAAAAAATTAAGCCAAAATAAGAAAAGTGACTGTCATCTCTAGATCAGTGCTATCTAAGAGAAATATACTGTAAGCCACACATGTATTTTAATTTTCTAGTAGACACATTTAAAAAAAAGTAAAAAGAAACATGTGAAATTAATTTTAATGATGTATTCTAAATCCAATTGTGTTATTGTGATTTATAATAATCAATATATATTTGGATTCATAAGGGCCAAGGGCAGGTGGTCGCAAGATGGGCCACCTTGGCATGAAGATTATTTTGAATTAAAAAGCAACCAAAACCCAGCAGATTCAAGAAGAGCTCTTTATGTCCCCCCCTCAACTGCCTAAAAAGAATTTAGAAGGATCAACTGAGGTGCCTTGACAACCATGATAGATAGAGAGCTATCACCATAACTTCATTATACTATGAACTAGGTATGGTAGAAAGGGATGAACCTAGAAAAGCCTTCCCTTTATTTCTTCAGACTTGCCTAAGGGGTGCCATAGTTTGCTTATCCTGAATTGCAATTTCTCTACTACTCCTAATAAACTCTTTTTGCTGGTAAAATAACCGGCCATTTTATTTTTAAGATTGACAATACAGCCACAGTACTTCAAAATACTGGGCTTATTTTATTATTTCTGCAATAAGATTTACTGAGGATTATTCAAAGGCTTTAGTAGCTTAAAAAAAAACATTTTATTTCAAATTAATTTTTGACTTATAGAAAGTTGCAAAAATAGTAAAAAGTATTCTCTTGCATTACCCGCCCCACCATGTCTAAGGCAAATATTTTGTATAACCATAGGACAACTACCAAGAACAGGAAATAACATTAGTCCAATATTATTAGTTAAACTACAGACTTTATTTGGATTCGTAAAAAATCTGGCAGCTGGGTACCCAAGGTATACTAATAATTTCTTTTACTACTTGCAGTACCTGTCCAAAACCACTGGTCTCATCCTTTCAGGGTTAAAACCCTTTACAATTTTAAAGGAAATACAGTAACTTCTTTAGCTCCTGGGTTTTTGTTGTTGTTGTTGTTATAACTCATTTGAATACTCTTAGAACAATGTTTTTCACACTTTGGTGTCTATAAACTTACCAGGAATATTTGTCAACAATTTGTCTTGGACCCCATCCCCAAACCCACATACAGTTGGGCTAGGGTGCCTAGGAATGTGCATTTTAAACAATCATTTGCTGGTGGATCACTCTTTGATGAACATGGGCTTGCAGGCAGATTTGGCAGAAATCAATGTAGTACACTGGAGGGGTTTTGGAAGATCTGTCATTAGTTATCTTTCAACTTGATTTTTTTAAAGAATGACTCACTAATACTTTTTAAAAGAAGTTCTAATATCAATTCTTATATTTTACTATTAAAACAGGCATGCATTACCTGGTTGAACACATTACTTATTTTTTTTTCCTGATATAAATTGTCATCCTATCAGGTAGCTACATGATTCAAGAGAGAATGGGGATAAGATACAGGGTAGAACCCCAGTAGCCACAAACCCTGTAAAGTGTCTTCAAGGCAATAAAATCAATCCTGTTGGCAACCCAGCCTCCAGAGGTGGGGAAGAAAATAGCTCACACACAAAAGAAGTTAGTATAGCACCAAAATGTTTGTAGCTTCCCATTTTTTCCTCAATCTTATATAGTCTACTATGCAAGTACACATCAGTTGTTGTGTATTTATGCACCTCCTTTGGTGCATAAATTCTACATCTACATTTTGCTGCATTGTCCTCCTATATACTTACTGGCCACTTAGAAACTTTGTAGGGCCAATCACATATTCGAATACAATAAAGCACCATATTAATAACAGGACTATTATCTTAATATATTTTCATGTAAGCATATATAACTTAATAATTTAACTTTGTGACATTCAAGAAATTCACAAAACATTTTCAAAGAAACAACTTGTGGCAGAAAACACACACAGCAATGATGCCTTTATCAGCACTAGAATATTTCTATTAGTGCTAGCACTTGTGGTGGTGCAAATGAATTGACACTACTGATATTCAGGTTTCTTCCTGAAAAAGGAAGCAGACTGAGGAGAAACACAGAAGCTATTTTATAGTAGATGCTAAAAGACCACATAACACCCATAAATGCAGATCCCTCTTCTCTTAATATTTTAGGTATTTAATTATTTTTCTAATTTAATTTCCATTTCTTAGGCTTCTAAACCATACTAAACATAGGAATAATGAAATAAAAGTTTCCAGGATTTTAAATAAGAAATATATTATTCACTGAAATCTCACATTTTCAGCGGCATCTATATATGATGAAACATGTCTGAAGAGAGTGTGGAGGAGAGTAAAACTGCTGCCTTAAATTGGGAAGACAGTATTGGCAGAAAATGGAGAGAAGGGTAATCTTCACTATTTACTACTGATGTTAATTCTTGACATTAAGAAGCAGATTCTAGAATTCTCTTGGATTTTGTTTGAAGTTGGAAAGTTCTGTTTGTCAGACATGGTTCATTTTAACTTTACCTGGTAATTAGGGTAAATCTGTGTTAGCTAATTGGTTTTATCCAGAGAAAAGTGAAACTTTTCCTATCTTTGTGACAAGATGTTGTTTTGCAAATAGGAGCAAGGTGTCACTGAAGTTAGCCTTCTACCCTCCCACAGAAATTGGGAGATGGCAGTGTCACCTCTTCTATTTACATCTCAGAGATAAGGCTCTCAGGTCTTTGAGAAAGGCATTCCTGGATCATAAACCTGACAAAAAGGCCTATGTAGTTGTCTTATGTAACTTAGGTGTAGAAATGAACCAGCAACTGCTATAATATAAAAAATAAGACAAATGGTACAGTATCTTTAAGCCTTTTTTGTTATTATCTCTTTCCTGAACAAAGGTATGGTTTTTGTTTGGTTTTGTTTTGTTTTTTTTGAGTAGATGAAGATCATGTGGCTACTTTTTTAATCTTCAATTGATCTTCAATGAGGATCAATGGGGCATGTATGTGACGTTTGCTTTGTAAGTGCCATTAGGTAGATTTACTATAATTTATTTAACCACCCCTATATTGATAGATACTTCAGTTCTTTCTGGTTTCCTCTAACTGATAGAATGCTGCAGGGAACATATTGTATTTGCTAGATAACACAAAACTGTTATAACATTCAAAACAAAAATGCATAATGGCTCAAGCATAATAGAATTTTATGTCTTGCTCACATGATTGTCCAAGGCAGGTGTTCCAGATCATCAAGTGGTTTTCTCCAAAAAGTGTTTCAGGGACCCAGGATGCTTCCATCATGGAGCTCTACCATCCATTAGGACACTTGTCATTTTGTATTCAGCCTGCAGAAGAAGAAAGTGATCATGGAGGAGGCACACTTGCTTTTCTTTTCTTTTTTTAAAGATATTTATTTATTTATTTGACAGAGAGAGAGATAGCAAGAGCAGGAACTCAAGCAGGGGGAGTGGGAGAGGGAGAGGGAGAAGCAGGCTCCCCGCCCAGCAGGGAGCCTGATGAGGGGCTCCATGCGGGGCTCCATGCGGGGCTCCATCCCAAGACCCTGGGATCATGACCTGAGCCGAAGGCAGACGCTTAATGACTGAGCCACCCAGGTGCCCCACACTTGCTTTTCTTAAAAGTCCTGCACTAGAAGTGCAGTACACATCCATTCTGCTCACATACCACTGGAGAGTAAATCAGTCACACATTCACACTTAAGTACAACAGTGGCTGGAAATACGCAGCTAGAAAGAGAAAAGGATTTTACTGGGTAGCTATTAGTCTCTGCCATAATACTTGTAATACATTTTTATGCATATTTGAAAACATTTAAATAGGATTGATAGCTATAAATGTCATAAAATAATCCTGTATAGATTTTAACAACCTAAAAATGCATGATAATACTACTTTCCTTGCATTCTCAACATTTTCAATCCCCCCATCTGATGAATAAAAATAATGTCCTAAGCTTTTTCAACTCAATTAAGGCAAAATAATTTCCCAAAATTTTATGGTTCAATGTACTTCTGTGAGTTTTCTGTTTATAGTGCTTACTGGTTTTTTTTTCAACTGGGTTATTTGCCTTTTTCATACTGATGTGTTGAATCCCTTTATATATTATGGAAGTAATCCTTTTTCTTTTTTCTTTTCTTTCTTTCTTTCTTTCTTTCTTTCTTTCTTTCTTTCTTTCTTTCTTCTTTCTTTTCTTCTTTCTTTCTTTCTTCCTTCCTTCCTTCCTTTCTTTCTTTCTTTTGTTCTTTCTTTCTTTCTTCCTTTTCCCTGAGAAAGAAAGAGCACAGGCAGGAGGGGCCGAGGGAGAGGGAGAGAGAATCTTAAGCTGACTCTGCACTGAACATGGATCCCGATGCAGGGCTTAATCTCATGAGCCTGAGATCACCACCTGAGCTGAAACCAAGAGCCCCACACTTAACCAACTACACCACCCAGGCACCCAAATCATCCTTTTTCCTTTACATATGCAGTAAGACTTTTTTTTCCCCCAGTCTGTCATTTCTCTTTTAACTTTGTAAATGATTATTGCAGCTTCCTTTTTTAGGTTGTCAAACTAAGTTATTTTCCTTTATCACTTTTAGGATTTGTGTCTTGCTTAGCAAGTCTTTTACATTAAAAAATGTATAAAGTTTTCTACATTCTTTTCTATTATTTTTATCATTTTACTTTTTACTTACATTTAGCTTCTAAAATTTACTTGTGGTATGAGTAGAGCTCCAAAGTTGGCATTCAGGTGGTAAGAAAAATATATAGGTTTTTTGTTGTTATTGTTAATGAACACTACAAAAACTACCTAGGATCAAAGAAAGAGAGATTATTAAAAGGAAAACCTGGTTAACTTCCAATAATTTTCTTGTATAACATGCAAACAAAAAAGAATTCTGAAATTAAAATCTCAGATTATTATAGTTAACAAAGGGTGCTAAAATTCTTTTATAGATAGTATTCAATCTAGAGAATGATGGAGAAATATGCTTAGATTTTTACTAGAAACTTACAGGTAATTATTACATAAATTGAAATAGGATGTAATTTCTAAGCCACCTAAGAAATTATGAAAAAATAAAGAAATATGCTCAATCCATTATAAAAAAAGAAATAATAAAAGCAAATTAAGCATAGCAAAATCATAAAAATGGCAGAAACAAACTTAGATATATGAGTAATCATAATAAGTATAAATGAATTAAATTCTTTTAAAAGCTAGAGATTCTCTCTCATAAGTCCCCAGAAAATAGACTTTATGACAGAGACTTATGTATATGTGTTTATTGGATAGGCCTCACTGAAATAACACCTCTAAGACAGTGAGGTAAGCAGTACTGGGAAGAGGACAAGTTGCAACAAGGTTTTCAATCAATGTCACAGAGAGCTCTGAAGTTGACATATCTCCTTAGACATACACTGGCCTCTCTAACATGTCCTAAATGGAAACAAAGAATCTAGGGCTTTGAAACCAACTCCTTCTCTGCTCATTGGCCAATCATTGTAGTCCCTTTGGGCTGCCATAACAGAATACCATAGACTGGGTAGCCTATAAACAACAGATAATTATTTTTCACAGCTCTGGAGGCCAGGAAGCCCAAGATCAAGGTGCCAGCAGATTTGGTACTTGGTAGGAACTTGCTTCCTGGTTCATAGACTGCCATCTTCTCATTATGGAATTACATGGTAGAAGGGGCAAGGGAGGTCTTCAGGGTCTCTTTTATAAAAAGGCATTAATCTCATTCATGAGGGCGCCCTCATGACCAAGTAATCTACCTGGACTTCTACAATTACTTTGTAACTGAGCTCTCTATATCCTCTCTTGCTGCCCTCCACACAACAGCCCTTGTCTAGGCAGGGTGATCTCCCTAAAACACAAAATTGATTAGATCATTCACCTGCTTAAAATATCCAATTACTGTACCTTGGCTTTAGGATGAAGAAATCCTAACATGGCCTACCAGGTCTAACAGGATCTAGTCCCTAACTATCTCTTAGCTTTATCTCAGGCCATTGTCCCTTACTCTTAATGCTAAAAGCCACATTAACCTTCCTTCAGAGGCTCTAGGGCGGTATCGACTCCCTTCCTTTTCCAGTTTCTTGTGGTTGCCACACATGTTGGCTTGTGGTCACACTACTCCAATCTCTGTCTCCATCTTCACATGCCTTTCTCCTCTTCTGTGTGTCCAATTTCCCTCTACCTCTCTCTTATAAGGACACTTGCAGCTGGATTTACAGCCCACTTCAATCATCAAGGATGATCTCTGCATGTCAAGATCCTTAACTTACAACTGCAAAGATAACATTTCCAGGTTCCAGGGATTAGGACCTGATATCTATTGGTGGCCATCATTCAGCCTACAACACCTTCCATATGAATCCACAATACATCCCACATGGAGTTATAGTAACATACAATTTGATTTCAGGGAGCAAAGAGGGATAATGATTTGGAATTGGCAATGATGAGCAAGGAAATATCCTCTTCACCTATATGGACAGTGGTAAAAGGAGTTGGAGAGAAAGAATAGCCACCACTTTAAATGGTGGCGAAGAAATCTTTATGCTGGAGGAAAGTCAGGTTCCAGTTAGAGCAAGAAGATGATGTTTGGAGAAGAGATTCATGAAGATTTTGCAGAAATCATACTGTGACTTCCAAAGAACAACCAAGCGGGCTTTTTAGAGAGTTGGAGAAAGGAATGAGAAGGACTCATATTAGAGAATGGGACAAGCCTGAGCTGGGAGTTTAGAGGTTCCTGAGATGAGTGAAGCGAACAGGTATAAAGGGCAAGAGGGGATTAAACATGATGGCTTCCAAGGCAATTTATGGTGAAAGGTCTGTGAGAATTGGGTTAAGGAGAAAGAAGGTGGGAGGCTCTCCAAGAATATAAGAACCAAATGAAGAAAATATCCAGAAAAACTGAGTTGAATCCTTATCCGAATCATGTGGGGAAGAATAATTTCTTTTGTAATTGTTATTAGTTACATATACCATATGAATTTATTAGTTTTGTCTTATTTTTATTGTTTAAATTAGCTACAGTGCCTACAAAGAGTAATCTTATATTTAAAAATAAATATGAGGACAGGACTAAATAAATTGTACTCAATGTGCCATTTAAAAACGGACTTTTTTTTCCAAAAAGAAATATGTAGGTAGGACTCCAGATGGAAATCAGAGTTTAAACCAGGAATGAAAATTTGCCTCTTCAAGTGAAATAATTCTGGGAGCACAATTAGGATATCTATGTTGGAAAAAAACTTATATAAGAAGAGAACTCAATTGCCATTTGTGAAAGCACTCTTCAAAAAAACAAAACAAAACTTGTGAAGTAGTATGAAATATTCACATTTTCAGAAAGCTGAAAATATATTGCAAACTATAATAAAATGTATAGTATCTATAATCTGAGTAGTTCTTTCTACAATACTTGGGAAGTACTTACTACTAAGGAAAATTTAAAATGTTTAATTGTATGAACAAAATCAAATTTATCACATAAATATATTTACAGCTATAAAGATTGAGAATAGAGGTTTGACCATCAACAGCATGTTTAAATTTTATGTTTTGTTAATAAGGAAATAATGAATACTCATTTTCTTTTTATGAAAACTCCATTTGAAAAGTGCATTGGAATATGTTATCTCTTGGACATGTCAGTTTTCTTGGAAAAAGTCATTTAGTTATTATAATATTTACATGTGTTAAAAACATATTTGATTTCTTTTACCACATGTAATCTTTTTAGGTGGCAGATAAATTCTTTTCTCTATCTTTTATATCTACCTCCACAGTACCTTATAAGGTGCTGTGCAGTATAGTAAATTTTCAGTACATATTGTTTGCATGCTCTTTATTTTGCTTTCATACAGAAATAATTCCTTTTTTTAATAACTTACATATTATTCTTTTTCCAGAAATTTGCTGTGGAGGATAACACACATAGAAAAGAATACTGAAGACAAATGTATAGATCAATGAATTGTCACAAAGCCAACACTCATGTAATTACCACCTAATCAAGAAAGAGTGCACAGCCAGCATGCAGAAGCTACATCGCACCCACCCCCTCCAAAAAATTTTCCCCTAAGCAATGTGCCTTTTCCTCCAAAAGGCAAACACTATCCTGGACCTTCTAACTTCATAATTTAGATCTAAGTGTTTGAATATTACAGAAATGGATAGTACATATTATTTTGTGTCTGATTCTTTCACTTGTGAGAGTCATTTATGTTTCTGCATGTCTCTGAAGTTCTTTTACTTGAAGTACTGTAGAATATTTTATTGTATGAAAATACCACAAGTATGTAGCCATTCTGTTGTTGATGGACATTTGGGTTGTTTACACTTTGGAGCTATGGTGAATGCTGTTGCTGGGAATGTTCTTGTACATGGTTTTGGTGCACATGCATATGCCGTTTGTGGTGGGTTTAGAATAGGAATGAAATTGCTGGGTTAAAAGGCATGCACAAATTCTGCTTTAGTAGAAACTGCCAAGCCGTTTCCCAAAGTGGCTACACCAATTTACACTTCCATCAGCAGTTACTTAATAGCTCCTCGTCCCCACCAACCCTATTACTTGTTTTTTTTAACTTAAGCCAAAATGATCAATATATACTGGTTTTAATTTCCATTTCCTTGATGACTAATGAAGTTGAACATCTTTTCATATGATTATGGACATTTATATATCTTATTTTTTTCTGAAGTGTTTAAGTTTTTTTTTCTATTGGGATGTCTGCCTTCTTAAAAAATTGACTTATGGCAGTGCTTTATCTATTCTGCATATAAGTTTTTTTTTGTCAGAAAAATGCACTGCAAAAGGTATTTTCCATTCTATGGCTGCCTTTCACATTCTTAATGGCTCTTTTGATAAATAGGAGTTCTAAATGTGGTCTAATTTATCATTTTTTTTCTTTTATGGTTAATACTTTTTGTGTACTTGTGTAAAGACTGCTTTCTTCAAGATCATAAAGATCTTTTCCTAAATTACCTTCTGGAGAATTATTATTTTACCCTTTACATTAAGATTTATGATCTCCCTAAAGTAGGAATATCTTTTTTTTTCCATAAAGATATCAAATTTTAGGCATAAAGCATATATTTACACTTAGGATGTTGCCTTTCAAAAGTCCAACTCCAATCATGGTGAAGGTACCAACCACTCTTACCCATAGCAGATCCTGGATTCCATTTTTGACCTTGTTTCCTTGATACTGTCAGATGCCCTCTTCAGCTTTTAAGATTCCCAGCATCCGTTTTTCAAAAATAGCAGCTCCAAATAAGAGACTAACTTCTTTGGGTTTATCTTCCCCTAGATCTTGGCCCTGGAATTCTTCATTGTCTTGTTAGGTCTATGATCTCTTCAAAATAATTTTAATTATATGTTTCATTCATCTTTCTTACTATAATTATCAGAAGTGTTGGTCTAAATTGCTTAGTCCATCATTACTGGAAATTCCAGTCCCATTTATTTAAAAAAATTAGTCTTGATTTTACTCTCACTATCTATGTAATCTTTGACAAGTAATTTAAACCCTGTGAAGTTCAAGACTATTTTTTAAAGATTTATTTATTTACTTGAGATAGAGAGAGAGCACATGAGTGGGAGGGAGGGGCAGAGAGAGAGGGTAAAGCAGACTCCTCACTGAGTGCAGAGCCTGATGCAGGGCTCGATCCCAGGACCCTGAGATCATGACCTGAGCCGAAGGCAGATGCTTAACCAACTGAGCCACCCAGGCACACCTAAACTCTGTCAAGTTCAATTTCTTCACTTGTAAATGAGAATGACAGTACTTCTAGAATTGTTGAAAATTTTAATATGAAATGGTGTATATAAAAACATTGGAAGTGATGATACAAGGCTGCTGGTATACCTTTGGTGAGTGGCAGCTATTATTTTTATTATATGAATGATGATAATAATAATTATTAAGATGATGATGAGAATAGCAGTACTTCTGCATAACTCTATCACATTGCCCTAATCTTTTTTTTTAAAGATTTTATTTATTTATTTGAGAGAGAGAGAATGAGAGAGAGCACATGAGAGGGGGGAGGGTCAGAGGGCAAAGCAGACTCCCTGCCGAGCAGGGAGCCTGATGCAGGACTCGATCCAGGGACTCCAGGATCATGACCTGAGCCAAAGGCAGTCGCTTAACCAACTGAGCCACCCAGGCACCCGCCCTAATCTTCTAATCTAAAGGGGATATAGAGTTAATCTGACAACACATAGGCTTCAAGCAATGATTGTTTCCAATTTTTAGATTTGCCCAAGGCAAAATTTCAATAATTTATTCTGGATTTTGTTTTTAACCTAAAATTGATGTCAGACTCAGGGATAAATGATTTTAAATATCAATTTTTCTTGGGTAAAAAAATAAACTGTATCATCTCTGTTCTTATATTTCTCTCATTTTATGATATATCAAAATTCCGTGGACACTAGTTATAACACTGCCACAGTTTCACTTGTAAGTTCTCTTAGTAATTCATCTTACAAGAAGACTGAAACTCATTGAACAGCAGTTTGGTCTTTTATCTTTTTAGTAATGTTGGGCTTCAGTTCACTATATTACAAGGGCTGGCAAGGCATGTCAATTTTCCCTCAATTTTCCTCCATAGGAACAGATTATATAATTAAATTGTATTTTCAGCAGCAAGAATTACCAATGCACAAGAAATGGTGTTTTACTCTAGAGGACTTACAGGAAGTAGGCAGTCAAGTATTAGAATATTTAATTTTGATACATATACATTGCTTATTGAATAAGAGGCCTATTGACTAGGTTACACAGTTTTCTTGAGACTATGTAGCTAGTTTCCTAGTTACAGATTTTATACACAAGGAATAGGGTGGCTCCCATTCTGTTAGCTAAATGACATCTTGGCCAGACATGTATGTCTCATGAGTTTGATAAATATGAAACAATTCCCTACAGCTTGATCATATGGGCTTTATTGGTAAACCTGACTTCTAATTTTGCTGTAATTAAAAAAGATCTGTTAGTTCACCAGCTAAGCTAACCCAAAATATTACTGCAAATGCAAAAGAAAATGGTATTAAGAAGAACCAAATACTATGTAGGAATGAACAAGCAATAGAAAGAAAGGAGAAGTTCTTGCTTTCTGTTCCATGTTGTAAGAATCAGACAACCTGTAAGTGTTTATTCAGAATCTGGAATTGGGATGCCTGCGTGGCTCAGTCAGTTCAGTGTCAGACTCTTCAGCTCAGGTCACTATCTCCTGGTTATGAGATCGAGCTTCCCATCAGGCCCCATGTTCTGTGTGGAGCCTGCTTAAGATTCTCTCTCTCCCTTTCCATCTGCCCCTCTGCCCATGCTCTCTCTCACTTGCTTTCTCAAAAAAAAAAAATCTGGAATGTATGAAAAATTAGTATAAGACATAAACCCTATACTTCAGGTCTTTAAAATCTACTTGGGAAAATAGATATGGCACAAATAGAATAGTAATTAATAATAGAATAGTAATTAATAATTAGTTGTTACTACCTCAGTATGTGAAATTTTATCACAAAAAATAATAAAATTACTATGGGCCAGAGTTTTTGTAGAAGATTCAGTAGAAAGTCTTAAGATGGTTTTGAAGGACTTTGAAAATAAATGGATATAGATGCAAATAACAAGATAAAGCTTTTGGGGAAAATACCCAAAAAATACCCAGGAGGAGGAAGTACCATCATGGGTGGGTAATTCCAGTTGCTGCAAAGCATTTGAATAATTCTTATCCAGGCTGACATTGAGACTTCATGGTTGAATTGAAGCTAGGACATGATGTCTCTGGGAGTGTCCTTGGAACAAATGTACATTCTGTAACTCAGTCATTTAAAGAATGATTCAACAAGACAATAAATATAACATTACATCCTTGCTCTTCCTTTAAGAACTGACAGGACTTTTGTGATTATGGGGCTGAGAAGAGAAAAATGGCATGAGTACTGAAATTTTAGGCCTTGTTCAAAATGGGAGAAAGGTTTATCCTGTTTCAGCAGCAATGCTGTTCATCCATGGAAAGCTGGACACCAGTCCACAGTTTCTATTTCTGATACTAGAAGCAAATCAAAAGGAAGAAGAGATGCATATGAGAGGATTGATATTTAATATAAATACTTTCAAATCTTTAAGTTTTGTTTTAAAACTATAAGTTGATAGTAAATATTATATAACATTTGTATTTGTTACAAATGATATTTCTACTATTAGCTATTTCAAGATTCCTGAATCTCAGTGAGTTGGTAAGATGGAAAGTTTATTTCAAGTTTATGAAAAATCCAAAATGTAGTATACTTGCAAAGGCAGGTAGTAATTCTTATAGTGGTGATTATGTCAGTTTTGGCAACTTAAGGTTCTTTTCTTTTCTAGGAATTTCTTTACTTCATATAAATTTTAAAATTTATTTGCAATAAGTTATTTCCCACCTTGTTTTATAAGGCCAACATAACTTTGAATACAAACTTAACAATGATATTAAAAGACAGGAAAATTGTGCCATCCTGTCTCCAAAGCATGGAGGCAAAAATCCTAAACAAACCAGCATATGAAACCCAGCGATACATAAAATGTATAATAAATTACAATCAAGTTGTGATTATTCCAGAAATACAGAGTTGGTTCAATATTTAAATATCAATCAATGTGACTTACAACATTGATCAAAATAAAGGTAGAAAAGAGGTATGATTTACCTCAATTATGCCAAAAAAAAACATTTGATCAAATTCAAAGTTCCTTTATTATAAAATACATCAAACTAAAAACAGAAGATAACTTCCTTAATCTGATAAAGTGACAGCAAACATCCTATTGAATAGTGAAACACTGAAAACCTCTCCCTGAAATTGAGAACAAAGGAAGGATGCCTGCTATCGTCATTTTTTTTTCAGCAATGTACTAGCGTTCTAGGACACAAGGCTGAAACAATGAATCAGTCAACAATCAACCAAAACAAAATAAAAAATGTAAGCAATGGAAAAGAGGTAGTAATTCTATTCTTATTTGCAGATGACTTGATGATGTAGGTATATGATAAATATTCAAAAGAATGTTCAAATTAAAAAAAATAAATCAAGTTTTCTGGAAAGAAGGTCAATATACAAAAATCAATTTTATTTCTATATGCCATCAACATGTATAACATGAAATTTAAAGAATAATACCATTTACAATAGGACAGAAAAATCAAATACAGTTGATCCTTGAACAACCACAGGTTTGAATTGCACAGGTCCACTTACAGATTTTTTACAGTAGTGTAAATGTATATTCTCTTCCTTAAAATTTTCTTAATAATAATATTTTTTTCTCTAGCTTACTTTATTGTAGGAACATGGTATGTAATATATATAACATACCAAGGTATGTTATGTTCTCAGTAAGGCTTCCAGTCAACATTAGGCTATTAGTAGTTAAGTTTTGGGGGTTCAAGTTATATGCACATTTTCGACTCCACAGGGGAGTCAACACCTCTAAGCCCCTTGCTGTTCAAGGGTCAACTGTATATGCATTCAATGCTATAAATTTCCTTCTATTCACTGCATCCCCCAAATTTTGATAAGTTGTATTTTTGTTTTCATTTAGTTCAAAATATCTTAAAATTTCTCTTGAGAGTTCTCTCAAATGACTGATGTTATTTAGAAGCATGTTATTTAACCTCCACATAAGTTGGGATTTCCAGTTATCTTTCTGTTATTGCTATTTCTGATTTAATTTCACTGTGGCATGAGAGCTGACAATGTATGATTTCTATTCTTTTAAATTTGTCAAAGTGTATTTTGTGATCCAGAATGTAGTCTCTCTTGATGAAAATTCCATGGATCTTGAGAAGAATCTGTATTCTATTGTTGGATGAAGTAGTCTATAGATATCAATTATATTCAGATGATTGATGGTGTTAAATTCAACTATGTTCTTACTGATTTTCCACCTGCTGGATCTGTCCAATTCTGATACAGATGTGTCTCTATGTATGTCTCCAACTATGGTGACAGACTCATCTATTTCTCCTTGCAGTTCTATCGCTTTTTGCCTCATGTGGTTTGACACTATAGTTAGGTACATACACATTAAGTGTTATGTCCCTTCAAAGACATTCTTCATTTCTGTTACAGTGTTATTGAGGGTTTTTTTGTTTTTTTTTTAAATCTCTAGCATTTTGGTTCTTTTGTAGGATTTCCATCTCTCTACTTACATTTCCCATCTATTCTTGCATGCTGTCTACTTTATCCATTAAAGTTGTCAGCATATCAATCATAGTTGTTTTAAATTCCTGGTGTAATAATTCCAACATCCCTGCCATGTCTGGTTCTGATGCTTGCTCTGTCTCTCCAAATTGAGGGGTTTTTTTTTCTTTTGTTTTTTGCCCTTTGGTATGTCTTGCAAATTGTCCCTGATAGCTGGGCATGATGTACCAGGTAAACAGAACTACTATAAACAGGCCTTTAGTAACGTGGTGGTAAGGTGTAGGGAGAAAGAGTGTTCTATAGTCTGATGATTAAGTCTACTCTTTTAGTGAGTCTATGCCTCTAGACTATGAACTTCACAAGTGTTTCTCAGTTTTTTTACCCCATGTTCTCAGGATGGAAGAATGACCTGAGGTTGGGTATTTCCCTTTCCCAGGTCAGTTAGGTTCTGTTAATACCCCAGTATGTTAGGCTTTGATTAACTAGTTGTCTCCAAGGGCAGGCCTTGTTAAGAGAAGAGAGTGCTCTGGAATATTTCAAAATGTTCCCTTTTCTGTCTCCCTGCCAGAAACCCAAATGGACTTTTCCTTCAATATTTACTGTGGGAATCTGGTTGAATTTCTGGAGGTAAGTCTCACAATACTTTGGGCTTCCCCCTATGACTGGGTCCCTCTGGAGTTTTTAACTCTCAGAGTTATCCGTACCAAATCTCCAGCAGTTTATCAATAACACTTTAGGTTTTCCTTTCCTGACACTGGCTCTGCTCTGATGGTTTCTGTTCTTGAGTCTTGACTCAGTTAAGACTTAAGAATACAGTGAGTCTTGACTCACTGTATTAACTGTATTCTCTTGTCTATTTCTCCAGTATTTGGGGCAGTTGTTTGCTCTGTGTTCTCCCCTCTGTTATGGATCCAAAAAAAGAGTTGCTGATTTCATAGTCAGCATTGCAATATCCAGTATATATAGAAAACTCACATATATCCGTAAGAAAAAAAGATAAATAACCTAATAGAAAAAAATAAGCTAGATATATGAACAGAATTCTCAGAAGAGGAAACCTAGAATCAGAATGATAATTATTCTCACTGGTAATTAGGGAAATTTAAATGTAAATCACAATGAAATACAATTTTATTTACATCAGAATGATGGCAATATTAGTTATATTAAAATTGATACCTTGTGAAAAACCATTTGTCAGAAACTTCTGCCTATAGCTGATGTCAACTGAGGAAGAAGAAGCCAGTATAATGGAACTGGTTAAACACAAAGTTAGGATTATCTCAGTTTACCACAAAACTGTTTCCTGGGTATACCTTCTAGGTGACCAATCTAGGAGTAGACTATTATTTTTTTTAAAATAGCCAAGTCAAGGAAGTTTATGGTTCCCTTGATGACTCCTATATTGAAACCATAGAAATATGGTAGTCATTAATACTAGTCAGACAAGTTTCATTATATTTGTTCTCTACATTTCACCCAGCCCGTAAAAACAAACCAATCAACACTGGATGTAGCACATAAACCAGGGAAATACTGATCTCCTTAAAAGCTACACCAGAAGGCCCTTATTTTAATTATCTCTATCATTGTCACCACCACCATCATCATCATCACCATCATTGTCCCTGACAACACCACAGCAATCAGAATATTATGTACAGGTAAATGGGATTTTATTTGGGAAATTAAGTCTACAAAACCTAGCAAGTTCTTAGAATATCTTCTAGCTTTTTGTTAACTGCTTGCTTTCTATAATTTATATTTTTATTTCTGTACACTGCTAAAAAACATGCTATTGTATCTGAGGTCCAAAGGCTCTGAAAAGTCTCTGGGAAAGTCTCCGGCAGTTGGAAAAAAAGAATCCAATTCCAACAAAATTTTGCTTACTTTTTTTTTATAAGAACACTACCATTTTTGTTCTCTAGCAATGTAATTGAAATAATATTTTCTAATATGAAAATATTTTCTTGAAAATAAAAATATAAATTCCATTATAGATTTTTGGAATAATGTCCTTATAATCCAGGTCCTGAATTGGCAGCTGGCAGACTGCAGAGGGTCCTCAAAACTTCATAGATGTTCAAATGAATTCCCTCTGTAGGCTCTCTGCTTTTCCAGAATTCCAGGGGAAAGTTAAAAGTGGAAGCCATTCAACCCATCTGATCATTAATTTCTCTGTTCCTTATTCACGACTCTTTCCCTAATGACTTAAAGTCTTCTATGGAAAAAAAAAGGGTTTTCTTTATAAAATTTGGGGAATTTTGCACTGGAATCTAGCTTTAATACTCTTCACTGTCTAACAGAATTCAGGTGCATCTAATTCAAATGGTCTGTAAATTAAATTCTAATAAATGAAAATTACAATTATTGTAATGCTTTGTAGGTTAACTGCTAATGCAATATCAGAAGGTGGTTATAAGAAAATCTAATCTAGGAAATAATACCTGGTATGGACTGTGGGGATAAATTATAGTGAGATTGATGCTTTAAAATTGTGAATCATGCAGTTACCATTATTTTTATTGACATTATTATTGTAATTTGATTAAGGGGAATGTTTGATTATGCCAGAATAGTGGTAAGACCTTACTTGAATTAGATTCAATACAAAAATGAGGCAGTTATAGTTTAATTAAATATATGGAGTTGATTAAATTCATTGAAGATTAATTTTTAACCTGTTTTCTTTGTTAAATGAGTTCATTCTGGAATGCAGATTTCTGTTTCTTTTTTTTTAAAAAGGCCAAAATTAATTTGGTAAATGAGAAAGTAAATTGTTTCAGGAATGGAACTTTTTAAATATTTAGAACATCATTTAAATAATTTCAGCTATTATTCAAAAATATAATCAATTCCTCGAGTCCATGCATCACATTTACTAGAGGAAGGGGTGAATAAAATATAAACCACTGTGATGTTTTAGATATAAAAGTATCTCCTTAATTGTTTATGATAGGAAGAAATCCATAATGAAGGGAAAAAAACCATCAGTGCTATAGTCAACAAAATGTATTCTCTAGCACTTCCCAGAGCTTCTAAAAGGAACTTTCAGTGAAATATATTTTATAAACTGTAATGTGTTGATTACTTGTATAGAAACCATTTCAGCTACTTTAGAGTCACTATTCAGGCTACATAATGTTAAAGTCCCTCAAATTAATTTGCATGTCTCAGAAAGACTAAGCTACCAGACTAAGTTACAACTGGCTAATCCAAAAAAATTTGAGACCTCAATATCACAGTAAACATTTCTAGTTATTAGAAGAGACTTATTATCAGATAGTCATAAGGTTCTAAATAGCTATTAATTACCTTAATTGCATACTCCTTTTAAAGTGTCATTCACCTAGTGTAAGAAACACAATACCTGAATAGATTTTTGCTCTGAGGATGAGATTAAACAGCAGGATTCCAGTATGGAAGCATACATGGAATGCATCTGAAATAAGGACTTTCTTTGAAGAGCTTTGACAAATAATTTTGGTTCTGGGAAACACTGATTAACAAGTCATCAAAGTGGTATAAAGAGGTAGGATTAAGAATAGAGAACAGAGCAGAGAGCGAATAAGACTGGGTGGAGTTACATAGTTGTGTCATAAGGTAATATTTGTTTTTTAAAGGAACTTCTCTGCCTAAAAATAAATTGGTCTTAGAGGGATCAAAATGAAAAGATTCTCATATTCATACGGAATATCTAATGTGCCAAATATATCCCCTGATTACAAACTCCTCTGTTTTACAAGTTCTGTTTAGGATGATGCAGAATATGGAAGATTGAAGAAACAGCTAAGGCTATTTTTAAATTTGAAATCAGATTTTTTTTTAAGATTTTATTTATTTGTTTGAGAGAGAGAGAGAGAGAGAACGAGCATGAGCAGGGGAGGAGGGGTAGAGGGAGCAGGAGAAACAGGCTCCCCACTGAGCAGAGAGCCCAATGTGGGGCTTGTTCCCAGGACTCTGGTATCATGACCTGAACCTAAGGCAGCCGCTTAACTGACTGAGCCACCCAGGCGCCCCTGAAATCAGAATTTTGTGTGTTTGTTATAGCTCTTCCTCGAAATCAGCAATCTCATGACATCATGTCCTTCAAAATATGCAGGATAGATAACTAGTGTCCAAATTTTATATATATAGATTAGACTGAGGGTAGCCATAAGACCTAATTGTAACCCTAGACCACTCCATTTGGATGATGCCAAGTCACTATATTTTCTGATTATTTGTCATCTAATTGATTGGCTTTGACGATGAAACTTACTTGTCTCTTAATTTATGTGATACAAATAATCCACGTTTATAGTAGAAACATCAGAAAATATAGTTAAGAAAAAAGTAAACAAAAAAGAAAAAAATCTACCTATAATCTCATAACATGGGATAACTGCAGTTGGTATCATGATATTTCCTTCCACATTTAATTAAAACTTATAAATCGTTAATATTATATATTTGTTTATAAATCTATATATGTCCATGTACATGATATGACTATAGTCAAAAATACAATTAGACCACAACTAGTGTTTTGTAACCTGCTTTAGATAAATAAAAAGAGCAAATCGATTTCTCTTCAGAGAAACCATGTGAATCTTGCTCACTGCTATATTTCCAGAAGCTAACACAGCACTTAAATATGATTTGTTTAATGAATGAGCATTAGGGTCTATCCTCTTTGAGATGTTTAAGGCTTCTATGTTTCATGCTAACATAGGGACCTAATCACAAATTATAAATTACGTTGAATGAGTTGAAGGAGAGCCAGGTACATTTAGAATGTCTATCATCTGATTTGATCCATTTTTTTTTTCCTTTCATAGGTATGGCATATCCTCCCAGAGAAGATCTTGGCCAGTATGGATGGTGATCCTTATTTTTCTTGGAGTGACAACCATCTTGGGAGTAACTGTTGGTCTCCTTGTTCATTTTCTGGCAGTTGGTCAGTATTGTCTATTTTTCACTTTCATCCCTACTACTAAATCTCCTTTTATTTTTAGATATTGATAAGAAACAACATGAATATTAAATTTCTTCATGGAAATTTTCTCATCTATTTACTATGTTATTTCAACATAACAATTTTCTATTATTTAATACCAAAGTTTATAAATTTTTTTGAATCAAATGCCTCCTTGAGCCACTCTGTAACTTATATTACCAACAATGAGAGGATGGGCAAGACTGAAAAGTTCAATATTTTGAGGCCCAAATGCATTGTCAATAAAGGAGCTTATGCAGTAGGTTAGTAGTTGAATTGTTATATCTTTTAGTAAATGTACCTAAAAATTTGGAAACTCCTACTCTGACTGGCTCAATTCTGGTTGGTTTATTTTTTTTAAAGATTTTATTTACTTGACAGAGAGAGAGAGACAGCCAGAGAGGGAACACAAGCGGGGGACCAGGAGAGGAGAAGCAGACCTCCTGCCGAGCAGGGAGCCCGATGTGGGGCTTGGTCCCAGGACCTTGGGATCATGACCTGAACCAAAGGCAGACGCTTAACGACTGAGCCACCCAGGCGCCCCTCAATTCTGGTTGTTAAGATATAATTGCTAAATAGCAATGGGTAATCCACAAATGTCTCATCTTTTCTTAAAAATTTAATTCAATTTAATTAACATACAGTGTATTATTAGTTTCAGAGATAATTTAGTGATTGATTCATCAGTTGCATATAACACCCAGTGCTCATTACATCAAGTGCTCTCCTTAATGCCTATCACCCTGTTATCCCATCCCCCCACCCACCTCCTCTCCAGTAACCCTCAGTTTGTTTCCTATAGTTAAGAGACTCATGTTTAGGGGCGCCTTCGGCTCAGGTCATGATCCCAGGGTCCTGGGATCGAGCCCCGCATTGGGCTCCCTGCTCGGCGGGAAGCCTGCTTCTCCCTCTCCCACTCCCCCTGCTTGTGTTCCCTCTCTCGCTGTCTCTCTCTGTCAAATAAATAAATAAAATCTTAAAAAAAAAAGAGAGACTCATGTTTCGTCTCTCTCTCTGTTTTTGTCTTATTTTTTCTTTCCTTCCCCTATATTCATCTGTTTTATTTTTTAAATTGCACATTTGAGTGAAATCTTTGATATTTGTCTTTCTCTGACTGACTTATTTCTCTTAAGGTAATACCCTCTACTTCCATCCATGTATTGCAAATGGCAAGATTTCATTCTTTTGGATGACTGAGTAATATTCCCTCATATATATACCACCTCTTCTTTATGCATTCATTGGTTGATGGACATCTGGTCTCTTTCCATATTTTGGCTATTGTGCACATTGCTGCTATAAACTTTGGGGTTCATGTGTCCCTACAAATCACTATGTTTGTATCCTTTGGATAAATACCTAATGGTACAATTGCTGGGTTGTAGGGTAGCTCTATTTTTAACTTTTTGAAGAACTTGCATACTTTCTTCCAGAGTGGCTGCACCAGTTTGCATTCCCACTAACAGTGTAAGAGGATTCCCCTTTCTCTGCATCTGCCAACATCTGTTGTTTCCTGAGCTGTTAATTTTAGCCATTCTGACCACTATGAGGTGGTATCTTATTGTAATTTTGATTTGTATTTCTCTGATGCTGAGTGATGTTGAGCATTTTTTCATGTGTCTGTTGGCCATTTGTATGTCTTCTTTGGAGAAATGTCTGTTCATGCCTTCTGCCCATTTCTTGACTGGATTTTCTGGGTTTTGGGTGTTGAGTTTGATAAATTCTTTATAGATTTTGGATATTAGCCCTTTATCCGATAAGACATTTGCAAATATCTTCTCCCATTCCGTAGGTTGTCTTTTAGTTTTGTTGACTGTTTCCTTTGCTATGCAAAAGTTTTTTCTCTTGATGAGGTCCCAATAGTTCATATTTGCTTTTGTTTCCCTTGCCTTTGAAGACATGTCTAGCAAGAAGTTGCTGCAGCTAAGGTCAAAGAGGATTTTGATGGATTCCTGTCGCACATTGAGGTCTTTCATCCACACAAATGTCTCATGTAATAGTAGATAGTAGAAGTGACTGTATGTTTATATAAATTTGATCTTATTTTTAAAATTTTTGTTAACACTATTTTCAGAAAGCTTGGTTTTCCAATTTTTTTACCTTTCAGGAAAATAAAACCTTAAATTTGTGTAGCTATTTAGTGTTTTCAAAGAAATTTGACTTCCATTATTCCACTTGATCCTCACAATAATCCTTTGAGCTAGAGAGGGTAGGTTCTACTACTGTCTTTGTTTTCACATGCAAAAAATCAAGATTGAGAAAAGTCAAGTGCTTATTATTATAGGCTTTTTTTTTACATTTTTAAAAAATTTTATTTTATTATATTATGTTAATCCCCATACATTACATCATTAGGTTTTTGATTTAGTGTTCCATGATTCATTGTTTGCATGTAACACCCAGTGCTCCATTTACTACGTGCTCTCTTTAATACCCATCACCAGGTTAACCCATCCCCCCACCCCCCTCCCATCTAGAACTCTCAGTTTGTTTCTCAAGAGTCCATAGTCTCTCATGGTTCATCTCCCCCTCCTATTCCCCCCCTTCATTTTTCCCTTCCTACTATCTTCTTCTTTTTTTTAACATATAATGTATTATTTGTTTCAGAGGTACAGGTCTGTGATTCAACAGTCCTACACAATTTACAGCCCTCAGTGTCATAGATGAGCATAAACCCAGACCTTAACATTCAAGTGTATTATTCTACTTTATCATAAGTTTTTCTGTTTTATTCCTCTGAAATATATTACTCTATACAATAATGAAGTGTAGGATGATTTTCCTAATACTGTGACAATTCTAGCTTTTCCTTCAACCTGGCCTCTCCTTTGTTTTCTCTAACCATCTTTTTTTTTTTTAAAGATTTATTTATTTGAGACAGAGAGCAAGTAGGGGGAGGGACAGAGGGAGAGAATCTTCAAGAAGACTCCCCGCCGAACACAGAGCCTTAAGTAGGGCTTCATCTCACCACCCATGAGATCATGACCTGAGCTAAAACCAAGAGTTAGGCACTTAACCAACTGAGCCACCCAAGTGTCCTATGTTTTCTCTAACCATCTTGGTCTCAAATTTCAAAACTTTTCCTTCAGAAGGGTAATATATGCTTACAGTCCAGTCTCTTGCCTGCCATGTCTGTCCCTGAACTCTCTGTAGTCTGGATCCTTCTGTCGTCTGTTTGATTCTACTCATTAAAAAATAACATCCACTACATAATTTCTCTTTAAGGAAATTTGCTCCAAGTTTACCAAATCAAGCATCGTGAAGAAGCCCAGTAGCTTAATTAGCTATCCTTCCAAAATATAATTTGTATTTTAATAGGTCCCTTCTTCTGGATAAACAATGCATTCATGGACTGGAGTGGTACAAAAGGGAGAACTGCAGACATCCTCGCTCAAGCAGGACATGTGTGGGATGAAAATTTGCCCTTGACTTTCTCTACATGGTCAACCACGTACAATTTCAAATACAAGGCTAGGTGGGCTTATATTACCTGAAATTAAGTTATTTGAACTGGGCTCCTTGTGAAGTAAAAATATGCACTCAAAACTCTGTTGTAAAGGTCGTCTGGAGTCAGCCTGAAAGATGGGTTTGCTCTAGGATTCTGACTTAGGAATGAAATCAGTCTTTGTTAATAATACTAAGGGCAACTTGAGTTGGATGACACCTAGAGTAATCTCTCATTCAAGTGGTATGAAATTAGTTTCTCTGTCTGAATATATCTATTGTTTTTAAGACATTATTTTTGAGTTTCTACTTCTTGGATTAACTCAGAGATAAATATTCCACAAGGATCATTATTCTAGAATGACTGGTTCAGCTCTTTCTTAACTATTTTATTTAACAAAACTATTTCCAAAAGCTTACACAGACATTTACAAACAATTGCAAAATCCTTCAGATAGTTTATCTAGTAGAGCTAAACCCTTGCTTTCTCTCAGAATCACCTGTGGAACTCTTCTAAAGAAGTGTCATCCCTTAGGTTTTCTGTTTCAGTGGAACTGGGGTAAGACCCGCCCATGTATGCCTTTTAGAAGCTCTGTAGTTATTCTAATACATAGATGGTGTTGCAATCCTTGGGTCTAAAGCATTGTTTTATGAGGTAATAAAATATATTTCTATCTTAAGATAGATTTTATTATAAACTTTGGGATGTGGACAGATTACTGTGTAAATACTGATCACTGCTATGTCTGTAAAACTGATTATGATTTTAAAGACCACAGTGTAGGGTACAGATAGATTCCCATTCAATTTATCTAAATAATTGTATTATTCAGCTCAAGCTGCCATAACAGAATACCACACACTAGGTGTCTTAAACAACAAATATTTATTTTCTCACAGTTTTGGAGGCTGGAAGTCCAAGATCAGCATGCCAGCAGGGTCACTATAGCCTCACATGGCCTTTTTTTCTGTGACATATGGGGTTGGAGGGGTATAATTTATGGGAGAGAGAAGGAAGCCTCAGTCTCTTATGTCTCTTCCTATAAGGCTACCAGTCCTATTGGTTTCTGATTTAATTCTATGACCTGATTTATGATCTGATTTAACCTTAATTACCTTGTTAAAGGCCATGTCTCTAAATATAGTCACATAGGGGTTTGGGCTTTAATATATGAATTCTAAGGGGACAATTCAGTTCATAAAAATAATCAAGGGAAAATAAACTTAAAAATCGCACCTCAAATCAATCTAATTTTCCAGTAATATAACTAGAGTCAGATATCTAAACATCATGGTTTCTTTAAATATGGACATGACAGATATTACTTTTGACAAATTAATCTGCCTACCTGGAATGCGTGGGTGGTTCAGATAGTTAAGGGTCTGCCGTTAGCGCAGGTCCTGATCCCAGGGTCCTAGGATCAAGTCCCTGCTTCTCCCTGTCCCTCTGCCTCTCCCTCTTGCTTGTGTTCTCTCTCTCACACTCTCCCTCTCTCTCAAATAAATAAATAAAATCTGCATAAAAAATAAAATAAGATAGTTTCCTAAAAAAAAAAATCTGCCTACCTATATATACCCAAGTTCAGCATACTAGATGTAACACAAAATTAGCAGATTCTAGTTGTTTGCTCTTCTATTTGATGATAGACTTCACAGATCAAAAACATGAAATGATAAGAAAGAAGATCTTTATTTTTGCAATTTAGTCTTTGTGATTAGTGAAAAAAATTGCAGAAGGCTAAAGTGATATACCAACATGGCATAGCCAATTGGTGGCAGCGTTTAAACTACTTCCTCTAACCTCATATGCATTATTCTTTCAGAATGACCTTAGGAAACTTATTAGATAGAACCTAGCATTTGCTTTTCATATATACCAGTTGCCATAAGGAAAAATATAGGAGACCATTGGAAGATAGGAAACTAGTTTTTATTTTAGATTGAAATGATATTCCTGACTTCCAGGATAATGAATTATTTTAGCTCAGAGATCACATTTTTCAGTCTATTACTAGCATTCCTTAGAGGCTCTGTGGTACTTTTTAAGATGAATCAAAAGCACAATTGTTCTCAAAATATATGAATGGCTAATTGCTTAACCAAAACAGGGTACTATTTCATATTAGTTCCTATTTTTATTTATTTTATTTTTTTAATTTTTATTTTAATTCATTTAATTAACATATAATATGTTATTGGTTTCAGAGGTACAGGGCTGTAATTAATCAGTCTTATATAATACCCAGTGCTCATTACATCACCTGCCCTCCTTAATGGCCATCACCCAGTTACCCCATTCTTCCACCCCCCTCCCCTCCAGCAACCCTCAGTTTGTTTCCTATGATTAGAGTCTCTTATGGTTTGTCTCCCTCTCTGGTTTCATCTTGTTTTATTTTTTACTCTCTTCCCCTAAGATCCTCTGTTTTGTTTCTTAAATTCCATGTAAGAGTGAGATCATATGATAATTGTCTTTCTCTGATTGACTTATTTCACTTAGCATAATACCCTGTAGTTCTTCCACATCATGCATGTACTTTTAAAAATAGGAATTAGCCATTTGCAATGACGTGGATGGAACTACCTCTAAGCTTGTCTTGTTTTAAATTACAGTGGCCTAGTATATTAGACAAAGCAGTTTACATTTGGGGACAGGAAGAAATGGGGAATGTGAGACCTTGTGATGCTCACCAAACACCAGACACCACGTGCTGGAGGGAAGTGAAAAGGCAGTTGGGCATTCCTCAAGGAATTACTACAAGAAGTACCAAGCAGGCTGATAGGCAATGAGGCAGAAGAAAAATTATAAGAGGATGTAGATCATCCAGAAAGTGAAGGGGAATGTTTGTAATGTTTCCTGTATCAGAAGTGCTTAGAAAGAGTAATTAGGTAATCACTAGGCTAAGAATTTAGATTACATATGAAAAAGAGGTTTCATCTCTAGTGCACACTAAGGTGGATTTTAGCGGCTGCCTGGATTAATGTTTTGAGATGGATGCTGAGGATATACTTGGCTTCAGTGGGGCAGTGACATCTGTTATCATATGAAGAAAGGAAGAGGATCACTTCATGAATGCTGGGTAGTTGCCATTTCCAGAATGAGTGGATATTCACTACCTTTCATTGCTTTCATCTTCCTTTCTCCCTCCCTCTGATTACTTAAAAATCTGGGTCAAATGTTCATTTTGAGAGAAAGATATGGAGGGACTTGAGGCTACTTGTTATTTTAAAATTCTTTGAGTATTTCTTTGTTTCACAGGAAAGATTTTCTATTACCAAGGTGATTTTCATATTTCTGGAATTACATACAATGATAGTTGTGAAAATGGAGCTTCACAAGCCAGCACAGATCTGAGCAAAAATATAGAGACTAAAGTAAGTCAAAGATTTAATAATTTCATAATGAATTTGATTGAAACAGTTATGGTAGCTACTTTGTTTTTTTCTCTTGACAGATGTCCGATGCTTTTTAAAATTCTAGTATATATAAAGAATATATCAACTCTCAGGTCACCAAAATTCTGTAAGTACAAATTCAATCCAAATCTTATGGAAAGGGAGAGAGATGATATGTCACATCAGCCATGGTTTTAAATAACAACAATAGAAAAAATAGAAAGAGAGAGAGAAGGAAAGAAGGGGAAAAAAGAAGGAAAGAAAGAAAGATCCATAAATTGTCATTACAGTTAACAAATTTCTGTTCAGAGTAGAAACTGTTCTGTACAAATCTGTAATCACCACACTTGAAGAGGAATTATAAGGTTGTTGGTAGCAGCCAGTCCTAACTGACTACTATGATGAAAGATAATTGTAACTCTGTGAAAAACAGAGTCCCATCTGATTGTTTTGCTACTAACTTACTAGCCTTCTCTTCTCCCATCCATACCCATCTGTCCATACCTTTCCTAAAATAATCTTTTGGTGTCTTTAGTAATCACTACCACTATAATGACTGTGAAGCAAAGCGAATTTTAGTGTCATTTAAGATAACATTTGTCTAAATAGGTCTTTGAAGTATGCTTGAGTATGGTGGTGGTCAGGAGGGATGCAGGGAGGAGGGTATCATGGAGCACAGGAGATGAGTGATAAAGGGAGAAGATACTTGTATTTTGGTAATTGCCAATATCCATTTTGGGGAATTCTGAACTTCCAAAACAAAACAAAAAATCCAGAGACCCTTGCACTTCATATGTACTGAGATAATATCTCTGTATTGTTCTTTAATACATGTAAAGGAAATACAATAAAATATAGGAAATTCAATGTGTTCACAAAACGTCTATAAAAATCAAGAAACAGCACTAGAACATTTCTGTTGTTTCTAGTCCTGATCCCAATGGCTCAAGTGTACAGTTACAGCTGACATTCAAATTTCCTCCAGCAAAGAGGGATAACATGAAGACTGAAATTGAAGTTATCTTACATCAGATGCTGAAAGACAACATGGCATTCTGGAATGCAGTCCCTATTTCCATGAGACTCATAGGTATTTCACTTATTTCCATTATTTTCTATTACATAGGTTTCTGGACTACTTGGAAAAAAAAGTACTAGAAAAAAAGTAAACCAGTAGTTTCAGGAATTTGCTTTGGGAGAATAATATACTTCTCAACATCTGGTACTCCTACCAATGAGTTGGCATGAAAGGGGCAGTGCCATAAAATCTTTGAAGAGTGATAAGAACGAGGGCTAAAGTGTGGGCATGCACTTGAGCTTGGAAGGCTTCATGTTTATGTATGAAAAGGGGGGTGAAGGACCCTAACTGAAGCATTATTCCTCCCTTCCCTCTACTCTTGTGAGGATCTCATTATAGAAAACAGGTTTAGGGCTTAGTTGATCACTCAGTGTGGAGACTGCTGGGTAAGAAGGAAGTTGGGGATACGGAGTTCTCACTGCTTCTTGTGGAAGAATGGAAGTGATACTAACAAAGAAGAAAATTGTCTGGAATCATTTCCTAGAAAACAAGGGAAGAAAATGATAGGATTTTGACCCAGTACAGAAAGTCAAGTCTGTAAAGATCTTGAAGATCCTGCAAAGGTCTTGAAACTCTCATTTGGATTATTAAAAGACCTGTTAGGTGATAAGCATGTAGTTCAGAGCCCAGTTTTGTGGTTCTTCCAGACTGAGAGTTGATCCTAGTGTCCTTGAAGGCTATCAAGGCTGACAACTGTCAGTTATAGCTCCTTTGCCTCAGAATACCTGTCACCAATGGACCACTCATGAGAAGTGAGTTTGAGGTAGAGCTCCTCAAAAGAACAATACAATTACTCTGTGGGTAGCTGTAGGGAAAGAAGGCTGCCCCTCTATGTCTTAGGGGTTTAGTCAGCACTTGTTGGTGGGTCTTCTTGTAGTTCCCTACTCTTTCTCTTTCTTTCTAAAGTCTCTTCCCAAGGACACCTGTGTGGCTCAGTAGGTTAAGCATCTGACTCTTGGTTTCACTTAGGTCATGGTCTCAGGGTCATGAGATCAAGCTCTGCATGGGGCTCCATGCTCAGTGGGGAGTTTGCTTGAGATCCTCCCCCCTCCCTCTGCCCTTCCCCCTGCTTGCACGGTTTCTCTCTCTCTCTAATAAATGGGTGAATCTTTAAAAAATAGTAATAATAATAAAAATAAAAATAAAGAATAAAGTCTCTTCCCAATAGAAAAGAGACTTGAATTTAAGTTAAATTCACAAAATTTCATAATTCAGTCATAGTAATGAGATGACTCTAAAGAGATAGGCCCAATGAAATAAAATTTTAATTAGAATTTTTTTCTTTATAGATAACTCTGAGTATTTCAGAGAGATGAGAATTATCATAAGGAAAGAAATCCAAAGATAATTAATGCCCAGTCCCTCTTTTAGTGAGAATGTCAGCTTCTCACCTCAGTAAATATTTTACTGCAACTATCACAAAATTGAGAGCTTTGTTTTTTATTTCTTTTTCCCCTTTCCTATACTACCTGGTAGAGATGTGGAGAGATGGTCAAAGTATAATAAGTAGGAGGGAGAGGGGCTGATAACTGATATGTGAACCAGTCTGAATAATTAAATGTTGGGTGTAATTGGGCTAGGAAAGTTAGCATGTACGTTCCTGGATTGAAGATAATTGCTTGATGATATTTTATTAATTTTATGTTTTTTTTTTAATTTCAGAAATCAGCAAGGCTAATGTTGAAATACTTACCAACAACTGTAATTTTAGAAACTATGATAAATTTAACACATTCACAAATATTTCCCTATCATTAGTCTAAAAAGTGTCTTGAAATATATCATTTGGAAATCCATTAAGTAGTCTTTCAAAATTATTAGATATACCAGATATATATCTGGAATTTCTTTTTGAAAAACACTGGCCTATGAATTTTAACATTTGTAAGGAGTTGTCCAAAGGATGAAATGAAAACTGATCTCAAAGAATGGAATCATGAGTGAAAAATATCACACTGAGTAAGTTAAAAAAAGATTGAAGGGGAAAAAAGACAACTTAAGATAATAAGAAAATATAAAAGTAGGCTATATCAAATACATTTATTATAAGATAAAAAATAGTTCTGTATCTTTTAAATGAATTTTCTTTAGAGTATCATGTTGCACATAAGATATATCCATGCATTCATTCACTCAATGGACACTTATGGTGTATTTATTATCCACATGGGGCTTTAGAGATAGCATTTCATATTCTGTGCAAGATACAGACATAATGAAGTAAAGTCTCCACCTTCAAGGAATTTGCAATCTACTTGGAGAGATGAGAATTATAACAAATAGATAAAATAAAAGTTGAAAGATGATCGAGAGTGAAAAATAAGATAAGTAAGTCACCCAAACCAAGATGGAGTCGGGTACCATGATCACAGTACATTCCAGGAAAGACACAGCGTTGCTTAGTAGCTGCTGGACAATCACTGAAGGGTTTCAAGTAATGTTTTAAGATGTATTTCTTATAAAGCATCATCAAAGATAGCTGCTCTTATATAAAAAAATCCTTTCTTCAGGTTGTGGAAGATCGGCCAACAGTATCATACCAGGCAACCAAATTGTGAATGGGAAGAATGCCCTGGTGGGTGCATGGCCATGGCAAGCCAGCATGCAATGGAAAGGTCAACACTATTGTGGGGCATCTCTGATCAGCAGCCGATGGCTATTATCTGCAACTCACTGCTTTGCTGAGTAAGTGTGAAAGTCTGACTAACTGTAGGATTCTGGGTGCAGGCCTATTTTGGGTCATCTGTGGGGATTGACCTAAATGTGTGAACATTCACCAAGGTCAAATGAAATTTATAATTACCTGCATAACTGAAGGGCAGCAGAAGCATTTAAATTTGTCAAAGAGGAACGGCACCTGGGTGGCACAGTTGGTTGAGCATCCTACTCTTGGTTTCTGCTCAGGTTGTGGTCTCAGGGTGGGATGGAGCTCAGCACGGAGTCTGCTTAAATTTCTCTCTCCCTCTCCCTCTGCCCCCCCCCACCATGTTTGTGCACATTCACCCTCTCCCTCTCACTAAAATTAATAAATAAATCTTAAAAAAAAAATAAATTTGTCAAAGAGGAAAAGGTGAATAGAAGTAATTCACATTTTCCAAATACAGGGTCCTGGGATCGAGCCCCGCATCGGGCTCCCTGCTCGGAGGGAAGCCTGCTTCTCCTTCTCCCACTACCCCCTGCTTGTGTTCTTGCTCTCACTATCTTTTTCTCTGTCAAATAAATAAATAAAATCTTAAAAAAAAAAAGAAATAACAAGTGTTGGTGAGGATGTGGAGAAAAAGGCACTCTCATGCACTGCTGGTGGGAATGCAATTTGGTGCATCGATTGTGGAAACCAGTATGGAAGTTCCTATAAAATTTGAAAATAGAATTATCATATGATCCAGTAAGACCACTACTGGGTATTTACCTAAAGAATACAAAAACACTAATTCAAAAAGGTATATGAACCCCTGTGTTTATTGCAGCATTATTTACAATAGCCAAGATATGGAAGCAACCCAAGTGTCCATCCATAGATGAATAGATAAAGAAGATAAGATAAAAAAGATATAATGGAATATTAACCACAAAAAAGAATGAGATCTTGCCATTTGCAACAACATAGATGGAGCTAGAGAGTATTATACTAAGTGAAATAAGTCAGTCAGAGAAAGACAAATACCATACAATTTCACTCGTATGTGGAATTTAAGAAACAAAGCAAACAAACAAAAAAAGATTCTTAAGTTCAGAGAACAACCTGGCAGTTGCAAGAGGGGAGGTAGGTGGGGAAAGGGTGAAATAGATAAAGGGGATCAAGAGTACACTTATCTTGGTGAGCACTGAGTAATGTGTAGAATTGTTTAATCACTGTATTACACACCTGAAACTAATATAACACTGTATGTTAATTATACTTCAATTAAAAAAAAAGAAAGAAAATATCAGGGTAGAGGTTACTTTTGGGGGAGGGTGGGAGGTTAAGGCTGTGATAGGGTACTGGGGGAGCTTTTGGTGTGGCAGACAAAATTCCATTTCTTAACAGAGATGGCAGATACATTGTGCTTGCCTTATACCAACTCATTAAACTCATTAAGTAATATACAAATAAAAGGAAGGAAGGAAGGAAGGAAGGAAGGAAGGAAGGAAGGAAGGAAGGAAGGAAGGAAGGAAAAGAAAAGAAAGCACAAGTACTGATGACATTGCTGCAGCCTCCTGACACCCACAAGCTGGTCTGGTCTCTGCCTACCCTAAAATTGTTTCTTGGCTTCCAGAAAGCTGAAGAATGGACAGTGAAATGCTGCTACAGGAAACATCATATATCCATGAACTTTTACCAGCATAAATCCACAAGATGCTTTAGAAGGCTTCTGACATGCTTTTCTCTTCTGTTTCTTTTTTTTCTTTTACATCATTAGTTTTTGATATAATGTTCAGTGATTCATTAGTTGTATATAACACCCAGTGCTCATTACATCTCATGCCCTCCTTAATGCCCATCACCCAGTTACCCCATCCCCTCCCCACCTCCCCTCCAGCAACCCTCAGTTTGTTTTCTGGAGTCAAGAATCTCATATGGTTTGTCTCCCTCTCTGATTTCTTCCCCTTCCATTTTCCCTCCCTTCCCCTGTTGTCCTTTGCACTATTCCTTATGTTCCATACTTGAGTGAAACCATATAATTATCTTTCTCTGATTGACTTATTTCACCTAGCATAATCTCCTCCAGTCCCATCCATGTTGATGTAAAAGTTGGGTATTCATCCTTTCTGATGGCTGAGTAATATTCCATTGTATATATGGACCACATTCTTTATCCATTCATCTGTTGAAGGGCATCTCGGCTCCTTCTGCAGTTTGGCTATTGCGGACATTGCTGCTATGAACAGTGGGGTGCACATACCCCTTTGGATCACTACATTTGTATCTTTGGGGTAAATACCTAGTAGTTCAATTGATGGTTCATAGGATAGCTCTATTTTTAACTTCTTGAGGAACCTCCACACTGTTTTCCAGAGTGCATCTAGCTGGCAGAACCTAAACTGCAGCCAGAATTCTAACAGCAAAGGAGTGTGGGAGATGTCATTTTTAGTTTTCCAATTTTCCAATCTCTTCAGCAGAAAAAGGGACCTTAGAATGAAGTATGAGTAAGTCAATCCACCATATTTACTATAATCTCGTTTAACACCTAAATAACATCCCAGAATATTGATATGCCATAGTTTATTTAACCAATCCACTACCAATTAATAATTTGTTTCCATTCTTTTTGCTATTGCAAACTTTGTAATAAACATCCTCATATATTCCTGTTGGATTACCTATGCCAGGATAGAAATCTAGGTGGATACCTAGGAGTGAAACTGTTGATTACAGGAGATATAGGTGTAAAATTAAATAAATGCTCCCTTTAAAGTTTCTGCCTCAATTCTAACTCCTACCATCAACATGAGGGAGCCCATTTCCCCACCTGCTTACCAAATCTTACCATCCACAGGACATATTTAAATAGAAAATCAATACAACATAGCAGATAATTAAATCTAAAATTACTAATTTTATAATTTATAAAAGTACTAATGACAGTAAATATTAAAAACCAGAAAAAAGAGATCAAAGAGAATAATGCCTTATAGGGAAAGCTTCATGAAGGAAGTGGCAATTAAGTTGGACTATGAAGCATGAATAAACATTGAATGGGTAGAAATGACAATCCTGAGAGTATTAAACAGCATGAATAAAAGCATGGATGTAGGAAAACACTTGCCGTTCAAGGAATGGAACTGTGAGAAATGGCTCAACTAAAGTCATACTTTAGACAAAGACATCGTTAAGATAATACACTGTCCTGAATATTGTGCCAAGCACTTGGTATACATGACCTCAGCTGATATAACACCTTACAAGTATGACACCATTAGATTGCATTTTTACCTATAAGAAAGCTGAAGCTCAGATTATATCATGCCCTTTGTTTAACCAACTACCATGGAACAACATAAATAAAAAGAGATGACATTCTAAAGAGCCTTGAATATCAACCAGAGAAGTTTATATTTTATTCTGAAAGCAATTGAAACTTTTGAAGATTTTTAAATAGAGAAATGTCATGAATATGTGTTTTAGGAAGATGAGTCATGCTAATTAATATTATAATCCAGTTCTCTGTTCAACAGCCTCCTCCTCTGAGAGGCCTTTCCTGACCACCCTAAAGATAGCCACCATCTGCCCTCCCAACACACACACCACTCTCTACCCAATTACTCTGCTTCATTTTTTTATGACATATTTCATATCAAATTATGCATTTACTATTTTCTTGAGTGTTTGCCTGTTTTTCTCATTAAAGTGTAAGCTCTGTGATGGCAAGGACTTTATTTTATTCCTTGTTGTATTTTCACTACTAGGCACAATACGTAAATCTCAGGAAGTTTACAACAAATATATATTAAATGAATGAATGGAGTGAATAGATGGTTAAAGATAAGAAAGATGGTGCCAAGAATCTAGATATTTGTATCCAAAATATCTTAGTGACCTCCTGACTTTTTGTTTTTATAAGAATTTGATGTCACCCAAAAACTTAATCCATATTCATTTAGTAAAACAACTCTTGACTAAATTAATTAGTTCCATTTCCTATAAACAATTGCCAAAAGAGAACTGATATTTCTTACACTAAAACTTATCTCCACCTGTAAATCCATTTCTTTTTTTTTTCCGGGCATGATAGCATATCTATTTTTTTAAATGCAAATGTATTTTTAAGTAGGTAATATATTAACATGGTTTAACACTTCATTTTAATTTATTTTTTATTTATTTTGTTCATTTAAAAATTTATTTTATTTCATATTTTTTATTTTTATTCATTTTTAGCACTTCAATATTTTATTTAAATTCAATTAATTACATATAGTGTAAATCCATTTTTACAAAAGTATGTACACAGTTCCAGGAAGAATTTTTAGACTAAGCACAATTCAAATGAGTAATGCTGTAGTAGAATTTAAAATATATATATATATATAAATAATATTAAAAAAATATAAAAAAATAATGTATATTTAAGTCATTTGTCAGAGACTGCTATGGTGGATACAGATGGTTTCAGCAAGGAGGAGTTCTACTACATGAATGGGCTGGATGGGATCTGAGTCAGAACACTGATTCACCAATCTGTGGTGGTATTTCCTGGGTGGACCTCTCAGGCAACCAATCCAAGTTATGTCTATTTTTTTTCTAAGTACTCAACTCAAATGGAATTTTCATTTCTTCCTTTTAACCACAGATCTGCAGATGTCATCAACACTTGTTAAACGAGTTTCCTTTTAATTGCTTTCTGCTATTGCACCCAACCCTTAAAATCCCAAGTATCATTGTGATTAGCACATTTACCTGAGAACCACTGACCAGGACAAAAGAAGTGCAGAAGTTTCCTTTATCTTATTAACACCAACAGCCTAAATTGTATCAGCGCATTATGTATAGGTAAGTGGACATTTGCTTGCCCAAAATTCTTGCCCAAGTGTTGCAGTAAAATAACTGAGTTTAGAGGGGGATTTGTAATTTTTTTACAGCATTTTGGATTTTCTGCATGGAGACACCCCTGTAACACATGTGCATTTGTGTCTGGAATCTGCAGTTTTATATCATGCTTTGGAGAATGTTTCAGAAGGGTGACAAGCAGCTTAACATCCTGTGAATGAAAAATGACTGTGTGACTGTTGTAAAGTACAAAGGAGGAAACAGAGGGAAAAATTCTCTCATAAATCAAATGTTAAATTGTTATCAGTAGTGATAATGATGATGACTCCTTTGTATTTGTTTAATATCTTGTGCTTTCTAAACTGCTTTCATAAATACTGTCTTGAATCTCACAGTACCATTGCTTCATAGGTGTTCTTTATAGAATCGTTTATAAACCATGCATTTTTATTATTCATGAATTAGAAGAGAATCATGTATAGACATGTGCTATTTATTTTTAAAGTATCTAACTAGATAATTATTATGTTAAGTGAACAGTGATTATGAATGCCATTTTATTTATTTATATTTTTTAAGGGTTTTATTTATTTATTTGAGGCAGAGAGAGAGAGAAGCACAAGCAGGGGGTGGGGCAGAAGGAGAAGCAGACTCCCCACTGAGCAGGGAATCTGGTGCGGGGCTCCATCCCAGGACCCTGAGATCATGACCTGAGTCAAAGGCAGACGCTTAACTGACTGAGTCACCCAGGCACCCCAATGCCATTTTAAAAAAACACTTTCAGTTTACAAGACATTTTCATTAAAATATAACAAAATAAAGTGAAACTAATTATAAAATATTTAATGTTCAGATAACTTTAAAATATAAATGCATGCTTTACACAAATATTTCTCTAAAAATTTGCATCTTTAGTCAATTTTTTAGACCTTTAAGACTTACACACGCACATATATAATTTGCAATGTCACTATTCATGTAAAAATGTGACTAGAAAGAGCACACTCACTGTGATGGAATATAATAAGAACATTTTTTTGAACTAAAGTAAATAATTAACTGTTGTGCAAATTCTTTATTAGATATGTCATATTATTCATAACCCTGATGTTTTCTTATTGGCTGCATCTCTGATCTGTCAGTAAAGGAAAGGATGATCATACACATTTAGTAAGTGGAAAGTAAACAGCACAATTATTTTGTTATTGTTTTGTCTATAAGACAGACATCACTTTTATGCTGGATGGATGTGCTTCTTTTTTTTAAATAGGGCCTTCTCCTTCAACATTTTAACACTTGTGTAAAGTCTTCACCTGAAAGATTTCAAAGGATTAATCCACTGTTTCCAAGTACTCCTAGTTACCTAGGAAAGGTTCAAGCCATAATTTAGTGGTTAACTTCACAGGCAGAGGCATTAATCTGCCCAAAAGAGCTTGGAGGGATTTGGAAACATGGTTGACTCTGCAGGTGTTTTTGAGGAGACCTTAGTCAATCTTGTGGTTCCATATGGGTTCCTGAATAATGAATGGCCAAGAGGAAGAACAGGTACACTAGAAGTAGAAATAAAGACTTCAATGCTATATTTTATCAATTTCAATTGTTCTTGGAGTAGTTTTCTAGGACACAATGGAAAAGGTCTCAGGAGAAAGTGGTGTTTTAGATCCTTGCCAAGGTGGCATTGAGATTTCATGGCCAGAAGTTGTTGTTGTTTTGTTCTTAATTTTTATAGCAAGATACAATTGATATTCTATGTCCTCTTCCAGTAATCCCCCTTATGTGAGTTTTCAGAAGAATTTATAGTGTGGAGTACCAAAAATATTGGCTAAATACTTGAGTGGTTTTTATGTGTGGGAAGTCTGTCATTTTTAAACAGATATTTAATCTGTGTCATGGTGTGTAAGATCTTTAGGTTATCAGTTAAAGGTAGCTGCATCTGAGAGAAGCATCTGAGCTGGTGACAAGCAATAATCGAAATGGAAAAGGAGGCTAGGGAATATAACTATAAAATTCTACAGCATTTTCAAAGGAAGACAAATGAAAATGAGGAAGTTATTTCAGTCTTCTTTCAAACCATAGTGTTTGGATGAATTCTAAGATATCTTATTTGATCATATTTTAATAGATTTAGATTTATTTCTGTTCTTATAAGAACACCAACCCTAAAACAAATTGTAAAGATAAAAGAAAAAAATTTGCCCAAATCTATATGAAGTCCTGTCCTAAGGTAAAAACTTAAAAATAAAACTAGACAAAACAAGAAATGTATAAATATATCCCCAGTTGAGAGACTTCTAGGAAAAGAAAAGTAATCAATGACAATTTATGGGAGACAGAAAAGTAAGGAAAGGGTGTGGAGAAAAGATTAGAGAACCAAGTGGTCAACAAGGTAGTCTTGGTGGAGCTGAATGCCTAGGAGATGAGGTAAGTGCTTACCCATCACTGCAAGGTGGACGAGATTTAAAATTTTATAGTTAAGAAACATGCTGACAATATGAAGTCTTTTGAGTGATGTTGAATAACGAGACTGTGAAAATCAAGTAAGGCATGAAAAAATTGAGATAATTAGTTGTAGTTAGAATGGAAACAAATGTTTGCCTCAGAAAGAGAAATATCAATTTTCTACCATATTTTATATAACAAGCACTAAACTTACTAATCCAGTTTCACAGCTTTGGTTGTTCCCTGTTTTTGAATGACACCTAAGTTAAGCCCAACTACGGTGCCTCAGTTAACTACCAGTCTGACATCTCCATTTGTGTATTGGAAATTTAAATGTCTCTTAAATTCCAGATACAAAATATTTATCATTTTTCCCCCAAGTTACCTTTCCTAGACCTCATTTGACTCTCTTTTACTTCTCAAGATAAAATCTTGTGTCATCTTTGACATATCCCTATCCTTTACCAAGATAGTTAATTAACTACCAAGTTCTGACAAATATTCTATTGTAAATGTTCTCAAATTCATCACTTTGTTTCTTTTCTCCCTCCTTTAAACTATCATCATGCGGACTGCGGATTCATCTTCCTAAGCACTGCATGTCCTCATGTTAGTCATTTCCACTAGATAAAGTCAAAAACTCTTTTGATTGGCACTGAAGGCTTTCCATAATTTGTATCCCTCTGATCTATTTATCCTTTATAATCTAGTAGTCCTCAATATCCCTTGGCTTCATTTATTCACTACTTCAACAAACACTATCTATAATGTACTAGGCCCCACAATATGGCCTGGGTATAAAGTAACAACAACATCAGCAATAATTAATGACATGGGCCAGACCATAACATGGCCTCGACTAGAGGTGAAAAGACTGCCATGTAAAAGTACAAAATACCCTCAGTGTAGATCCATATTAGGGTGAGCCATGGAAGACCTCAACAAAGAGGAAACGACAGAGTTGAGTGATAAAGTCTGAGTGGGAGCTCACTGGGTAGACTTGAGGTGGACATTTTAGACAGAAGAACCAGAGTGTGCAAGGACATGGAGGTGTGAAGGAGTTTGGTTGTCCATGGAACTCTGAGTAGTTTGAAATGGCTGGAACATAGATTAGAAGTAGATTGGAGAATGAGATGAGATGATGGCAGGTTGCCTTAAGACAGGGGCACAGTTCATTTACAGAAACATGAGGAAAAAGCAGAGTGTGGGGTACAGATGAGAAGTTCACAAACATGATGATGGAATTGTAAATATTCTCTTCTGATGCCTTTAATTTTCTCAGTGGACCAGGAAGTAAGGTTATCAGCTAAGATTGAGGATGAGGTAAAAGGTGCTGGAGGGTTGAGGAAAAAAGAAGTATGGAATAGTTTTTGAAGAGAGTGGAAAAAAAAAAATCAACAGAGGATGTATTAAACACACACACACACACAAACACAACCTTGTTCTCCTGAAAGCATCAACGCAATTTATTTTTATCTGAGACCTAATACATCCACATACTCCCCTCCAATGCTACTTCTTTTTTTTTAAGATTTTATTTATTTATTTGAGAGAGAACACACTAGAGAGACAGAGGGAGAGCTTGCTTGGGAGCGGGGGGAGGGACAAAGGGAGAGGGAGAAGCAGACTCTCACTGCAGAGCAGGGAACCCAATGCGGGGCTCCATCCCAGGACTCTGGGATCATGACCTGAAGGCAGATGGTTCACTGACTGAGCAACCTAGGCACCCCTTCAATGCCACTTCTAATCTGAAAATCTTGGTGATAGGCCTGGCTAGATTAAAGTTTTCCAATTTTGCTGTGAAGATAGCATATAGTTTAGCAAAAATCTGCATCACTAAGAGTGTTAAACTGCAAATTCTCAGACCCTTTCAGGAATTTGAACTCACTAGATCTGAGGTAGGATACCATAATCTGCGTATGTAATAAGCACTCCCAGGTGATTTTGATAAAAGCTGTCCTCCAATCACACTTGGAGGAGCCTCAATATTTAAGACAAAATCTCAACACCTTTGTGTAGCAACAAAGCCCTTGTTGTTGCCTCTGTATGAGGATTTTCCAGGGAAACAGAAACAATAGGATATATCTTTCTTTCTATTTCCTCTTCCTCCTCCCGTCTCTCTTTCTCTCCTTTTCTCTCTCAATGGATAGCTAGCTAGATAGGCATATAAATATATAGATATATAACCATGGGATCTGTGTATCTAAGATAGAGAGGTTTATTTTAAGGAATTGCTTCATGCAATTGTAAGGTTGATAAGGCTGGAAACTCAGGCAGGAGTTCTACTCCCAAGGCAGAATTTTTTTCTTCTCAGGAAAAGCTCAGTTTTAGCTCTTAAGTCCTTTAACTGATTGGATGAGGCCCACCCACTTATAGAGGGAAATCTTAAAGTCAACTGATTATAAATGTTTATTATAGCTACAGAATACTTTCACAGCAACATGCGGACTCGTGTTTGACCAAACAACTTGTCACTATAGCCTAGCCAAAGTTGACACTTAAAATTAGTCATTATACTGTCCAGTTTCATCTTTGGCCAATCCATGACACAGTTTGCTGCAAGAAAATTGAATTGCTGGCCATTCTTTGAACACTGCTTGTTATTCCCTCTTCCTAGACTGTCTTCTCATGCCTCTTTATCTGGAAAGTTACCCCAAATTCCTATTTCAATTTAGGCAATACCTATTTGTTGTCTAAATGAAGCATGGTGAAAATACCTAACTTACTGTAGGTTGAACACAGCATGCTTCTCTACAAAACATTTCTTTGAACTACAGCCATAAATAAACTAGTAGGAAAGATGGACACTGCTCTCACCCAATATAGCACTTCATATTGTGTGTGTTCTTTGTATATAATAAGGACATAATAAGTAAAATAGAATGATGATCATACTTCAAAAATTATGATAGGCTTTGGCATAAAGAACTTCTAAGAAATCTCTGTTTTCCTCCCTCCTTCCTCCCCAACCTGGCAAGGTCTTCACTTATTGATACTAACTCTGTCACTGGTGAGAGGGAACTAGACACCATCGTACTCCTGAAAAATAATTTCATAGCATAGACCCAGAGAGGTTCAATTTTAAACTTCTTTCCTTCTTTCTCTTCCTCCCCCTCCTCCTTCCTTTTCTTTCCTTTCTTTTCTTCCTTTCTTCCTTTCCTTTCCTCTCCTCATATACCTTTGACTACTATGGTGTCTAAATTGAGCTTCTGGGGGTGAGCAAGAGGAAAGAAATAAAGATTTAGAATGACTGTGACTTATTTCTGATATAGCTTTTATATTTATATCCTTTACTTGCAGACCAGTCACAACCTCCCGTCCATCTTTGCCACTATGGATGATTGCCCTCATTGTGTTTGGTGTGTTGGCAATCCTGGGAATAACTATTGGTCTCCTGGTTCATTTTCTGGCAGTAGGTTGGTAAAGAATACATTTTTATTTATTTATAAAGAGTACAGTTTGTTGTAAACTTCATTTCCATTTCTACCAAAGACAAAGAGATAATTGCAAACAATAAATTAACTATCTTCCTTTAAAATGGCTATCAATGACCCAAGATTCCAGAAATACACATTTGCCAAGCACTCTATTGCAGACATCTTTTGAATATACAAATGTAAAAGAATGTATACAATATAGGGACATGAATGCACAGATAGATAATTTATAGGCAGAAAAAGTAATCTACCAAGATGGTATTATATGACTTTATAATTAAAATATTAGGATAAGAAAGACAAGAAAATCAGCATATACTTATACTTCTCATTTTTCTCCAGACTTCCCAGTGGTTTGTTAGCAGTATTATTCTTTTTATATTGTCAACATTTATAACACTTCATTCTGGTTTGTAATCATAATTACTAGATGTTTTCTAAAGAATACTATGGGAAGTGAATCTGAGGGGTGGACCACAGGGAGTTTGCAGCTTATATTTTTACTTATCTCAAATATTCTCTTATCCAGTGTGATTTTTTTTTTAACATCATGAAACACTTATCTTCAGTTTTTAACACAGAAGCTGGGGTAGCCTTGAAGAAAGCTCCTTAATTTACAGACTCTCTGAATTATGATATAGTGATCTTGATTTCCATCCCGTGTTCATCCCAACTCACCTCTAGAACGTTGCCTCAGCTGTGAGATTAGAACATATACCCAAAAATGGCACATTAGTATGGTTTCACTTTTATTTTCACTGCTGTCATTCTGCAGGGTCAAAATAGGACTCTATGGAAATATTCCTTGTCTTTTTTCCAGATCCTGAAATCTCATTACTCTAATCATAGAATCATTGAGAACTTTCAGAAAGACCTTCACCTGACTCAAGTTGTGAGGAGATGTATCCCTGATCTGTACCATTCTTCACCCTAGTGTATATTTCACATTTAGGGGAATATTTGCTTCATAGTTTTTAGTCTGGGGTTGTCATTTTCTTTTGTTTCCTTGGAAATGAGCTCTTTACCCTTGTCTTTTGGTCTTTTTAAAAACTTAGAGGAAGGAGAATGTAAAAGAAGTGTTTTTACTCTGTCAAATTTAAATAGAACTCTTCCCATAATTCATGCTTAAGCTCTGTTACTACACTCCAGAACACTCTCTGTACAAAAATAAAAACGTGTGTGTGTGTGTGTGTGTTGTGTGTAAGTTGTAAGTTTTCTTTACAGAAATAAGTTCTAAGTCATGGAAACGTCGTAAAACAATTCTTTCTTTCTGTCCCTTATCTATCTTTCTCAATTCATATTGTCATTTGAACCACTTAGAGAAATGGGAATGTTAATCATAAGGTGCAGGTGTGCCTTATGGATATCTCATCCCCAAGGGGTTGTTTTCATTTCACGAGGTACCAACAGAGCTCACTGACTGATTTCACAGTGACCTCAGCATAGTGAGCCATCTCTGTGGCCATTAGGATTGCTGCATACAATTAAATTAATACTCAATTCCTTGTTCTAGGGTGTAGTTTCTTAGTCTTAAATGTCTTAGACATAAAATGTTTAGTTTATCCACTGGCTCTTAGAAAAGTGCCTCATGCAGTTGTAATAAAAAGTTTGCATATTGTCAATTTATTAGTTTACACTGGGGAATATTCATGGCAGCTTGATTATCACAATAGGTAGAAATATCTAGGAATCTAAATAAAGAACTGAAGGATGCACTGTAAACACTGAATTATAAAAAAGAAAGTTGAATAGTTTCAAGATGTATTTTTTACTACTTACGGTAAAGTCTAATAAACTACCATTGCAAAGTTTGGTCTCTATAGTAAAATATCCATGACCCCCAGACAAACAAACTACAATTAACAATGTTGGTTCACAAACTATTATTCATAAACAAATGATTTCCAGCATTTTCTTTAGAACTTTCTAACTGTTTGTCCCATCGCATAGTCTTCAAAGGCAATGATCATATTGCAAAATAGTATTAATATTTATTTAGTGTATACTATATGCTAGATGCTATATAACAGCTTAATATCTATCACATATTAGGGGTAAGACGTATCATATACCAAATGGCTTAGTGTCTATGAAAATTTGGGAAGGAAATATAATGGATTAGGTGTGACTTTGTAGTCAAATCAAATTTGATTCTTGGCTCTTAAGAGTAGCTATATGATATTAGCTAAGTTACTGAATATCTCTGAGACCACATTTCTCCTGAAAAAAAAAAGTTATACTTCATATATGTTTTATAAAGTATCTTCCCATGGTACATAATAAATGGTAACTATTTTTAGTCATAGTCTGATGATTATGGGACAAAAATCTCATTTTTGTATATAGTCCTATCTGTCTCAATTAAGACATTACTCTTTTTTCTTACCTTTGTCTATATCTATATCTGCTGCATTATGGGTCCAATAAGCACTTTTCACAATGCCCAGGATATCTAATCAACTGTGCCAGAAAGATTCACAGGTTATCAATGTCAAATATGAGCACAATATTTACTAGTTGGTATTACTATGTAATCTATATTTGCATTTGAAATCCATTTCATTTAAATAATTCCTGGATCCTGTTTTTATCTCACAGAAAATACAACCTACTATTACCGAGGTAGCTTTAAAGTGTTGGATATCCCATATAACAGAAATTATCAAAGAGAGACATCACTGGAAAATAACCATCTTAGCAAAATTCTTGAGACCAAGGTAAATTAGGATTTTCCTGTATTTATTTCATTGTTAGTTCTCTGAAATATAAATATATTATTGGAATTTGATGCTTGACTCTATGTTCTCTTTAACAGATGGTTGATGCATTTCAAAGTTCTAGCATTTACAGACAATATATCAATTCTCAAGTCATCACACTGGTGTAAGTAACTAATAACAGCAGTTAGAAAAGAGATCAACCCATTCATACATACATACATATTTCAAATACCTTTGTAAAAAGAATTTTGAAATATTATAGTCATTAGTCAATAAATTACTAATAAACAGTATCAACCTCAGCTAAATGTCAGAATAATTGTTCAATATAAAACCAAAGCAAAGATTGGGCTATCTAGTTTTATTCATTAGATCTATTGAGAATTTATTATTTATTAAATGCCTCATCACTCAAATTTCTTAAGTTTTTATGTCCAGCAAATAGCAGATGATCCCTTTGACCAGTGTTTGATAGTCTAACATTTTAGCAGTAGTGTAAGTACAGACCCTGTTTTCTCATGTCTTTCCGCTTGCAAGTCAGCTAAATACCTTGTGGAACTATTCTAGAGTTCTTACAGGCTAAGAAAGAGCATATCTACACCAAACTTTGATGACAAGGAGGTCCTTCTAGTCCACAAGTGAAATAGGCTATGTGTCCTCTGCATGTGGGCTTAGAGTAGCATGGAATAGCAGGGGAGCCCAAGAACAGGAATTACTCAACCTGAGCCCAGCCTTTGCCACTTAGTAGCTCCAGAGCCTTGGGTGAGTTACTATAACACTTTGAGTCTGTGCACCTATCCGTGAAATACTAATAATAGCACCCTCATTGCCTCTCTCATAAAACTGGACTCAGGAGATCAAAGAAGATATGTATGGAAAGATTTGCAAATAAACACATTTCCAATGAAGGCAATTTTTGCTTTTACCTTCATCAATGCCACCAGACCATATGCCTGCCCTTCTTCCCCTGCTCCTGGAACTCATGGGCCTCCTGGAATTGCAGAACACATCAAGATCTCAATTAGAATTAACCTTGAGGGTTGATTTGAGTATTATAAAGGGATGGGAGGCTAAAATTGAAGGGCCCAGGTATCTTTCAGAGATCATTGCAACCACCGGAGAGCTTTTGCTTTGTTTTCCCATGCATGTAACTTTAGGTATCTATAGGAAGTGTGGTCCCAAAGGAAGTGATGGAGAGGCTGCAGGACAGAGGTTTTCATTTTGGTACACCCTCCTGTGATAATCAAACCTGTGTGTGTTGGGTGCTTCCTACTGATTTATATGCCATAATGATAGTCATCTGTTAGGAAGAGCCAAAGCATAATAGTGCCACTTCAGACACTAGCCTCAAAGCTGCTTGACAATTCCTACATGTCCATTGGTCAACCTTGCTCACCCCTTTCTGAATTCCAAACCAATTTTTCCTGGACACCACAGTCAGGTTCATCTTCCTCAAGTATGGTTTTATTCAACAACTTCTCTTTACTGCTACCCCTTGACTAGCATTAAAAGTCCCCCTCCATCTGCATCCCATCTCCTAGACATTGTTGTCTCTGTGACTGGGCATAAAGAGACAGTGCAGTATAAAAATCCTGGGTTATAGAGTCAATTGTACTGAATCTGGTCTGAGTTTAGTAGCTGTGTAATCTTAAGCATATTAGGTAACCTCTCAGAGCTTCCATTTTTCCCTACCTATAAAATGAAGATAATGACACCTATGTTGCAGGGTTGTTATGAAGTCTAAGTGTGATAATAAATCACAGAAGATGCCCAGTAAATGCTAACTAATTATTGCTGTCCAGTTATTCTGGTAGTACTCTTCCTCTCCTCTGCCTGATGAAATTTTCTGCTTCATAATGAAGTAGTGATAACAATACTCTAAGGTCCAGTAGTATATGTCACCTCTTCCATGAAAATTTCTCTGATTCTTTAAGTAAAAAATGACTTACCTTTCTATCTGCAGATAAGATAAAATAAATATCATCGCTTCTGCCTAATATACTATAGTAATTTGTATACATGTCTTATCTCCTAGAAATCTGTAAATTCCTGCAGGGTAGGAACCATGTGTTAGTCATCCTTGCCTCACCTAGTAGCACCTACTCCAGGCACTTGTCTATAGCATTTGCTCAATAAATGATCGGTGAATACATGAATGTGAGCCCAGTTCTTACATGGTACTTCTTTTTTTTTTAAAAAAAATTATTTATTTATTTCTTTTAGAGACAGAGAGAGCGAGCATGAGTGGAAGGGGCAGAGGGAGAGGGAGGGAGAATCCCAAGCAGACTCCGCACTAAGCACAGAGCCTGAGGCAGGGCTTAATCCCTCTTATCTGGTACTTCTACCCTGTGCTTCAGGCCTTTCCTATTTTTCAGATTTATAGAACTATTTGTCCTCTAAGATGAATACTATAGCCGCATGCTTACTGTCACCAAATAAATGTAGGCAGATGGATGATCCTGTGATTAAACAAAAGTGAAGTTACTACACAAACCCATAAAAAGTCAGAAGAAATAAAAATATGAAAGATCAGGGAATGAGGAAGTAAATGTTATTTTTTTAGCAGTGTATGAAATATGTTTATCTCGTTGAAACATATTTCTCTTGTTTCCAGTCCTCATAACAACAGTGTCACTGCACATATATGGCTAGTATTCAAGGCTCCCAGATCAATGAAGGAAAACACAAGAAGAAGAATTGAAAGCATCTTACATCAGATGCTGAGGAACCATGCAGGCTCTCTGACTACAGATCCTAATTCTCTTAGACTCATGGGTAAGCTTATGTTTTAAATAGGAGCAGTGTTACTCTTATCTTTTTATGTCTAACATATATCACAAGTACCATGCACAAAGCTGATATTCAATTTTTTAAATGAATATGTCATTATTTTATATCAGAGTAATAATTTGTGTTCTTTACTATTGAGAACATAATAATCAAATCATAATAATGCCATAACTGAAAGCAGTTCTGGGGGGAAAACTGCTTCTCAGTATAAAGCAAATAGTAAAACTTTGAACAGTCCTTAAAAGTAATGGTGTGTACTGTATATTTTTTCATGATCTCCTATAACATTGAAAAATAGCATACAATCTGCCCTTATAAGACAGATCACTTTTTAAAAGTTATTTTTGTGGACTGACAGGAATCACGTTCACTTGGAGTTCTTCCTGTTCTTCTGAGAAAAGATACTGGCAACCATCCACCTTAGATGATATAGAATACAGTTCCAATTAAATACAAAAGAAGTCTCCCATGTGGAACTATGAAGGTGGTATTTCCATATCATACACTCACATATGGTAAAAGAACAATTCAAATAAACCAATATTCTCTCCTTTCTACTGACATTTTATCCTGAGATTCAAAATTATTTCTGGACCCTCCAGCTCTGCTGAATCTAGCATCTTACTTCATTGGCCCCAGGGTATTAGGTGCTAGGTGTTATATTTACCATGAGCTTTTGTTCTATTTCAGAAATCAATAAGGTTCATGCTGAAAAGATTATCAACAACCGTAAGTTCAGATACTTCTTAATTAAACGTGTGAGATGATCTAAGACATAACAGTCAAGATTTGTTATTGTTAGCTAGGCACAATTCTAATTAGATGCTTTACATACAAATCATTTAATACCACAACGATCCTAAAGATAGATGTTATTATTATCATCCCATTTGAGAGATGGGGAAACTGAAGCACAAAGAAGTGAAATAATCTGCCCAAGTTCATCCAGTTTGTGAATGGTATGGTCAGAATTCAAACCAGGGTTGCAGAGCCCGTGGACTTAACTGTGACTTTATCTGCCTCCCACAGTTCTCATATTCTCCAAATGTTGAAGAATCTTGGAGATACTATGCTGGGTATAGAGGTGATCCAGGGGCTGCTAGTGATTCCCGTGCAAATTACAACCTAGCCCCTTCAGTGCAAGATATTGTCAGATAGAGCTATACAAGAATAACTCAGCTCACTCTCTGCTTTATAATCAAACAAATGTTATATTCCTACTCTCAATGGAACAAAACTGACTCTGACAGGCTGTGGGACACGAGCAAGGATGTCAGCTACGTATGATAGAATCAGGGGGGGTTCCAATGCTCAGAAAGGAGAATGGCCGTGGCAAGCAACTCTCAAAAAGAATGGCCAACACCGCTGCGGGGCATCTTTGATCAGTGAAAGATACCTGGTGACTGCAGCTCACTGCTTTCAAAAGTAAGTTCATCATGTTGCCCAAGGCTAGGGAGACCAAAGACCTTGGAGTTCCCAGCTTCATTATCAGTAGCACTCTCATCTCAAGGGTCTGGGTTCGGAAGACAAATTATATAGGAAGCCAATCTAAGATTTTCCTGCATTACCTTTAAGAATGCAAAGAGTCATTCATTCTTGATACTACATTTTTTTTCTCACATGATTCTTATCTCTCATCACTTTATACTCCAGACATCCCTAACTACTCATAGTTTTTAAAACACGTCATCCTGTTTCATACCCTTCTCCCCCACTGCATATGCCTGTCCCCCTCTCCTTATCTTTTAGGCAACTATGACTCAGCTCTATAGTCTTACCCAAAATGCTACTTTCCCTAAGAAATCTCTTCCCTAGAGCATGCAGATTTAAGTCTACCTGTTTTGTTGTCCCATTAATTATATACAAAGCACTTAAGCAATTATAACTATCTGTGTTTATGTCCATCTTTCATTAGATTTAAGTTTCTTGAAGGTGTAGCTATTAATTTTTATTTCTATATTCCCATTACTTTACATAGTATATGGTATAGGGACTCAAGATTTTTTTAAATGAATTTAAAAAATCAGACTATCACTGCTAATGAGCTATACAGCAAAGGAATATTAATGTCATGAAAAGAGTACAGTAGATGCAGGCTGCATTTCTATTATTTTAAAATAAATACATAATTTTTGCTTCTTTAGGACAAACAATCCAAAAAACTATACTGTCAGCTTTGGCACCAGAGTAAATCCCCCTTATATGCAACGTTATGTTCAACAAATTATTGTTCATGAAGACTACATCCAGGGTGAACATCATGATGATATTGCAGTTATACAGCTCACTGAAAAAGTCTTATTTCAGAATGATGTACATCGAGTTTGTCTTCCTGAAGCCACACAGGTTTTTCCACCAGGTGAAGGAGTTGTTGTTACAGGATGGGGAGCATTTTCATATAATGGTAAGTTCAGTGAAGGCTTAACATAGTGTTTGAGTACAAAAGCAGAAAAAATGGTGACCAAGGTACAGAGTCAAAGGCATCATTTACTTCAGGATGCCTAGTTCTCACAGGCAATGTCTCAGGAAATGATGCATATGGAGTATGGCTTTGCAAATTGCCTTGGTTTGGAATGTTCTGTGGAGACCAACTGGTTGTAGAAACTCCGCGACCTGGAGTAACTAACTGAGCAAGTTCTGGTTCAAAGATACAAGAAGAGAGATAAGGATATAGAAAGGCAGCATTTAAAAGATTTCAAATTATTCTTTGAAGATTTCTGTTTCATTGATTTGGGTGAGGGAACTGAGTGGGTTTTTTAATCTTAAAAATAGTCAAGAGTCAAATGTAAGTTTTAAGCACAGAGGACAAAACAAGTTTTCCATCCTGCTCTATTTCAGAGCAGCTCTTTTACTGGTAATGTTTACTTCCTTTAGGTAAATACCCAGAGGTACTTCAGAAGGCACCTGTGAAGATTATTGACACAAACACTTGTAACGCTAGGGAAGGATATGATGGTTTGGTATCAGATACGATGCTGTGTGCTGGGTACTTGGAAGGAAGTATAGATGCCTGCCAGGTAAGTCTGGACACTAATCATATTGACCACACGGTGTACAAAAAACTGCTGTTATTTTATGAAAATCATCAATATGGAGACAATCCTATGCTTCAGTTAATTTGCACTTTGACAATTCTGTTAAACTCCCTCCAACTTTGGTGCTAAAGTAATTTTCCGCTACATGCAACATATGTTTATAAGTATTTAACAAACACATAAGTTGGACTTACTCTGAGCCAAGCACCTGAATGAAGTCTTTTACAAACAATTCATTTAATCCTCATCACAGCCTTGTGATGTATATACTATCGTTATCATTCTACAGATGGGAAAACTGAGTCAGAGGAAGGTAAAGTGATTTGCACAAGAGCACACAGCTAGTGAGTGGAAGACCTGGCACACAAACCAAGGTAGTCTAGCCTCACAATCCATAGTCTTAACCGTATTTCAAGAAAGGATGAGTCTCAGAGAATTTCCAACTACTTCCAGCCCATTTCTCTTACCTTCTTAGCCTCCTCATGACTAGGGTTCTAGTTACTTTTCTCAGATATGAAGCCCTGTTCTCCAAGTACATCTATAATATTTGTCTCCCAAAAGCTTTCTCATAGAACTAGACCTTATAGGGCGCCTGGGTGGCTCAGTTGGTTAAGCGACTGCCTTCGGCTCAGGTCATGATCCTGGAGTCCCGGGATCGAGCCCCGCATCAGGCTCCCTGCTCTGCAGGGAGTCTGCTCCTCCCTCTGACCCTCCCCCCTCTCATGTGCTCTCTCTCTCATTCTCTCTCTCTCAAATAAAAAAAAAAAAAAAAAAAGAACTAGACCTTATAACTTACCAGTTCATGCCTTCAAGGTTCAAGTCAACACCAAAGAGCCCCAGAGAATATATTCCAGCCAAAGGTGGTGTTAAGGGTGATGCAGGGATTTACACCATACATTTTCCCTATGGTCTGTATGAAGCATGAATCACAAACTTCATCTGGGCTTATCACTTAGTAAAGTATCTGAAAGTTAATTCTCATTATGATTAATATTCTTTGTTTTATTCAGGGTGACTCTGGAGGACCACTAGTTCATCCCAATTCTCGAAATATTTGGTACCTTGTTGGAACAGTGAGCTGGGGAGAAAAATGTGGTGAAGTCAATAAGCCAGGTGTCTATATGCGAGTGACTGCCTACCGCAACTGGATTGCCTCTAAGACTGGTATTTAAGAGAAAAGCATCTTGTAGCAACTATCTGAAGTCATTTTTGCCTAAGGTTACTCCCAGCCTTATCTAGCATGCATTTTAAATTAGTGTGTACAATGGCTGTTTTGAAAGAATTGTGGTCCTGAGGAAATATTTATGAACTTTAATTTCACAAAACAACAAATCTCATGTTTAGTCAAGAAGGCCTAAGCAAAGAAAACACTCCTATCAAAAAAGGACCATTACTATTTCTCTATTGTGTGAGCCCACATCATGGTTGTCTTACCATAGCATAAAACTCTTGGTTTTAGTCACTCAGACTTTCTGGAATTATGAAAGTATGTCCTTTTCCATTGCAAGTTATCTGGCAGAGCTGTGAGAGACTGGAACCAACACTTTCTGAGGGTTGGATTGGAACATGCTCTATCTGCCTTCATTCATAGCATTTGAGGAAAGGGTATGGTTGTAAACTGACTCTGGCCAGAAGTAGGCACTGAATTAGAGTCTCTTATTGTATGGGGATCTTGATCAACTCTTGAAATCACTGTGAAACAATTTCACCATCAGCAAAACTCAGCCAAAAACATTTTAGACCTACAGAAACCAGGTACACTAATTCTTCAGTGTTGATACAGGTTTTTGTGGAAATTCTTCATTTGTAACACATACAAAAAGGAGTAGCTATGAACCATGAAAATGTATAATGTATTTTAATTAAAACAAATTTGAAAGCAGACTGTCTTTGTACAATAACAAATTTCTTTCTTTTTGTGTGTGTGGTTTTCTTGTTTTATTTTTTGGGTTTTTTTTCTTAATGGTCTTTTGCAGGTAGCTTTTTCTTTTTTTCTGTTGTTTCCTCTTGGTCCACGGGTTGAGTGAAGGCTATAACGTAGTTAAAAAGCTACCTTCAGGCTGGAGGGAGAGGCTCAGGCACACCAACAGGGATGCAGTGGGTGGGTCCCTCATAACTAGATGGAGGAGGCTCCCAGTCAGGCATGAGGCCAGCCCAGCCAGGGTTGAGGCCTGCCAGCCTGAGAAGTTTGGTCAGGTGGTTGCTCATCTTTTGAATGAGGAGTAGCAAGGCAAAGGCAGCTGTTTTATATAAAATTTTATTGACTATTTAAAAAAATCAAGTACTGCCAATTAGCATCATGTCCACTCATACACTAATTAAAACAGATAATTTGTGGATTTTTTAAGTGATAGAGTAATGTAGGTAGTCTACTATGTTAACTTTGCCAAGTCCATATCCTGGATCCCAGATTATATCAGTGGTTCTCAAATTTTGAGCTCTTAGGATCCCTTAACATTCTTCAAAATTACTGAGACCCTCAAAGAATGTTTCTATATAGCCTGTACCTAGGCATACTTATCATACTAAGCACTAAACTGAAAATTGTTTAAAATATTTAATCCACTAAAAGTAACAGTATTAAACTCATTACATGTTAACATAAATCACAGAATTTTTATTAAAAAATATTGATATTTGCCAATGGAAAAAATGAGAAATATGGCATTATTTTAAAATATCTGGCTTAATAGAAGATGGTTGGTTTATCATCTCTGCTTCTTCATTCAGTCTGTTGTTTTGGTTGAAGTATATGAAAATATCTAGCATTACCCGGGTACGTAGTTGAGAAAGGGAAGAGAATGTTAATAGTGTTTTCAGATATTTGTAGATGTTCTCCTATGAAAATACACCCAAACTCAACAAGTGGTAGTTTCTTCCATGTGGACTTTTAGTCAGATTGATGAGAGAACAGAAGGCAAGCTGAGGACAAGGCAGAAGCTGACAACCCACAGCCCCCCCCTCCCCATGGGATATATGTGACATTCCTCAGGCACTCCTGGCTGCCCTAAAGCTAAGGAAAGGAAAAACAAATAGTTGACTTATAGAGGTCACAAGTCTGCAAGACGTGAGTCTCCCTCAGTTTACAAATTAGCAATCTACAAGAACAAAGCATTTCTATCAATAACCTGGCTTCCAGAAGGAAATGTAGATACAATTAAATGTCCTTACAACCTTCAGCCCATTGACAGATACTTGAAGAGGGCAGAGTGTAACGTTCCTCCAGGAAGTTCCCAAGTATCTTAATGTTAATACCTCGCTAGAGGGGAAAACAACCTTAACTTGACAATGGCAAGGCCTCTGGTATCTTGCAGGTCCTCTTTAGCATATGAAAGTTCTTTTGAAAACCTCCCTTTTTCCTTCCTCCCCCAACCCCATAGTATATAATCAGCCACACCTCATACCCCGTGCAGCCCCTTTCTGCCCACAGGTCCTGTCCCTGTGCTTTAATAAAACCACCTTTTTGTACCAAAGACACCTCAAGAATTCTCTTTTGGCCATCGGCTCCGGACCCCAGCTCACCAAACATCACCTAATTCCAAAACCATATCAAGATCAATGAACTTTTTATGCTTTGTTATATTAAAAACCATTAGTATGTCTTGAATTTTCAATGAATCTTTTATCTGTGCATGATTTTTTAACAGTATTTATTGGTCATTTTGAGTTATGCAGATGTTCCAAATGTTGACACATAATTAATTAACATAAAAATAATTAGTAATAATTCATTAATATCAAAACTGATCCCATCATAAAGTCATTAAGTATCAAGGGGCACATATAAATTCATCAAAATTTACTTTAATGCTAAATGGTAAATTTTAACATTAGCAACAAATACTATCAGTTGTTTTCCTTAGGACAAGTTTCCTTTACTTATTTTCAAGATAATGTTTGCCAAATACTGATTTTAATAACCAAGTTTTGTCAGTCATTCTTTTCAAATAAAATGCTGCTCCATGACCAAAGTGGTGAGTTCAGCATGTGAGTCATACAATTGTTCAAGGCCTTTATTCAAGACAGCCATTTTAATTCAATATGCAGCAAAAGTGCTTATGTATACTTCTCATTTGGTCATTCAAAATATTACAAAGACATACTCAGCCTCAAGATTTTATAATTTTTAATATTTCATCCAGGGAATTCTTTTTTTTTTTTTAAGATTTTATTTATGTATTTGACAGAGAGAGACACAGCAAGAGAAGGAACACAAGCAGAGGGAGTGGGAGAGGGAGAAGCAGGCTCCCCATGGAGCAGGGAGCCCAATGCGGGGCTCGATCCCAGGACCCTGGGATCAGGACCTGAGCCGAAGGCAGACGCTTAATGACTGAGCCTTCCAGGTGCCCTCATCCAGGGAATTCTTTAATGAAGTTAGATTCTTTCCCCACTGTGAATGTGTGGCAGTGAAGAATATGATGATAGGATGACTCCTGGTAGGGTCTGATGCCAGAACCTTGATTTACTAAGGTGCCAAAAGTTTTACCCACTATTGCTCTTGCACCACTGGTTTGATTTCACAGACCTCTTGAAAGAGTCTGAGAGACCCGCTGGGGTATGCAGGCCAAACTTGAAACCACTAAGCTATGCTAATTTTTCTAAAGAGAAGTATCTATAACAACCACAAAATAATTTTGTCCATCCATAAATAACCAGGAGTCATTCATCCATACATATGCACAAAAGAAGCATGTTGAAGAGGCAACGAACCCAGGAAGAGGGATGGGGGCAGACAAAGCTGAGATAAGCCCTATAAGATGAACAAGAAGAAACCAAAAAAAGACTTCTTGGTGAAGGGGTGAGGTACTTGGGTAGGGCATCCAGAGCAGAGGAAACACACTGTCAAACACCATGACTGAACACAGCATCATTTCTTAGGTTAGGCTAGATTGTATTGTTGTAACACACACCTAAATCTCCGTAGCTTAATGTGTCACAATTTATTTCTCACTCAGACTATTGCCAGTAGGATGACTCATCAAGGCAGCTGTATCAACAATTCAAGGCTGCTTTTATCTGTGGCTATGCTATGTGAACATGTAGCCTCCACAATCTCCATGGCAGAGAAAGAGAAAGCTGCTAATAGATCTACTAACAGAGCTGAAAATATATCCACTGATGGTCTTAGACCATTAGACAGAACTTCTCTAATGACCCCTTAAACTTTAAGGGGGCTGAGAAATGGGAGAGAGCACTTGGATATTTGGAGAGGCATAAATTAAATTGGCCTAACCTAGTTCCCGTAAAACAGACCCTTACTAGTACAAAGAATGGATAGTTTCTATAGATAAACAGTAAAGTGCTCTGTTAATCAACCCAAATGATAACTAGTAGGCAGATTCACACAGAAGTTTTCAGGTCAAAAAGGAGTAGATATAGAGCTGGAGGGCTTAGACAGTAAGCAAGAGATTCTTTATGGTATAGTGATCAAAAGTTCAGTCTGGTATTGGAGAGCTAAATTTTTTCCTTAAGAGGGTAGAAGAGGGAAAAGAAAACAGGTACATGCATTTGCTTTCCACAGATGTGTTCATAAAATTTGTGTTAATGCAATTTTTATAAGCTGAATTACACTTTAAATTCTCTAAAATAGCCTGGTATTTAAATAAATATATTATTTTGAATTATTTTTCTATATAGGATATATATGTATATATGTATATTTACTTAAGTAACAATGAGCTTCCAATTTTTACCTCTGAAATCTGGGTTTATTAGAAAAGAACACCTATGTTCTATCACTTCTCCCAGCAGAGGGCACTATAACCCAAGTATCAAGTTTCTCATAGTTCCCATAAATGTCAAGCTTTCATAGTGACTTGACAACTTTCATAAATGGGCAAAGACTAATTCCATGAGGAGGCAGGGGAAGACAAAGTAAAAACTTCCCTTCCAGTCCTTTTTTTTCCTGGTAAACAAAAAATATAAATTGAGATGATTTGTGCATGTTCTTATCAATTTGTACCAAGTTTCAAATAAGTGGAGACAGCTAACAGCCCAAAGAGCACAGTTTCCATAAGGGTGCCATCTCATCTAGGAGGGGTTAAATATGGTTTGGGGAAGAGCATAGATTCAGTTCCATTTTAAAGGAAGGTGTCAAGAACATTCTTGCAAATGACAATATCAAGTTTCATGATAAATAAAGATGTACACACTGACTAATGGATTCTGTTCTAAAAACCACATGACCTAGTGGCGGGAAAGTGTAAATACACAGCAAATTCAAATACATGACGGCAGTAATAATTGCCAGGTTTAGACCTGGAAACGGTTTCAAATCTCCAGTTGTCTCTTTGACCACTCCAAACAATTCAAAATAAACTTAACATCAGTACACTTCATCATCTGACTCACACATGTGTTCCCCTTCCATTATTTAATGGCATTACTGTTCTCGTATATTACACCAAATTCACCAAGTTTAAAGCCAAACAACACACCTAGCACGGTAGAGGCACACTGGAATAGTGGTTTAAAGCACCTACACTGGAATCATTAGACCTGTGTTGGAATTCTGTCCCTGCCGCTGCCCAGCTGTATGAACTTTGCCAAATTTCTTAAATTCCCCAGGCCCTCATGTCTTTGTCTACAAAGTAGAAATGATAATAGTTACTATCAAGGCTTGTACATAATGTAATGAATATAAGGCATTTAACACAGCGTCTAGCATATAGTAATCCACCCCCTCACCCCAAAGAGTGGTGATTTATTGTTACAGAAGCTAGGCCTTGGTGGGAGGGGAGAATTTTTGGATAGGCACAGGGGGTGGGAAAGGGCTGGCTTTCAGGTGAGGGGAATATTGAACTTGAACAAAGCAATGAACATGACACCTTTGAATGCACTAGAAAAGGAATGCATATTCAGAAGGAGAAGAATAAGTTTGGGCATATGGGATTGATCTAGAGGAGTGGTACCCATCTTTGGAGCCCTAAGTGAGGGAGTAAGATGTGCAGTTATCATATGGAATCCTCAAATCCGTTAGTGCTCCAAACAGTGCTCTTAAACTAACTATATATATTACATACCACTTTCAAATATGTATGGATGCTGTTGAAATTTATAAAATACAAATTTATTGAAAGTAGTCATTAAATTAATAAGTACTTAAAAGTTTATCCAAGAATACCATTATTCAGGTCTCAACTTAAACCTTACATCCTCAGACAGGCTTTTCCTTGTTCTGCTACTTAAAGTAGTGCCCATGCCTTCTTATAGTCCTTAGTCTGCTTTAACTTGCTTCATAGCACCTGGAGTTATATTATGTAAATACATAATTTGTTTACTCTGTCTTCTCTTTTTGACTATAAGCTCCCATAAAGGCAAGAACTCTGTTGTATTCACTACTATCACTCCAGCGTCTAGAACAGTATCTCTACATGGTGGGCCTTAGGTAAATATTTGCTGAATAAATAAACACATTTACAAAGTACTAGTTTCAAGCACATACCACAAGGCATATTAATTGATTATGTTATATGCATTCATTTTCAGTGAATAATTCAAATTAAAATAGCATCAGAGACTCTTCACTTCCTCTTTATAGTTATCATTGGCTCTTTGCCTGAAAAGAGAATTTCTTATTAATGTAAGAGGTGCCACAGAAGAATTGTCCCAAATTATGAAACACATAAGAGGGAAATAAGTCTTTGTTCTAGAAGGATGCAGCTTAAACATGCGAAAGAACGCTGCTTCTGAGATATAAGTACATAGCATAGCTATTTGTTTCAGTGCTCAAATGATAAAGACATTAATCAGAGCCTCCTCTAACCCAAGACAGGTTAAACCTCTAACATGTTATTTAAAATTAGGTAATGTGTATTGTCACTTTGATGCTGAGTCACCTGAGTGACAATACATTTGAACTCCTGCAACCTCGGTCATCGTAAGACAATGAACACATGTCATAAGATCGCTTAAATGCTCAGTACAGCAAGAAACAAGATCCGTGTTTATGTATAAAGCAAGCAGGTCATCAAAGGATATACTGACAATTTGATGAGAAATTTGGTATGACCCAAAGAGCTCAATATATAGTATTATGCCAGGAAATACCTGAGTTTTTAATGTGTTACATTATTTGATGCCCTGTCATGTTTATTGGGTTCCCTGACCTTTATTCTCACATTTGCACACACATATCAGTTAGATTACCACTAATTATAGGGCAAAAGTTGACAGTTCCACTGAAGTATTTTGGGTGTCTGAACTTTTTTCTCCCAACACTTTGATAGGGTCCACTTCATTTTCTTCCTATAAAAGGAATGGAAATGCGGGACGCCTGGGTGGCTCAGTCGGTTAAGCGTCTGCCTTCGGCTCAGGTCATGATCCCAGGGTCCTGGGATCGAGTCCTGCATCGGGCTCCCTGCTCTGCGGGAAGCCTGCTTCTCCCTCTCCCTCTGTCTCTGTCTCTCTCTCTGTCTCTCATGAATAAATAAATAAAATCTTAAAAAAAAAAAAAAAAGGAATGGAAATGGTGGTCATGCTGTTCTCCTTTCTTCTCTCATGACTGGCTATTATTCTTTAAACTGTATATTAGCAAATTTTCTCTGGATATTGACCATGAATGAATAGTATGATTAATATAAATCACAATAGTAAGCAAACAAACAATAACACATGGGACAACCTGTTTATCCATATACTCACCTATCGCTATATCAGAATTATTTCTTATATGTCTGTCCCTAAAAAATCCTAAACTCTACCTCCTGCAAATCAAATAAGATATTTTCAGTGCTAATGACTTGAATAGTTGCATGTACAACTCCCTTCCACCCACCATGCCTATGAATTGCAGAAGTCGGAATCAGGAAATTTGTCATGGTTCTCCTAGCAGCAACTTCCTCTGCTTTCTTGGAGCCCAGTAAATAAGATGTTCTTTTTTGTTCCTCTTCAGCTTCTCAATCAAATATAGCTATAACCAAGTCCAGAAAGATTCTGTTTTTACAGTTTAAAACTGTTGATGATCTTTAATATGGTGAGTAGGATTTGACTTCAGGAAGGAAAGCTAATGGTAGGGGATCTTAGGATCAGCAACTATCCAATGAGAAAAACTGTATTCCAATTCCAATTCTGTTAGTTATATTGTGGCTTGAGAAATCTACTCAGTCTCCCTGATCTTAGTTTCCTTTCAGGATTAATGGGAATAATAGTGTACACTTCACAGCATTGTTAGAATTAAGGAAACAAAATACTGAAAATGCTCAGTACAGCAACAGGAAATCAACAAATCTTGGTTGAGTTAGGAACTGCTCTGGAGCTATATTTTGTCTCATCCCTTTTTCCTCAAGTATTTATTTCACATGCAAATATGTATGCCAGTATTTTCTACCAGTTACATAACACCAGTTGATTAGATCTTTTTTTTTTAAGTTTTTATTTTAATTTCAGTTAGTTAACAGATAGTGTTACATTAGTTTTAGATGTACAATATAGTAATTCAACAATTCCGTACATCACCTGGTCCTCATCACAACAAGTGCCCTCTTTAATCCCTATCATCTAATTAACCTATCCCATCCCCCACCTCCCCTCTGGTAATCATCAGTTTGTTCTCTATAATTAAGAGTCTGTTTCTTGATTTGTCTCTTTTTCCCTCTTTCTCCTCTTTTTGTTTCTTACATTCCACATATGAGTGAAATCATATGGTATTTGTCTTTCTCTGATTGACTTATTTCACTTAGCATTATACTCTTGAGCTCTACCCATGTCATTGCAAATGACAAGATTTCATTCTTTTCTATGGCTGAATAATATTCCACTGTATATATATCACATCTTTATCTGTTCATCAATCCATAGACGCATGGCCTGCTTCCATATTTTGGCTATTGTAAATAATGCTGCTATAAACATAGGGGTGCATGTATCCCTTTGAATTAGTGTTTTTGTATTCTTTGGGTAAATGTGATTACTGGATCCTAGCATAGTTCTATTTTTTACTCTTTTTTAATTCTCATTTTTAGTTTTTTAAATTTTTATTTAAATTCCAGTTAGTTAATGTACAGTGTAGTATTAATTTCAGGTATATAATATAGTGATTCAACAATTCCATACCTCACCCAGTGCTTATCATAGCAAGTATGCTCCTTAAGTCCCATCACCTATTTCACCCATCCCCCTACCCACCGCCTCTCTGGTGACCATCAGTTTGTTCTCTATAGTTAAGAGTCTGTTTCCTGGTTTACCTGCCTCTCTTTTATTCCCTTTGTTCCTCTGTTTTGTTTCTTAAATTCCATATCTGAGTGAAATCATACGGTATTTGTCTTTCTCTGACTGACTTATTTTGCTTAGCGTAATACTCTCTGGCTCCATCCATGTCATTGCAAATGGCAAGATTTCATCCCTTTTATGGCTGAGTAATATTTCATTGCATACATCTACTATCTCTTCACTATCCATTCATCAGTCAGTGGACATTTGGGCTCTCTCCATTATTTGGCTGTTGTAGATAATGCTGCCATAAATATAGGGTGCAAATACCCCTTTGAATCAGTATTTTTGTATTATTTGGGTAAATACTTAGTGGTGTAATCGCTGGATGATAGAGTATTACTATTTTTAACTTTTTGAGGAAACTCTATACTGTTTTCCGGACTGGCTGCACCAGTTTGCATTCCCACCAACAGTGAAAGAGCATTCCCCTGAATTAGGAGAATAAAAAACATGAGAGATATTTCTCCACATCCTTGCCAACACCTGTTATTTCTTATACTGTTAGTTTTAGCAATTCTGACAGGATATCACATTGTAATTTTGATTTGTATTTCCCTGATGATCAGTGATGTTGAGCATCTTTTCATGTGTCTGTTGGCCATCTGTATGTCTTCTTTGGAAAAATGTCTATTTGTGTCTTCTGCCCATTTTTAAATTAGATTATTCATTTTTGGGGTGTTGAGTTTTATAAGTTCTTTAATATTTTGGAATTCTTAAGTTTTACTGAAATATTCTATAGATGAGAACTTTTAAGAGCACTTTATCCTACTTTCAATATTTTAGGTTCTCCAATATGAATATTTATGTCTTCAGTTCTTAGAAATTCTTGGTTACTATTTCTTCTAATGTTTTCTCACTCTATTATATCCTTATACGATCCTATAGAATATGTTTTTCATCTTATTTTTATCATTATAGGTACTTTAAGTAATGCTCTTTGTCATTTTTAAATAAGAAATTCTTGGACCCAGAATTTTAACTACCATTGCTAAATGAGCCTTTGTTCTAGATGTTTATCAATAGCAATACCTAGAGATGTTCTTTAACTACAGACATTTAAAAGATGACAAAATATTAAAGGAGACTATTTAAAAATAGTATAAAATATCTTAAAAATATATAATGAATTATACATATCTTATTAAAAGTTACCTGTTTATAGGCTGAATACACAAATAAGCAATGGGCAGATTATATACAACTCTGACCCATTCAGCAACCAGCCCAGAAAGCCAACTCACTATCTGCAATGACCAGTCCAAGAGGCCAAATATGCAATTGTCCCCAGTTGATTACAACTTAATTAATAATGTGATTAATAGCTGAGAACATAGGACCAATCACAGAAAGCTAAATATGCACCCTTATCCAATCAAATAGGATGCCTTATTTTTATTTAACCCTTCTACTGTTTCCCCCTGCTCTGCCTGCCTTTGAGTCTACCAAACACAAGTAAATGAAAATGGCTGACTCTCTTCCTATAGAAACTCTGAATAAATAGGCTTTACTTGTTCTCATTTGGTTGGTCTTTGTGTGTGTATGTGTGTGTGTGCATGTGTGTGTGTGTGCATTTCTAGAAATAATATATACGCATATCACTAAGAATAATGTGTGTATGTGTGCATATATATACATATATATAATTTATAGGTATTATGTAGGGTGGTTCCAGCATTAATTTCTAGCACTTTATTATTAAAGAACTGGCCATTAGGTACAGCTAGTGAAGCTATCTCAAAAATTAGATATTATGTATACTGGTTATGTACAAAGTCCTTATGAATGAGTACTTGATTAATTTGTTACTTCAACAATATTTATAACTATGTGCCAAACACTGTTGTAAGCATTAAAAAGAGGCAAGGATCCATGTTTTCACTCTACTAATAAATTGATAAATTATTATATATGCATATACATACATATATGTATGTGATATATATGTAGACAGAGATAACAAGCTATAAATGCTAAGAAAAACAAGTAATCAGAGGTTGAGGATAAAAGCGATGGAGCCACTATTTTAGAGAACATGGTCAGAAAAGCGCCTTTGATGAGGTGACATTTGAGTGGAGATATGAAAGAAATGAAGGAGCAAGATTTGTAAATATCTCCAGGAAAAGTTTCAAAGGGGAGAGTATAGAAACTACAAAGGCTGAGGACAACACGGCTGGAATTGAGTGAAAATGAGGTTGGAAAAAACAGAGAAGTAGTAGGGCACGATTAAATACGGTTTTGTATGCCAAGATAAAACTGAATGTTATTCTAACTGTGTTGAAATGGCATTTGAGGGGTTTACGCAAGGCAGCAACATAATCTGACTAGTATTTCAATGAGACCACTCTAATTGTTGTATACGGGATAGACTGAATGGGGTCAATCATGGAAGCAGTGATGCTTAGGAGGTAATGCAGCATTTCAGATGACTGATGATCAGGTTATTGATTAGGGTGAAGATGGTGACAAGTGATCAGATCTGAATTTTGAAGATAAAGACTAGGATTTTCTTTTTTTTTTTTTTTTGCTGCTTATGTTTTTTTTTTTATTCTTATATTAATCCCCATACATTACATCATTAGTTTTAGATGAAGTGTTCCATGATTCATTGTTTGTGCATAACACCCAGTGCTCCATGCAGAATGTGCCCTCCTCAATACCCACCACCAGGCTAACCCACCCTCCCACCCTCCTCCCCTCTAGAACCCTGTTTGTTTTTCAGAGTCCATCGTCTCTCATGGTTCGTCTACCCCTCCGATTTCCCCCACTTCATTCTTCCCCTCCCGCTACCTTCTTCTTCTTCTTTTTTTTTCCTTAACATATATTGCATTATTTGTTTCAGAGGTACAGATCTGAGATTCAACAGTCTTGCACAATTCACAGCGCTTACCAGAGCACATACCCTCCCCAGTGTCTATCACCCAGTCACCCCATCCTTCCCACCCCACCCCTCCAATTTTCCCAACACCATTTGTTGAAGAGACTGTCTTTGTTCCAT
>NC_058404.1:148695559-148759776 GCF_002201575.2 Neomonachus schauinslandi
TCAGAGTCCATCGTCTCTCATGGTTCGTCTACCCCTCCGATTTCCCCCACTTCATTCTTCCCCTCCCGCTACCTTCTTCTTCTTCTTTTTTTTTCCTTAACATATATTGCATTATTTGTTTCAGAGGTACAGATCTGAGATTCAACAGTCTTGCACAATTCACAGCGCTTACCAGAGCACATACCCTCCCCAGTGTCTATCACCCAGTCACCCCATCCTTCCCACCCCACCCCTCCAATTTTCCCAACACCATTTGTTGAAGAGACTGTCTTTGTTCCATTGGACATTCTTTCCTGCTTTGTCAAAGATGAGTTGACCATAGAGTTGAGGGTCCATTTCTGGGCTCTCTATTCTGTTCCATTGATCTATGTGTCTGTTTTTGTGCCAGTACCATGCTGTCTTGATGATGACAGCTTTGTAATAGAGCTGGAAGTCCGGAATTGTGATGCCGCCGGCTTTGCTTTTCTTTTTCAACATTCCTCTGGCTATGCGGGGTCTTTTCTGGTTCCATACAAATTTTAGGATTATTTGTTCCATTTCTTTGAAAAAAGTGGATGGTATTTTGATGGGGATTGCATTGAATGTGTAGATTGCTCTAGGTAGCATTGACATCTTCACAATATTTGTTCTTCCAATCCATGAGCATGGAACGTTTTTCCATTTCTTTGTGTCTTCCTCAATTTCTTTCATGAGTATTTTATAGTTTTCTGAGTACAGATCCTTTGTCTCTTTGGTTAGATTTATTCCTAGGTATCTTATGGTTTTGGGTGCAATTGTAAATGGGATCGACTCCTTAATTTCTCTTTCTTCTGTCTTGTTGTTGGTGTATAGGAATGCCACTGACTTCTGTGCATTGATTTTATATCCTGCCACTTTACTGAATTCCTGTATGAGTTCTAGCAGTTTGGGGGTGGAGTCTTTTGGGTTTTCCACATAAAGTATCATATCATCTGCAAAGAGTGAGAGTTTGACTTCTTCCTTGCCAATTAGGATGCCTTTGATTTCTTTTTGTTGTCTGATTGCTGTGGCTAGGACTTCCAATACTATGTTGAATAGCAGTGGTGATAGTGGACATCCCTGCCGTGTTCCTGACCTTAGGGGGAAAGCTTGCAGTTTTTCCCCATTGAGAATGATATTCGCTGTAGGTTTTTCATAGATGGCTTTTATGATATTGAGGTATGTACCCTCTATCCCTATACTCTGAAGAGTTTTGATCAAGAAAGGATGCTGTACTTTGTCAAATGCTTTTTCTGCATCTATTGAGAGGATCATATGATTCTTGTTCTTTCTTTTGTTAATGTATTGTATCACATTGATTGATTTGCGGATATTGAACCAACCTTGCAGCCCAGGGATAAATCCCACTTGGTCATGGTGAATAATCCTTTTAATGTACTGTTGGATCCTATTGGCTAGTATTTTGGTGAGAATTTTTGCATCCATGTTCATCAGGGATATTGGTCTGTAATTCTCCTTTTTGATGGGGTCTTTGTCTGGTTTTGGGATCAAGGTAATGCTGGCCTCATAAAATGAGTTTGGAAGTTTTCCTTCCATTTCTATTTTTTGGAACAATTTCAGAAGAATAGGTATTAATTCTTCTTGAAATGTTTGGTAGAATTCCCCTGGGAAGCCATCTGGCCCTGGGCTTTTGTTTTTTGGGAGATTTTTGATGACTGCTTCAATTTCCTTAGTGGTTATAGGTCTGTTCAGGTTTTCTATTTCATCCTGGTTCAGTTTTGGTAGTTGGTACATCTCTAGGAATGCATCCATTTCTTCCAGGTTATTTAATTTGCTGGCATAGAGTTGCTCATAATATGTTCTTATAATTGTTTGTATTTCTTTGGTGTTGGTTGTGGTCTCTCCTCTTTCATTCATGATTTTGTTGATTTGGATCATTTCTCTTCTCTTTTTGATAAGTCTGGCCAGGGGTTTATCAATCTTGTTAATTCTTTCAAAGAACCAGCTCCTAGTTTCGTTGATCTGTTCTACTGTTCTTTTAGTTTCTATTTCATTGATTTCTGCTCTGATCTTTATTATTTCTCTTCTCCTGCTGGGTTTAGGCTTTATTTGCTGTTCTTTCTCCAGCTCCTTTAGGTGTAGGGTTAGGTTGTGTACTTGAGACCTTTCTTGCTTCTTGAGAAAGGCTTGTATTGCTATATACTTTCCTCTTAGGACTGCCTTTGCTGCATCCCAAAGATTTTGAATAGTTGTGTTTTCATTTTCATTTGTTTCCATGTATTTTTTTAATTCTTCTTTAATTTCCTGGTTGACCCATTCGTTCTTCAGTAAGATGCTCTTTAGCCTCCATGTATTTGAGTTCTTTCTGACTTTTGTCTTGTGATTGAGCTCTAGTTTCAAAGCATTGTGGTCTGAAAATAGGCAGGGAATGATCCCAATCTTTTGGTACCGGTTGAGACCTGATTTATGACCAAGGATGTGATCTATTCTGGAGAATGTTCCATGGGCACTAGAGAAGAATGTGTATTCCGTTGCTTTGGGGTGGAATGTTCTGAATATGTCTGTAAAGTCCATTTGGTCCAGTGTGTCATTTAAAGTCTTTATTTCCTTGTTGATCTTTTGCTTAGACGATCTGTCCATTTCAGTGAGGGGGGTGTTAAAGTCCCCCACTATTATTGTATTGTTGTCGATGTGTTTCTTTGCTTTTGTTATTAATTGGCTTATATAATTGGCTGCTCCCATGTTAGGGGCATAGATATTTACAATTGTTAGATCTTCTTGTTGGATAGATCCTTTAAGTATGATATAGTGTCCTTCCTCATCTCTTATTACAGTCTTTGGTTTAAAATCTAATTTGTCTGATATAAGGATTGCCACCCCAGCTTTCTTTTGGTGTCCATTAGCATGGTAAATGGTTTTCCACCCCCTCACTTTCAATCTGGGGCTGTCTTTGGGTTGAAAATGAGTCTCTTGCAGACAGCATATCGATGGGTCTTGTTTTTTAATCCAGTCTGATAGCCTGTGTCTTTTGATTGGGGCATTGAGCCCATTTACATTCAGGGTAACTATTGAAAGATAGGAATTTAGTGCCATTGTATTGCCTGTAAGGTGACTGTTACCGTATATTGTCTGTGTTCCTTTCTGGTCTATGTTGCTTTTAGGCTCTCTCTTTGCTTAAAGGACCCCTTTCAAGATTTCCTGTAGGGCTGGTTTTGTGTTTGCAAATTCCTTTAGTTTTTGTTTGTCCTGGAAGCTTTTTATCTCTCCTTCAATTTTCAATGACAGCCTAGCTGGATATAGTATTCTTGGCTGCATATTTTTCTCATTTAGTGCTCTGAATATATCCTGCCAGTCCTTTCTGGCCTGCCAGGTCTCTGTGGATAGGTCTGTTGCCAATCTAATGTTTCTACCATTGTAGGTTACATATCTCTTCTCCCGAGCTGCTCTCAGGATTTTCTCTTTGTCTATGAGACTCGTAAGTTTTACTATTAGATGTCGGGGTGTTGACCTATTTTTATTGATTTTGAGAGGGGTTCTCTGTGCTTCCTGGATTTTCATGCCTGTTTCCTTCCCCAAATTAGGGAAGTTCTCTGCTATAATTTCCTCCATTATACCTTCTGCCCCTCTCTCTCTTTCTTCTTCTTCTGGCATCCCAATTATTCTAATGTTGTTTCGTCTTATGGTATCGCTTATCTCTCGAATTCTGCCCTCATGATCCAGTAGTTGTTTATCTTTTTCTCAGCTTCTTTATTTTCCATCATTTCATCTTCTATATTACTGATTCTCTCTTCTGCCTCATTTATTCTAGCAGTTAGCGCCCCCATTTTTGATTGCACCTCATTAATAGCCTTTTTGATTTCTACTTGGTTGGATTTTAGTTCTTTTACTTCTCCAGAAAGGGTTTCTCTAATAACTTTCATATTTTTTTCAAGCCCAGCTAGTATCTTTAAAGTGATGATTCTGAACTCTAGATCTGACATCGTACTAATGTCCGTATTGAGTAGGTCCCTGGCAGTCGGTACTACCTCTTGTTCTTTTTGTTGAGGTGATTTTTTCCGTCTTGTCATTTTGTGCAGAGGAGAATAGATTAATGAGAGAACAAAATGCTAGCAGAGTAACAACGTCCCCAGAAAATATACTCTACACAAATCAGAAAAAACCTGAAGCAGTGGGAAAAGAAAGGGAAAGAGAGAAAAAAGAAAAAGAAAAAAAAGAAAAAGATAAAGATAAAAACAAAAACAAAACAAAACAACAACAACAAAAAAACCAGAATGTGATCAAATATGATCAGGCTGGTATATAGATCAGTGCCACACACTAGATTTGGGGTGTATTTTGGTCTTTTAGAAGAAAGTGCCTCCCAAAATTTTAAAGAAAGAAAAGCTTATATATGTACAAAAATAAGGGTTGATATGATGAAGGGATGGAATATGACTGTAAAGATGGAAATTATAAAAAATTTTATAAAAGGAAGTGATAAGAAGTTGTTTGAAAAAAGAAAGAAGAGGATTTAAAAAAAGAAAAAAAAAAGGGAGAGGATGTGATCAGGCAGGGGAATAGAAAACACCATATACTAGAGATTTAGGGTATATTTTGATCTGTTAGAAGAAACTATCTCAAAATTTTAAAGAGAGAACAACTTATATATATAAGCCAAAAATACGGGTAACTACTATGAAGGGATAGAATATGACTCTAAAAATGAAAAATAAAAATGTTTTTTTTTTAAAAAAAAGGGATTGATAAGATGTTGGTTGAAAAAGGGAAAAAGAAAAATTCAAAAAGAAAAAAAGACAGTTAAAAAAAATTAACTTTGAAAGACTACAGAATCATGGTAAAAAAGCCATGAATTCTATGTGCAGTAGTCCCCTAGAGCTGGAGTTCTGCCGTTCTCATTGATGGGTAAACTTGGTCTTGGCTGGCTGTTCTCACTGATCTTCTGGGGAGGGGCCTGTTGCCGTGGTTTCCAAATGTCTTTGACGGAGGCAGAATTGCCCCGCCCTTGCCCCCTCCCAGCTAAGTAATCTGCTCAGGTTTGCTCTCCGGGGCTTTTGTTCCCTGCGAGCTTTCCGTATAGCTTTGGAGGTGGAGAGTGAAAATGGCGGCCTCCCAATCTCCGCCGCGGAGGAGCCGAGAACTCGGGGCCCCACTTCTCAGTGAGTCCCCAGAGAAAAGCCGTCAGTCACTCCCGTCTCCCCGGTCTCCAGCCGCACTCCATGCTCACCCGGCCTGTGAACGCGCGTTTCTATCTCTGGCACCCGACCCCGGGTGGAGTCTCCAAACCCAGCAGATCCCTGCGGCGCACTCCCGCGCGGCTCCTCCCAGGGGAGGAAGGTGAGTCTCCCCGGATCTGCCGCTTGTTGGGTCCCTGCTGGAGGAGCAGTGGCCCGACTGTGCCGCGGATCACGGTTTATGGCAACCCCGAGCTGAGAGCCCGCGCCTGGGCTCCGCCTCTGCAGCCGGCTTCCCTGCTCCGTTACCTGGGAGCTCTGCCACACTCAGGCACCCCTGGTCTTTCTGTGACCCCGAGGGTCCTGGGACCACACTGTCCCGGAGGGTTCCACCCCCCGCTTAGCCACCAGAGTGACGTCCCCCAGCAGAGCAGACTTTTAAAAGTTCCGATTTTGTGCTCCGTGGTTCTATCACTTGCCAGAAGCGGCCGCCGGAGGCCCCTACCCCGCCGTCTATCCTCCCGAATATCGCCTCGGATTCACTTCTCCGCACGTCCTACCTTCCAGAAAGTGGTCGCTTTTCTGATGAGAGAGTTGTTGCTCTTCTTTTCTTCGATCTCCTGTTGAGTTTGTAGGTGTTCAGAATGGTTTGATCCCTATCCAGCTGAATTCCTGAGAGGAGACGAAATCCAGGTCTCCTACTCCTCCGCCATCTTGCTCCGCCCCCAAGACTAGGATTTTCTAATGGATTAGATGTGGAGAGGAGTCTAGGATGGCTTCAAGGTTTTTGTCATGACCAACTGAGTGAGGAATGGTGCAATTTACTGAGATTGAGATTGAGTGGGAAGAAGTAGTCAGGAAGGTTAGGGAGAACTAATTGTTAAGGTTGGGACATGTTAAATATGAGATGTCTGGTGAAATACAAGTGAGTATGTTGAGCAGAGATTTAGATATGCCAGTCTGGAGTTCAGAGAAGGGAACAGGATTGGAAATGTGAGTTTGGGAATCATGAACGTATCGAGAGTATATTTGAAATAAAGGCAGTCCATGAAAGTCAGAGGGTAAATGTGACAGAGAAGATATCTGAAGGCTGAGCCCTGAGAACTTGCAAGATTGACTGCTTGGGAAGAGTAGAGGATTCAGCAAGTAGTTTCTCAGTCATTGCCCTGTAATTAGCAGTTGCTGAGGAGTCCTGTAACTCCTAGTTGATTCATGTTTCAAGTATTAGATATAATCTACTACTGCCACAGGTACATTAAGAGTATAGTGTGTAGTAGTTTGAACATATTTCCTTTGTTAATTAGGAATAATTTAAAGCCCGAAGTAGCTACAGATTTTTTCCTTAGGTATCTTTTCAACAACCTTTTGAATTAGATGTTCTAATCAAACACTAAAAGTACTGTGAATAATTTAGTTTATGTAATAATAATGCCTGCCAAACCCTTCAAATCTTTTTTTTTTTAAGGATTTTATTTATTTGACAGAGAGAGAGATAGCGAGAGCAGGAACACAAGCAGGGGGAGCGGGAGAGGGAGAAGTAGGCTCCCCGCTGAGCAAGGAGACCGATGTGGGGCTCGATCCCAGGACCCTGGGATCATGACCTGAGCCAAAGGCAGACGCTTAACGACTGAGCCACCCAGGTGCCCCCAAACCCTTCAAATATTTAGTGCCTAAAAGCATGCCTTACAGAAGTAGGAGTTGAATAAATATTAGTTCCATGCTGTAATATTTCACTGGCAGATATTTAATAGTCACAAACCATTTTATGTACTGGCAAAGAACACTCTAAAAATGATGATTGTAGAGGTTATTTCCTATTCATTTCCTTCAACTGCATAAAGGAATCTGAATAAGAAAAAAGAGGTATTTCTTGAAACAAAGATCCCATATCCAAATTCTTTCATCAAAATTTTAACTTCTGACTTACTGTGAGGCTTGGATCAAACTGGATAACCCTTGTATAGAGTGAGCATAATTTTTTCTTTCTACATGTTGGGAGCTGTAAGATTTGTTAGGATTATGTGCTGTCTTCAGAACTCTCTGGTAGAGAGTCAGCGATAATGATAGTGGTGATTATAGGTGTGTTAGAATGATGTCTCAATTGACCAGCTGTTGTTTTTAGCATGGCCCTATGATTGGCTAAAAAAGATGGCATGTGACTAATTTCAAATTGGAAAGAACCCTTTTGAAAGTGGGGACCTTGTCTGACTCAGATTTAAAGGGTTAAGTTCTGGGAGAAGGAGGTTAACTCTGCATTATCTTTCATATATTTTGGATGTCAGAGAAAAGATTCCAGAGTTGCATTCTAGGACCACTTCCAACGGCTGCCAGCCAAAGAAGTAGAAACTGTCTAATGACGGAACCACTTCAAGACTATAAACCACAAGGTATGGATGCAATGGTTAAAAGGATTAAACACATATTTTAAAATCCATTTGCTGTCCTCCTTATGCCCCATTATAGTTTACTATGACATGATTTTTAAAAATTTACTTCTTATGCTTACATTTTAAATCTGTCTTGTTCGAATTTTATTCTCTCTACTTGAACCTTGAATGATTAGGCATTTCAATTTATTGCATAAAAATGTACTTACAGTCTACTTAAAAAATGTCTTGGGAGGTTTAGGTTTATAATGGCATTTATTTGTTTGAAAACTTTAGTTCAGTGTGTACTAAAGACTCCTGGGAAATCCCTGAGACTCTCATGGGCTGTTGACATCAATATTAAAGTATCATTAGTGGTTTTGCCGTGTTGACATTTGTACTGATTGAAGCAAAAGCAATGATGATTAAAACTGCTGCATCTTAGTGTGAATCAACATAGTGATACCAAACAGCACCCCACTGCCATTACATTTTTTGCTTTCATTCCAGAAAAAAAGAATTCCAGTTTCACTTAAGAATGTTATTGATGGGGCGCCTGGGTGGCTCAGTTGGTTAAGTGACTGCCTTCGGCTCAGGTCATGATCCTGGAGTCCCTGCATCGAGTCCCGCATCGGGCTCCCTGCTCGGCAGGGAGTCTGCTTCTCCCTCTCCCACTCCCCCTGCTTGTGTTCCCTCTCTCGCTGTGTCTTTCTCTGTCAAATAAATAAATAAAATCTTTAAAAAAAAAAGAAAAGAATGTTATTGATGAAGCAGTAAAATGTATTAATTTTATTAAAGCTTGAACATTGTGTACAGACCTTTATTAATACGCCTGGTGACAAAATGAAAACCATGCATAAACACTTCTGCTGCATACTGAAGTGCAATGGTCTTGAGGAAAGTTCTTAGATATTTGAAAAAAAAAGCTGAAAAAGCTACTATTTAACATATAGCACCATTTTTACTTTAAAGAGCAACTGACAGACAAACTATGGTTATTTAGATTTAGTTTTTTGGCAGGTAGTTTATAAAAAATTAATAAAGTAAGTTTGTCATTTCAAAGAAAACAATTAATAATTTGTTGTCTGTGATAAAATTTAAACTCACAAGTGAAAATTAGTGTTTTTAAAAACTTGCATAATCCCCTATAAATTTTATAGCTTTCCAATATACTTCCTTTTTATAATGAGGTTGGTGTTGATATTAAGAAATATGGGTTTCTTGGGGCGCCTGGGTGGCTCAGTTGGTTAAGCGACTGCCTTCTGCTCAGGTCATGATCCTGGAGTCCCGGGATCGAGTCCCGCGTCGGGCTCCCTGCTCATCGGGGAGTCTGCCTCTCTCTCTGACCCTCCCCCCTCTCATGCTCTCTCTCTCTATCTCATTCTCTCTCTCAGATAAATAAATAAAATCTTTAAAAAAAGAAAAAAAAAGAAATATGGGTTTCTTGATATTATATAATAAAATGTGTTAACACTTGTGAGATATGGATGATTATGTGAATTAAGTGAATCAGTACTTTATAAAAACCCAATGCATGATATTATAAAATCATACACATTTAAAGATCCCATCAAGTGTGACAAAGACTGATGGATTTTAACATAGCAAAGTACAAAAACTTAATTGATATGGTCTCAGATTCTACATGGCAACAACTGACCTTTTTGATGTTTGGGGCAAAATCAAAGAATATCCATAATTATTTGAAAGCCTATCAAAATACTCTTTCTTTCCAATTACATCTCTGTGTGAAACAGAATTTTCCTAAAATACTTCAATCAAAACAACACATGGCAATACAGTGAGTTCAAGAGCAAATAGACATAAAACAGGATTCATGGGTTTTTTTTGAAAATATAGTTTTTAAAAATAAAAATGGTATTTTTAAATGGCTTATTTTTATTTCAAATAAATATTTTAAATTTCTTAGTTTTAATTTCTAATATAGAAATTATTGATAGATAGTACACATAAACCATAGATGTTTAAGGTCTTCAGTAATTTTTCAGGTTATGGGGTGGTTCTGAGACCAAAATGTCTGAGAACCACTGATTTAGTTCTTTGCAAGGGAGAAGTCAAGCATAACAGACTTATGTAATGATAGGGTGCTAATTCATTAGCCTCAAAGCTAGATTTCTAAAAATATGTAAGCCCACAAAAAATGCTATCTGTTCTTTTTTCATTCAGTGACTTAGTCCATGATGTATTTAACATAGTGATTATGCATCTAATAACTGTGCAGATCAGAAGCTTTAAAATGTATAATTCTAGTGCTCTGGGTGATATATTTTGTTTATTTATTTAATTAATGCTTATCTCCTGGCCCTCAGCACTTAACATAATCATTTCCACAATCACACCGAGGATCTTGAACAAGATACATTTTTGATGATCAGAACTTTGTTTGATCCTACTACAAATGGTCTTAAGTTTATCATATAGGTCATGGGATTAAAATCATGGAAGTATAATTATATTAGAATGGAAAAAGACATGGGATGAGGTAGTCCAAAATTTCTTTTGGCAGAAACAAAAACAGAGGTCCAGAGAAGGGTAGATAACATACAAGGTCAGTATGGGACTAATTCTGGAACTGGAATTTGTTTTCCTAGTCAAATATTCTTTTCAGTATACTGCTGTTTATTTTCTACCTTCTGATATGTAGATCAAAATCTTTGATCCTGAGTGCAAAATATTGACTTACAATGTTACCATAATTCCATAAGCTGGTGATCTTTGAAATTTTCACCCACTCCTTCAGTCCACTGAGTGCTCAATTTTATTAAGTTAATGTTTTGAGGTATTAAATTAGACATGGAAAGATTCAATGCTGAAAATCAAATTTGGAACTTTAGCCTAATTTTCCAGGGAGTACTGTCCTAGTTGCTGCTATAGCTGCTTTGTAAAAACCATGCATTTTTTACTGTGATTATTTGGGTAAAATTACTAAATTGAAGCATCTGAGAGATTATAGATAAAAAGCATGTGAAGAGCCACAATCTGAGACTATTCTGAGGTTTATGCCTAAAGGAACATTTAAACATTAAAATCTTCAGAATTTTCTGTTTCTTCTCTCATTTTCTTTAGTTTTGTATGGTTTTCTGCCCATTTTCTGCTTTCTCTTCTCTACTCCTCCTCTTCCCCATCCGCAAATCTAATATGAATTTTCATGTTTTAAAAAATATCCCATTTACTCAATAATTGGTGTATTATCAGTTTTCACATATAAAAATCATCCATTTAGCCTTTTGTAATATTTTTCTGCATACCTTTGTAGTATTTTTTCTTCTCTTTAAAATGTGTATAGCTTGGGGCGCCTGGGTGTCTCAGTCCTTAAGCGTCTGATCGCAACACCCCGGGATCGAGCCCCGCGTCTGGCTCCCTGCTCCGCGGGAAGCCTGCTTCTCCCTCTCCCACTCCCCCTGCTTGTGTTCCCTCTCTCGCTGTGTCTCTCTGTCAAATAAATAAATAAAATCTTTTAAAAAAAAAATGTGTATAGCTTTCTCTATGTGGTTATTGCACATTTCTTAAGGCTATTACTAGTTATATTGCACCATTTTTGCTTTTGTGAATAGATTTTATTATTTACAACTGGTCAACACTGATAAAGTTATTGTTTGCTATATTTACTTTTTGAATCGGGTCACTTTGAATTCTTTTATTAGTTTAGCTAGTTAATCCTTAACTAACTTGGATTTTCCTGTTTTTAAATTTAAATTCAATTAGATTTTCTATCTAGAAAATCACGTTGTCTGCAAAGAGTAATTTACCTACCAGCCTTTCAACAGTTAAATGTCCTTTTACAAATCCTGACATATCATGTTATCATGAGCATATAGAAAACTGTTAAATAATATTGAAATCCCTCACTTTAACAATGGAAAAAACCATGGCTCAGGAGAAATGATAACCTATATTAAAACTAACTAGAAAAAAGTATGCATATTAATCTGTAATCAACCCCTACAATCCCTACTGTAACAAATTTAAGGTCACTTTCTCACTTGGTATAAAATAACTGAATGGTTATTTATATAGAACTCAGAATAAATCATCCCCTTTAAAATCTTTACCTAAATATATTTCATAAAGTTTTAGCTGTGTATAATACATTTTTGGAAGTTATATAACAATGATTAAATCCCTGTTTACAATTGGTCTCTATCATAAACCAAAGAGTATATAAGAGAGAATAATTTATAATATTTGAGAGGTATCATTAAGTATAAACTTATCTTGCTATTAATTAGGCATCTAACTATAGCTTTCATGAGGAAATCCTGGGCAGCCAACATTGCATCATGACTGGTTTCATTCATGAATTATGGGCATAAAATAACTCCTCCAGTGAGAAGTATTTGAATTATGCATAGTGATAGAAATACCTAAGGAATTAGTATACTCACTGGAGATGAATGAAACAAGGCACATGGTATAAAAAATGATGGAGATTAATGAACTTCAGTGTTATATGAATTTGGAATGGAACTGGAAATTGGCCATAATTCAGTGAGAATAATAGTATATTTTCAGACAGGGAGTAGGTTTGGAGAAGAAATTGAAAGACGGTACTCAGGTCAGGGCCAGGCTTGGAAATGGAAATTCCAAAGAGCAAAGGTCAGGGGTCTTTGGGTGATACCCACCCCTCAGCCTGGATATTGGCTTTGATGTACTATTTTCTCTGTTGTCTGTGCCTTTTACTAAAGAGGCCAAAGAAAGTAAATCAGCTCTTTCATTTCTATTTTCACCTCTCAATATCAGAAATCTAGTTTATTTCCAATAGTTCATGGGACGCCAGGGGGACTACTTAATTCATTCTAGAACAGTCTTGGTAGTTTTAGTTTGGATGGCTAAGGACCAAATTAGAGTGATATTTTTCAAAATCAGTGCCATTACCTATTAGTAGAAAAGACTGTTTTGTGAAACATATATATCTATCTATATGTGTATGATGCTGTGATATAAAAAAATTTTTACTGTAGAACATAATAAAAATTTGGGAGAAAAAAAGCTGCACTAAGATGTGTCAGAACTCTCGATATTGACCAGGAAAAATCTAATGCCCACAAGGATAAGTTCAGAGCATGATATAGGAGGTAGGGTAGGGGTGGAGAATTAGTGGGACTAGTCCACCCCCAGCAGGGAGGAATATTTTATCAATGTTGTTGTTTAGAATTGCTGGTGCATGGTGACAATAATGACCACACCAACTTTTTTTTTTTCAAATGAAGACCATTCTTTATTGTGTTTCTTTTAAGTACACGCCTTACACAAAATTGGAGTTCATGCCCTAAACCATATAAACAATTTTAAAGATCTACTTCATCAAAATATAATTTACATAAAATTCAGTGAGTGTTCACAAAGTTGTATACTCATGTCACACTACCACAATCAACATATGGATTATCTCCATCAACCCTTCCCAGTTAATCCTTACATGTTCAGCTCTGTGCCACATAGGCCCACTGATGTGCTATCACTATCAATTAGATTTGCCTTTCCTACCATTTCATATAAATGGAATCAGTCAGTAAGTACTTTTTGTGTCTGACTTTTTTCACTCGCTGTAGTGCTTCTGAGATTATCTCCATGATGTTGAGGGTATCAGTAGTTCCCTCCTTGTTGCTAAATGGCAGTCTGTTACCTGATATACAGCAATTATCTATTCATCTGTTGGTGGACATTTGGGAACAATGGAATGCCCATAAATTGCTGGTGGGAATGTAAAATTGTATAACCAATTTGAGAAATGATTTGACAGTTTCTTATAATTACATATACACTTACAATACAAATCAACCATTCCATTCTTAGCTATTTACCAGAGAAATGAAAACATATATCCACACTCAAACCTGTAGACAAATGTACGTATCAGCTTAGCCCACACCAACTTTAATTAGTTTCCTTTTGTTCTTAAATTCTTTACAGACACAGTACCCTCCTAGTTCCTGCATGCAGAATAGACTGCTTCTATAACCCCTGACTTCAGACGTGGGGTGCCACTGTTTCAGAGCAGCAATGGAAATTCCAGTTATTACATACCAGAGTCACTCTCTTTTATCAAGTTATCAATGAAGATTATAAGCCACTTATGAATAAGATAAAAGCCACTGCAATACCTAAATCAGACACCAATAAAGGAAGAAAATGTTTAGAGGAAATGGCTCTCTTCATTTTTTCTTAAGTATAATTTATTAGAAGATTCCTTTTGCTTAGCAGACAAGAAAGATAGAGTTCATAAAGAGTTCTGAAAAGCTAACAGTGCAATTTTTATGCAAAGAAGTTTTTTTACTTCCAAAATTAAAGAGAGAGAAAAGGTCCACATTTCCAATTTCCAGAAGTTATGTAAAAAATAAATACTAATTGTATTTTGGAATGGAATAAGGTATATCAGCCAGTGACTGTTAATTGGCCACCTACTATAGGTCTATATCAGACACCAGAAGATATCTCAGAAGGAAAAGATACACTTTCTGGTCTTTTGGATTTTAAATAAAATTGAAGTGACAAAACTAGAATACATAATAGCAAAAACACAAAACCATACCATAGATTATAAGTGTTGGAGAAGTCTACCAGTGGAGAAGCTAAGATTTCTAGAACAATATACCACTATTACTAAATTATTGATGATGAGAATGATGTAATGTTAATTGAGTAATTACTCTTGTTAGATGCTGTTCCAAGCCAACTACATTCATTATTTCATTTTCTAGGTACAACTATTCTAAAAGACAGATGCTATTTTCATCTTTCTCTTACAAGTGAAGAAATTGAGGCAGGGAGAGATTAAGTGACTTAACTAGTGGCAAAACAAGAATTTGAATCAAAGCAGTCAGTACCCAGGAATTGAACTTTTTAATTTAATTTTATTTTTAAGATTTTACCTATTTATTTGAGAGAGAGAGAGAGAGAGCACACAGCCAGAGCGAGGGGCAGAGGGTGAAGCAGAATCCCTGCTGATCAGGGAGCCTGACTTGGGGCTTGGGCTCTATCCCAGGACTTCAAGATCATGACCTGAGCCAAAACAAATGCTTAACTGACTGAGCCACACAGGCGCCCCAGGAATTGCACTTTGAACTGCTACCCTAAACTGTCAAAGATTTCATTAAGGAGGTGGTACCTGGGTTGAGCTTTTTCAAAGTGTCATACTTAAGTGAGAGAAAATAATAGGGAAAACATTCCAATGGGAAGGAGCCTGTAATAACAGAAATTACAAAGTCAGAATGAATATTACATGTTTTAAGAATGACAAAGCTTAATTAGGCTTAAAGTTCATGGTGCAATGTATCATGGGAGATAGAGTTGGGATGAATTTGATCCTTAGCGGATTTTAGAATTTCATTGAGCACTTTCTTGATGAGGTAGAAAATACGGAAGCCATTATAAGCTTTTTTAAATAGTCACATGATGAAAGTCATGTTTATGGACAATTAGTCTTTAATGAGCATGAAGGTGAAATGGTAGGAGAAAAAAGCAAGAGCCATAGATTTCAGCTAGGAAGATGTTATAATAGTCTAAGCTAGTTTAGGATGAGAAAGGAATACACGGGCCAAAGAAATAATTTGAGGGAATGTTTACCAAAACCATTGGCTAGATACAGAGAATTAAAGTGAGTACTGAGTCAAAGATACCTTTTGAATATTAAGTGTAGGTGATTAGGACATTGGGTGGTGCCACTGACAATGACAGGGAAGCTTGGAGGCACAAAGTTTTGTTAAATTTGAGATACCTGACCAAACTGTAAAATTCTCTGAGGGCAGGGTGATGTCACATTTACCAATTTAGCCTTAGCCATATGACAGGCACAATGCCTGGCACATAGTAGATGGTCAAGAAAAAATGTTTTTTAAAATGCCTGGCACATAGTAAGTGGTCAAGAAAATATTTTTTAAATATATGATTTAATATAGTTATGGTAAGACAATGAAACAAAAACTCAATAGGCATCTATAGGACTACAACTTTAAGGAGGGAGTAAAGTGGGGATACAGATTGAGGAATTATCTGAATAGAGGAGAGTCCTGTAGAGTCATGAGGATTAATTAATTCATGAAAGAGAAATTTGTTCTGAAAAAGAAAATCTGGAGGACCTGGTATAGCAACCTCCTACTTGAGGTCTTAAAGGACTTCTTTCAATTTAAGAATTATGAAGAAAAATAAACGCTTATTTAGCACATGTGTCACAAAACAGTCTCTTGCATTTAATCCTGTTGGGGGAGCTTATGGGGTGTTGATCAGTTTGACACATTTTTTTCTTTCGGTCAAAATCACTGACATATATAGTTAATACACAAGAATGTAGAATACATTCATCTGAGATCTGCCTGGATCTCAGATCCAGTATCATTTGATGAAGATGAGAATATCTCAGTTGGCTTAATTCCAAATGAGAAACACCTAATTGTTTTTTGAAAGTGTATACCAGAAAATATTAGATCATATTCATAGCTCATGTTTTAACATCTAGGAACTGTGTACACCAAAACAATGGCAGTAGTATGGGGAGACAAAAGAAACTAGAAGAGTAGAGATTAATCCAAAAGACTTTAGCCTTTATTTATCTTTAATAAATTATTACATTTTAGAAAGATGCTGGATGTATTATATTCTTTAAAGGTATTAGAAACAAGAGCATGCACTTTCTCCCATGCTTCTCTGAAAGAGCTAACACTTCCCCATAGGTCAAACTTCTGTTTGTTTCTTTATTATTTATATCAACCTTTTCCATTTTATGAAGAGAGTTTATCTAAAACTAGATATTTTTATTCATAAACAACTCACCTAATCAAATACATGAAACTGCAGCACATCAAAATATGATGAAAGCCGAAAGAACAAATGCCAGGCCACTTTCAACTGAACCCCTAGCCGAGGATGCCGTCTTTGCTAATGACCTGCCATCCAAGGCTGAGTGCAGATGCCAATCTCCATCAAGGAATTAAACACTAGTAATGCATTGCTTCTTAATATTCTGTAGATTAAGAAATGCATGGAAAATAAGTTCTAGCAGTTTCCTCCCACACCTCTGCCAATGACCTTTGCCTCACCCCCTTATAGAGCGTGAGCTGTACCAGACTAGCCTACACATACTGTATATGTCAATAACTGGAGGTATGTTGGTAAAAATCAAAGCTTACTCTTGGGAGTGGTTCTTCTTCAGAGTTTCTGGAACAAGAAATATTCCCTAGAAGTTATCTCAACAGGACCATGTAAGGAAGTATTATTAGAACTAGTCACATCATCTTCTTGGATCTGCACAGTTCAGGGCAACCAATCTTGGTTTATCAAACTGAGAAAACTGAGCTCTCTACATGTCATCAGGATATTGATGATTTCATCCAACAAATTGATAGTAGATGTAAATATTTCCCTAATTCTACCTTCATTCCCAGATTAAACGTCTCAGACTATATCCTTCCATAATATTTTTTTAAGTAATAAATAAGAGTAAACTAAACTTTTAAAATATCCCATTTACTCTTCCAAGTTTTACTTCCAAAATCGCCTTAGTAGCTCAAATAGACTAACTTAGGCCCCCCAAATTTATTCATGCAATTTGACACTGTACTTTCTGTGAGTTATTACAGCATTCCACTGAAGTCTTTATGAGTGGGTGGAATAAAGCCATTTAATCACTTAATCTAAATTATTAGTCAAAGGTTTCATGGCAAACTTGTAGTGAATTTACTAAAGAAACAAATCACATGAAAATGTGAATGAGACATGATAGAGTTCTTATATACATCACTTGGAAAGTACTGGAACACATTCAATTCACGTTTGAAAATACTAAATTCTGGAAGCAAATGACACAGTTTTATATTTATTATTGTAAATGTTTAACTTAGGAGAAATCTCTTAATTCTATATTATTTATTAATGAGCAAAAGGATCAAACTGTTTCTTAACCTGATTAGTATGTCTTTCTAAATTTCTTCCCTGTATCGACTGAAAATTGCAAACAAAAACATGAAATTTCATAGGGAAACCAACCTAAGATTTTGGGAAAAAACAAAATCAAAATCAGACCTGTTCTACCTTAGATATCAGAAAGTTAAAAGTTGAAATAAAATGATAAATTTCATTTACCATAATTATTGGTAGTCACTGAAATTCTTGAGTCTAAGGTACTATAATATCTGAAAGGAAGTTAAATAATCCTGAGCTGAAAGAAATTGGGAGAACAGTGCATAATTTGAAGCTATAAATATGGTTTGACATCAGAAAACTGGACTTGTGTGTTTCTAGAACCTGTTATGGATCCTTCAGCTTTTTTTGTATCTAACATATAAAACAAAGCGTTGGGTAAAAACTCCTTCATAATTCTCTCTCATCCTTCTTTCCTAATCATTAAAATGGAGCTAAGAATGAATCTAATAAATTATGAAAATGAGTAAGCTAGATATGCCTGTAAAACATTTTATAGATTAATATTCATATCTGTTTCACAAGGCTTTTACAGAGATAAAAGACTATCTTACTTGGCATGATATGAAGTGTAAGGTCAGTGATACTTTACTTCAACTATAGAATGAACCAGAACTGTGTGAACATTCACTGACAGGAAATGTTTCTTGTTTGGCGTCTCTGAATCCTGGAATCTTCACTGTCGTAGTCAAGTATGCTGCTGTAGCATTTGCACTTCTGCTCAGATGATGTACTTTACTATGATTTTCTCTTGATGTTTGTCTTCTTTGCTCAGTCATAAGGCCTTTGCAGACAGAAATTAATCTTGTTTGCTACAGTGTGCCCAGCAATTAGCACACTGTTTGGCACACAGTAGGTGTTCAAAAAATATTGCTTAATGATAGTATGCATGAATAAAAGGAAAGCTGGGGTCCAATTTCTGAAAGGATTTTTAATTTGGGAATATCTAAAGACAAAGCAGTTTGATTATTTTGGATGACCACAGGTTTTGGAATGAGATCTATACAGATATATTTATTCAATAGTTCAAATTTTTTAAAAAATGCAACCATATAAGATATATGACAAAATCTTAATGTAAATTTTCTGTCTCCTCATTAAAAATCTTGTGAAAATTCTCAACTAGAGTATCTATCTGTTGTATGTATCTGTTGTAGTCTAGTTTGGATTCTTTCTTCTCTTACTTTTACATTTCTTCCTATTCTTCCTTCTCCTGCTTGTCTTTCTTTTTTTGCATCTCCTTCTCTGTCTTCTCCTCTTTCTCTTATCCCTCCTTTTCCTGCTTCTCCCCCTCTTACTTTTTGTTCCTAGAGTCTGGGACATTAATTTTTATCTACAAAAGGTAGTACAGTTACACATATGGAAAGAAAGAAGGAAAGAAAAAGAAAAGGAAGGGAGAGAGAAAGGGGGAAGAAGTTGGGAAAAAAATATAGTACAAGTATACACATATCATCAGAACTGTCCTGAAAACTTGGAAACAACTTTTTTCCACATAGAGAAACAGCCTTCCCTATGCACTTTCCCTTGAGGCTTCCAGAGAAGAATAAACTGTCAAGCAAATAAGGAGTATAAGACCATCAGATTAGTATTGGGTTGGGTCCTACAGGTAGGATAATAGGATATAATCAATCAACAGTACCTCAAAGATCATCGGTTTCAATAGTTTTTAATGTGTCTTATAACATAGAACCTATGATGATATCTGATGAAAATGAAAAACCTTGCCTTAGAAAAATGCACACACATACATACGAATAAATTTTATAGTAATTTCTGTAAATCCAACTGAAACATATCAGTGGTCCTTGGACTTAGTCCAAACCCTGAAATTATCTGTACATCTATCTATCTATCCATCTATCATCTACCTACCTATCCATTAATCCATCATCTATGTACAAAATGAGATCTAGAGATGTTATCTGCATTGTTCAGACACACAACTATGAGGTGGCAGTCAGTTCTGTCACCAGGACACTTAGCTTCCTGGTCATTTTTTTTTTTCTACTCCTCATCCTGGAAAGGAGATTCTAGAGAGAGAAGGGTGGGGTTTTTTGTTGTTTCTTTTTGTCTTTCTTTTTCTTTTTGCATATCTCTGGCATTCTCATAGTTGTTTTTAAACAGTTACCTCCCTTTATTCTATTTTTCCCCCTTTACTCTAAAAACTTGTCTAAATATGTGTCTATATAAGATTGCTTCAGTCATACATCTGGTAAAGAAATCTTAGGATGTATTGAATCACTCCTGTAGAATTCCTGTGGTTATTTCCTATTGTTCTTCCCATACCTTTGCTGACTCTCCTAGAGGAAACAGTATCAGCTTCTCCATTTCTAACTATTAACCTCATCATGTTTCTAAGTAAGAAAATACGCTAGTTGAGCAAACAGCACTGTGCTGCTGGAGAAGGTTAAAAATATCTTATTCCGGGAAAGAAACAGATTAAATTGTGCGGCAGCATTTTGGCAATGCTCAGAATGAAACTTCCACTTGTGGCCAGCAAGCTGCCAGCTGTCCTCCAGACAATTAATTGTGCACAAGTACATATATCATGAAAACATATCATGACAGATGACTACCTCTAAAGAGAATGAAAGGCAATCATGACTCCTTTAGACGAGGAAATGCATCAGTTTGGGGGGGAAGCGTTTCCTGGACAACTGGATCCATCTACTTGAGAGATGAAGCAAAAACCTAGACGTGGAGTTCCCAGTGCATCAGTTTGATGTTGGGAAATCAGTATGGAAGAAATGCAATCTTACTCATAGTCACAAGCTATGCTCTTCAGAGTATTGCATGTTGATGTCAAACATATTATCTAGAAAGCTTTTCAACATGGGTTTTTTCTGTTGCTGTTCATGAGTTTGGCCTTTCCTTGCTCATTGGCCATTCCAATGATCCAGGGCATTAATTTTTTATCTTTCTTATGACAGAGAAGCATGCACATTCTCTGGGAAGACCCCGGGAAACCCTTCCTTGTATCACTTTGGCCTAGTATTATTGGCCATTTTGGATTTTGCCATTTGATTCTGATGCTGTACCTATGCTCAAAGAATTTTTAAAGAAAGACTCTTTTGGTGGAAGGATCCTTGGCATTGCTAAGTTTGTGGTTTTTCAATTTTTCCCTAATAGACTGCCCTATCATCTAGCACTCAAGGTTGGAGATCAGGCTCAAGTTTTTTCTTTCTAAAGATGACAGGTTTTACTTAATCAGTAGTTACAGACTACTACTGTACAACCCCAGGAACATACATTTTTAGACTTCCTCAACCATGTTCAAGCTCATACAGATATTATAAAGCCATTTATCTACACAGAAGAGCTATTCTTTTTAGAAGGCCAGAGTTAAAAGTATCATGGAAGAGGATACCTGTAAACTATAGATATACTGAAAGGGTAACAAACAGATTTCCAAAATTTGAGTTGAAGTTGATGTAGTGTTCTAGCACAACAGAACCTACTAATTTTTTCCCAAAAGTTAAACAGTTGTCACATAAAATATTTTCCAATTTCCAAAATTTGAGTTGAAGTTCATGTAGTGTTCTAGCACAACAGAACCTACTAATTTTTTCCCAAGAGTTAAACAGTTTGCACATAAAATATTTTCTAATAATGTCACCCAAAGAATGAAAATAAATGACTGATTATTAGAAAGAGAATCTCAGTGCTACTGATATTAGCCAATTCACTTCTGTATAACCACTTGCATATCTTCTATTTCCCAACATTTAGTTGGATGATAGATGGATCACAAAGCATAAAAAAGTGAACTCTGCATATAAGAATGAGGAAATATATTTTATAATTACTTGTAAAATAATTTGAGCAGCAGTATTTTTAAATATAGAGACCGATAAATTGTTTTAGATTTACAGATTTAGACAATACAGATATTTATCAGCAAAGACATCACTTAATACTTTATATTTGAATGATAATAGAACATGTCTACAACTTTGAAGATGGTTTTAATGAAGTAATTAAGCTATTTATATTGAAATAAAATAATTTCTCTTATATGTAAAATATATATTTTGCTTACAAATAAAAGTTTTCTAAAAGAAACAATTAGGATCTGAGAAAAAAAAAAAACGATTGGCTTGCACACTGGCTCAAAAAATTCCAAGATCTAATTCTTGAAATGAAAAAAAAAAAAGGCACATATATTATCTTTTGATTTTCTCAGTTCCATAATTTAATGAGCACAAGGAAATGATACATGTAAATGAGCTGATCTTAGAGTAAGTGTCTCCAATTTTTGTTACCTCAGTTTTCTGGGCAAATAACATCTATTAGTTCTTATAATCTATTAAAGAGAGGCCATTCAATTTGGTCTCCTTTTCCGTAGGTCAGTGATACATTCATTCTAGTCCAGAGAATTCATTGTCACCCTTGAGGTTGGCCTCTTCCTTTCATGTAATCACCCTTTGACAGTCCTCATACTCAGGAAGGTGTAATACTCCACTACATCCCCTTATGTTCTCTCTTCAATGGCAAAATAGTACGCTGATTGCCTTAATAAATGCAAGATAGAATTTAAGGCCACTTCTCAAACCTTAAGCTATTAGTAAGTATGAGGCTAAGTTATTTCTTTGTTATAACTCTATTAAGTTCATAAATTTAATTAATTTATTATAAAATCGGCAATTACATAGAAATGTATACAAACCTTTTAGATTCTATTCTAAAAGTTATCTTTTTCCTATTCCCTTCTTTTTTTTTGGAAACTGAAGAAATGTGACCAGTTTGGGAGTATCTTAACTTTCCCTTCGATGTCATGGTGTAATGTCATCTTATTACTGACTTTCCCTATTGACATTTTGCAACATAAACTTATTGTCTTTTGACTGGTAATAAATCAATCAACAATGCAGCAATAGAAACCAGTGTTGTGCCTGCACACATGGAGCACGGTGTGCTGAAGGTTCTAAGTACCAATGAAATAAAATTCACATGTAGTAATTTCACTTCTGTAGTACAAATAACTAATGTCTGTCAACCTTCAGAATTAGCTGATAGTTATTCAGCCTTTTAAGGAACATTCATTTAAGAATCCAAAAATGCTACATTAGTCAGAACCTAATACATCAATATCTTTATTTATGTATTACAATTAAAATTAATTTAATTAAAATTAAAAAATTGTGCAGACATAATATATTGTTGAAAAGAGAAACCACATGAACAGGAGTTTGGAAATACCATTTTGAAGTTCACCGAACGTAATTAGCAACATAGCACTAATCTTAGAAAAAAATGAGAGTTGGAGAGGATAAAGTACCTAATATTTTTGTGGGCTTTATTATGAACCAGACATTATTTTAAGTCCTTTACATTTATTCTCTCATTTAAACTATGCACAAGCAGTATCCTCATTTTACAGAGGGAGAAACTGAGTTTACACAGTTAGTTGATGATAGCACCAGGAAGTGAACCCAGCCATCCTACCCAGGAATCTAGGGTGCTGTCACCCGACGATGGTAAAGATACTACCTCAGAGAATAAAGATGAGTTATTTTATATATTCACCAAAAGGGAAAGAAGGGAAAAAACCAAAAACAATCAAATAAATATAACTTTTGAAATCAGAAAGAAGGTAATTTGAGAGAAAGGCATAGGAAAAAAGATTCCTGAGGGAAACAGTTGAACCTCTATTTTTTAATATTTATAAATATAAGAAATATATGCATACCACATCTCATTCCAGAACCCTCAAAGTTGGTTCTTGTACTTACATGATTCTTGTATAGCATAATTTCCTCCATTTAAGCCACACAGTTTATTCTGTATTATTATTTACTAACATTAAGAGTTCAGAATATCTTTATAAAATTTAACAAATTACAATATTAATTTATACAAATATAATATTAATTTATTAATGAGAAATATTTTAATGTAAACATTAGAACCATTTTAAAAGCATATGTATACGATGCTAATTTCAAGTTAACACTGTCCTATAATATATAAATTATAGTCATATATTAAAATTAATACAATTTTTCTAGCACTCTCTTTGTTAGATTTTTATGATTTTTTACTTTTGGAAAAAATCAAATCTCCAAAGAATAAAATTACTTTTTGCTAAATTGAGTTATAATTTTTAATATAGGTAAAGTGATTCAGTAAGTTTTGTGAACTACTTATTCAGAAATTTTTATTCCTTTTCAAAATTATATTGTTATATGTCTTTTTGTCATATTATCAATGATTACACTAACTGACAATCTCGCTCAGTTTTTCCATTTATAAAATGTCTTGGGAAATATATTTCATATTAATGACTTTGTGGAATAGTATAATAAAAATGTTAATTTTAGATAAAGGTATCCTGTAAGAACAACAAAGATGCATGTTTAAAGTTGGTTTTTTTTTCCCCTGTATTATCTCCCGGCTCTAAGCCTTTAAAAGCAGCTCTTAAAATTGTAATATTCATGCTGAAACTTTACTGATCTTCATTAGAAGTTCATATATTCAGACCAAAAATCTCTGTGAAAAAATACATTATCTAAAGTGACTATTTATAAATACTGAGGAATTCACACACCATTAAGATGAACTAAGCTTTTTTTTTTTAAGATTTTATTTTTTCTAGAGAGAGAGGGTGCATGAGTGGGGGGGGAGGGGCAGAAGGCGAGGGAGAGGGAGAGAATCCCAAGCAGACTCCCTGAGTGCAGAGCCCAATACAGGGGCTCTATCTCAGGCCCCTGAGATTATGACCTGAGCTGAAATCAAGAGTTGGACACTTAACCCACTGAGCCAGGCATCCCTAAGCTATTCTTGATGATGAAAAAGAAGAAAAAGTTTTTTTGTTTTTTTTTTAATGTTCTTCTGCGTTGGGGGGTAAAAAATTCTTTCAATAAAATCTGTGACCTTTAGAACTAAAATGGACAGCAGTAGAAAAAGCTAATACGGTCCTGCCATTTTACTTTTGAGCAAAATAAGTCCCAACGAGCTAAGCAGCTTGCCCAGGGTCACACCACCAAGGTGGCAGAGACAAGCGCCCTGCCTCGCCCGTAGCTCAGGTCCTTACCACACCACCACCTCACGGTTCCCTCAAAGGGAAGAGACATAACAATTCTCATGAAGAATGACGTACCATTGATGTACTCTAATGTTTTGTTGTTGTTGTTGTTTTAAACAAATTGGGGCCACACCTCAATGCCGATCATACCTCCCCAACTGGAAAAGTGTGGTCTTCTGAATCATCAGCAGTTGCACGTTGTGTGCCATCCACTGCTTGGAGCTTCTCTGTGCTAGGAAGTACTTATAATTACTTCACTGTGAACTAGCTGGTACAAAATCGATCATGTTCTTATCACGCTATATCAGGACTGCAGATCTCAGTTACTAAACCCGTTGGGCTTGTTTTCTTTCTTGTTGCCAGTGACTCTCATTATTTTCCAGCCTCCCAGCCCTGACCTGGCTGATAGAGATCAGATGGTGACTGGATAGAAGCTGCCCCAGTCCTGGGTCCATGATGTACGGGTAAGTACTCAGCTTTTCTCAGAGTTACCATCAGGGGCAGAGGTTCACAACTCCTGAGACAGACAGGTCAAATGTTGGCTGGTGGAGAGTGCTTTAAAAATAAAGGGTTTTTTTGTTTGTTCTTTATGTGTGTTACTGTATTTTGGGTTAAAGTTTATTTTGTTGCTATTTCTACATACAAGAATTTTTTTTAAACAAAAGGAAGCCAACATGATTCTTTCTAAATAATAGAAATAGAAATGATGTGCAGTAATATATTTATCTATATTATGTTAAAACATTTAGAAAAACCTATGCTTCAAAAGATTAATTTATAATAGTTTAATTTCTTTGGTATGATCAATAGCTTGCTATAAATTTTTGTCTTATATTGCTTTGTGAAGTATATTCTGGGAAAACTTGAAATATAAAAGGAGAGTTTATTGGAATTTCATTTTTAGTTCTAAATGGTAGCAGTAAGATTATATGTATCATGAATAAAGGATGAAAATTAAAATATTCATATCTAAATATCTAAATTATTGAGTTAAAATCTACAGTGTATGTGACATTTTCTCATAATTGAACTCCAAAATAATTGATCAATTAATGAATTTAAGGTAAATAGATTTGTATATGTATATACAGTTAGGTAATTTCAGGCTATCATTTTACACACTCAGAAATGAATAACTAGTATTTGATATGAGTGATTTCATTCAAACACCTGTTTAGTCTATAACCTTGCTTCTCAAAGAGGTTCTTGACTTCTCTATAGACACTAATTTCCCATGTGGTCTGCTGACTGATGTTTCAAACTTAATCATGTTTCTGTGATCATTATAATTGTATAGTCATTTGATTTTGTCTTCAATGAAGTATAATACTTTAAGCCTGAAGGCTCCAGCACTCTTAGATAATGAGTGTTCTTGCCCTTCCTAAATTACTCTGAAATAATAGCATGAGCCTGAGGAAGACTATCTATTTCATGCATAAAGCTTCTCCCCAAAGGCCCTTTCAGGACAGCATGATATAGCATATTATCGGTACTTTTTATTAAATATGAGAGGTGTACTTTTTTTTTAAGATTTATTTATTTATTTTAGAGAGGGAGAGAGAACAAGTGGGAGCGGCAGGGTGGGAGGGAGAGAGAGAATCTCAAGCAGACTCCACACTGAGCACAGAGCCTGACATGGAGCTCGATCTCACAATCCTGAGATCATGACCTCAGCTGAAATCAAAAGTCAGACACTTATCCAACTGTGCCACCCAGGCGCCCCATGAGATGTATACTTCTTATTAAATACGAGAAAGTGTTATTTCTTCTTTTTGAAGATTATTTATTTGAGAGAGAGAGAGAAGAGAGAGGGAGAGAACACAAGTGGGAGGGAGGGTCAGTGGGAAAGAATCTCAAGCAGACTCCCTGCTGAGTGCAAAGCCTGATGTGGTGCTTGATCTCAAGACCCTGAGATCATGACCTGAGCCAAAATCAAGTACCGATTAACTGCCTGAGCCACCCAGGCATCCCTGGAAGTGTTATTTCTAATTCACTAAGATAAGGACAGAGTAAGACAAACTGTGCAGACAGAAAAATTACTTTTATATATAACAAACATTCATATAATTATGATATGCTAACAATTTCAGTTTTAAAGAATTGGCAAAGCACTTGAAGTTCTCTCATTCTCATTTTGCTCAGAATTCTGTGGTATGGCTTTTATGTCAGTCTGATTCTCCTCTTCCCAACTTCTGGTATCATCTTCATTCACTCACTTTCCCACCCTAAAAGTATCTTTACAGACACATGAAATTTCTATATTTATTGAAGCCTCATCAGCTTTGATCCAGAGTTTATAATTCTGAGGATTTTAAGTATCTCTTCTAATTGGATTCTAGATCAGTATTATTTTTAACACATCCTCTGTCAAAAAAGTGGATTGTACCATAGAGATAAAAAGGTTGGCAGTGGGTTCGTTGACTTCCTTGGTAAAGGTATTTTGCTCAAGGGCCAAGAGTCTCAGTCTCAAAGAATGAACAAATTAGATGATATAGCTTTGTAGAAGTTCTGTTTTTCTCACTGTGGTGTAGTTGAAAGAGTACTAGCATGAGGTTTAGATGTGTTCTAGATCCAGCTTTGCACTCATTTGTCTGGACAAGTCACTTACCTCCAAGACTTCACTTCTTTTATATGTAAAGTGTGGAGAGTTTACACTAACATAAATGGAGAAGGGGTTGTCACCATTAATGGGACTTGAAATCATTTTTGTGGGTAAGCACGAAGCTATTTTATTGATTTAGTATTTGGTTTATTTTGGTATTATTCATTTTGGTTTTTTTATTTGTTAAATTAAATAACTGTGAAGTAATATCTGATATTAATTTTGTTATATTTTTACCATATCATAACTAGTAAGTCTAAGTATTGTATTGTGGAACCATTGTTTTAGATATATGATTATGTGTGCATTCCATGCTGTGATGTAGAACGTTTCTTACTGTGGGTCACGGTCAAAAATATTTTAAAAACACTGCATTAGCCTTAAAGTCCTTTTGAATTCTGTGATTTCAAAAGACTTATTAGCTAGTTAATATGGAGGACATTAACTTTCTTGAGGTTCTAGGGAACCATTAAATTATCCCAGAGTATAGATTTTTTTTTCCCACTAGTCCCTGTATCTGGTGCCTCCCACAGGTGATGCAGAAATAAGAGATATTGTGAGCAGCAATATAGATACTTTAGTGGCAGGAGGCCACACCCTGATGGCACAATCTGACAAATGTGAAAAAATAAGTATAAACAATGCTATGGGGATACCCATTCAATCTCATAAAGGCTTCTCTCAACATATAATGATTGAGTTTAGTCTAAAAAAAAACTATTTGAAATTAGTTGGAGGAGAAGGAGGTAGGGATCCTGGGCTGGGAGAAGGCAGCCCTTGCAAAGGTGATGACACAACATACAGTGGGAAACAGATGTTGGAAATCATGAGAAGAAATGAGTGATCATCAGACTACGGAGGGTCTTTTGTATCAGATTAAAATCTCTGAACTTTATTAAGAGAGCTGAGTAAAAATTTAAGCACAAGGAAGAAATGATAAAATTTGCGATTGAGAACCACTAGGGTGGACCAGAGCAGTCTGGTGGTTCTACTGTTTTCTGGTACCATTGCAGAACTAAATGAAGGGAATGGCAGGGAGACTGCCCACGTACAAGTTGTTTCTTCTTCCTAAAATGAAAATTCCTTCTCACAGTTGATGAAACCCCATATCTTCCTTGAAGATTCTAATCAAAATTACTGTGAAATTTTTCTCCTACCTCACATCTTATGTCTTAATTATTCCTGAAGTACAGCCATCCTGTTAAAAAAAAAATCACATAAACAGGGGTGCCTGGGTGGCTTAGTTGGTTAAGCCTCCGACTCTTGATTTCAGCTCAGATCATGATCCCAGAGTCATTAGATCAAGCCCCAGATTGAGTGCTGGGTGTGGAGCCTCCTTCAGATTCTCTCTCTCCCTCTGCCCCTCCCCCCACTCTCTCTCTCTAAAAAAAAAAATCACCTAAACATTATATATACTTCTGTTGGCACTTCTCTGTATGGTTAACTATTTGTTTACAATTATGGCCCACAGTTAAATAGACAGCTCTCTGTATTCCCAGTGCCAAACACATTGCCTGGCCCAATGTAGACCCTCAACATTTGTCTGTTAGCTTATGGTAACATATACCTAAAGCCAAAGAACAGAGACTAAGAAAAGAGGAAAAGTTGGAGTAAATGAAAATTTTAAGTTTACTTTTTTCTTTTAAGATTTATTTATTTATTTATTCGAGAGAGAGAGAGTACATGTGGCAGGAGGGGCAGAGAGAATCTCAAGGAACCCAGTGCAGGGCTTGATCTCATGACCCTAAGATCACAACCTGAGCCAAAACCAAGAGTTCAATGCCCAAAAGACTACGCCACCCAAGAACTCGGAGTTTACTTTTCATTACATATCTATTCAAGAAGGCCTATGAGATAATTTGAGATAGTAATCAGAAGGTAAATAAAAAGTTAAATAGTGGAGAGAATTCATTTGAAGTAAACTTATGCCATGGGGATATACTGTAGAAGAGATGAAAGCATCAAATAAATGCTTATAGACTAGATTTTAAAGTTTTACTTATTCATTAATTCAAGAAGTGCTTATTATACTAACTTATAACATACCAGCAGCACATTATATACACACATAATATATATACATATATAGTGTATTATATATACAAATGATATCTATTGTGAATTTATATCATGTGTGCATATATAAACATATCACATGCACATAAACAAATATACACAGAGACATGTACAAAATATAACAAACATTCTCTACTTTTATGGTGTTTACAATTTAGAGGAGACATGGTAAACAACTAAAACAAATGGATATGAATTAAAAATTTAATAAGTATGAGGTAAAGGTTTTGTACTTTTTTCCAAAAATTTTTTCTACTTAGCTTTATTTCTTTTAATAATTTCTGGAATCAGTGATAATGCTGGTAGTGCTAACTGCTGGCTTTTTTTAAAAAAATAGACTTTCAGTTTATATGATAACACTCTACATCCTACTTTTGTCCAAATATAAATGAAAGCTAAATTTGTGAAATGCATTTGAAAACATTAAATATTGAAAAAGTTTCCCACTATATTTAAAGAAGCCTTGTGAAGATCTAAATAGGACCTAACCCGCTTAACACTATTCAACAAGTGTAGGAAAACATGAAAACCAGTACCTTGACCAAGAAGATGCTTCTGTGTTGCTGTGTCCAGTTATTTCCGGTAGTCTTTAAAAAGGATATTGTGTCTTTGGAGTACTGTGGGGTTAGATGTGTTAGGGTAATGGACTGATATTTAGGGAAAAATAGCAAGAAATTTTTCATGCTCTTGAATCATATATTCATTATATGGTTTCATTATTTATGAAGCATTTGAATCCTTAACATTTCAGGAACATTCACATTTGAAATCCAAGTTGAGAAGCCAATTCAAAGACATATGAGAGATACTTGCTGTTTTGGATTCTGTACATTATATTTTCTTCCAATAGTGTATATGACTAAACTTTGACTTTTAACTGATTCCCCTTAGTTGCCAGTAGTAAAATGTATTTAAATGTCTCTGAATTATTTTGCAAAGTTTTTAAGATTTTATAATTATTACCGCTCAATATTTGAAAACTGTCTACTTTGAAGCATTCAGTAATTTATGTAACATTATCATTGGGTAAAGATAGCAGCCCACAACTTAGGTATTTTATATAAAATAAAAATAAATTATTTTAAAATATAACTACAGAAAATATACAGTAGTGTGAACTACTAGTGGGACCCATATAAAATTGCCCCTTTTCTTGGTTAAAAATGACTGAATACCAGAAATTTCATATAGTTCAAACTAATCAAATCTCTTCCAGGTCTTATTTTATTTATCTTAATATATATATGTATATACACACACATACACATATATCTATATCATATATATATATATATATATGTATGGAATGACTGATGCAACTTTAAAATTACATGATTTAAGGAAACTATCAAGACATTTGAAAAATCCTTCATACTATCTAAAAAACACTGGCTTAGATACAATAATGTCAAACAACCTTGAACACACATCTCAAAAAGGTGAGATAAGGTAAAGCAAGTTGGCAAGAATTTATTCCTGAAAATAGGAAAAAAAAAAATCCAGTGCCAAACAGATTGTAGGGTGTGTTTATACACTACTGTAAGCAGAAAGGGGGGAAAAAAATCCAGTTAATCATTTGATCTATAAGGTGTCAAACAATTGCCTTAACTCTTGTATCTCCCCTATTTACACCCATTGACAGATTCTTGCATATTCTCTGCACTACTTCTTTTCATAATCAAATAAACCTGAATAAACAAAAGGACCTAAAATGAATGATACCTTTAGTACAACGTGGCAGTGTCAAATCATAAGAGAAGATATACAAAAAGTAAGAATCTATGGCTTCATCTTGATAAAAGTTTTAAAACGTAGTTTAAGAAGCAGGTCAGTGGGGTGCCTGGGTGGCTCAGTCATTTGGGCATCTGCCTTCCACTCGGGTCATGATCCCGGGATCCTGAGATCAGGCCACATGTCGGCCTCCCTGCTCAGCAGGGAGTCTGCTTCTCCCTCTCCCTCTGCCTCTCCCCCTGTTCAAGCTCTCTCTCTCTCACTCTCTCAGATAAATAAATAAAATAAATTTAAAAATCAGGTCGGTTATGTTACTCCCATATTTCACACTGAACTCATGATTTGGGTCATATGTGTAGAAATGAACGAGTTGTAGAGACCTGTTGAAGACAGGGTTGGACACAATAGCATATAGACACCACCTCGAAACTATGTCATGTTATCGTTTTAGCTCTCCTCACTACTAAGTCAGTGTGGCATTTCCTGCCCCATTATGGCCCTACTACCTGCCTTCTCCTCCTTCTTCTCATTCATCCTCCCATAATCATCTTTCTCCTTGATGGTTACTAGCCCCTGATTGCACCTTCATTTCCAATCTCAAATTTCAGATGCTTTAGTGCTACTGGCCACCATTTCTGCTACTGGCAATAGAGAGGAAGGATGAATTTATTTTTCTATTGCTTATACATCATGTCACTTTTAAGAAAATATTAACTCCTGGGATACTGTGATTGCGCACTTGGGATATTATCAGATAAAATAGTTGAGACAAGTACCTTCACCTTTCTGCATTTTCAGTAGTGAACTTAAGAAATTTGTCCTCTTTAGAGGAAAACATAAACTTATAATCCTCGCCTTTCATGATTCATCTTTTTTGGGGCAATTATTTCTTGTTTAGGACTGCTCCTGTCTTCCTTACCCTTTGGTCCAATAAGAGCAGCAAGAATTTAGTCAGTATTTACTACTTCTTTAAAAATGGCAAAACCATTCGTCTCTCTTTATTGCTATTTGCTTAACTGGTCAGCTGTCATCTTTCTCTTGCTGACAACAGCTTTTAAAAAATGTTAACATTACTGGGCGCCTGGGTGGCTCAGTCGTTAAGCGTCTGCCTTCGGCTCAGGTCATGATCCCAGGGTCCTGGGATCGAGTCCCACATCGGGCTCCCTGCTCTGCGGGAAGCCTGCTTCTCCCTCTCCCACTCCCCCGGCTTGTGTTCCTGCTCTCGCTATCTCTGTCTCTGTCAAATAAATAAATAAAATCTTTAAAAAAAAATAAAAAAATTAAAAAAAATGTTAACATTACTTATAGTGAAACTGTGGTAACATGGAAGGATACAGCTTATTAGCTGAGAATGGCTTTGTTCACAAACTTCTGGCCTTTGAATCATTTTTTTAGTAGTGTTGTGTAGATCTGTTTGAATTGTGTTATTTGTCCTAACTCCCTCAGGGCTCTCCATTATTTAAAATTTGCATGGCTGAGGTAGAGTTGCAGTTTATTATCAAGGAACATAGTAAAGCCAACTGACTCTATTCTTAGTACCCAATTAGAATAAACTAAGATACATACCCTTATGTGTGATATTTGTAAACTGGAATTCAGGTTCAAGGATCCAACTACATTCCCTCAAAAAAATTTTTTTAAAGATTTTATTTATTTATTTATTTGAGAGAGAGAGAGAGAAACAGCATGAGAGGGGAGAGGGTCAGAGGGAGAAGCAGGCTCCCCACTGAGCAGGGAGCCCAACGCGGGACTCGATCCCAGGACTCCGGGATCATGACCTGAGCTGAAGGCAGTCACTTAACCAACTGAGCCACCCAGGCACCCTCAAAAAATTTTTTTTAAAGTGGATCAGGAACTTAGGGAGCATGTGCATATCTCTAAACTAATGAGGATAAAGGGTGCTATATTCATGACTGTCTTTCTGGAAATTATTTAATAAATTTTAAATAAAATGTACTTTGATGCAAGGCTAATATATTAAGAGTTGTTCTAGGTGACTAGAACTGGATTATCTGCTTTAATTATGTGTTACCTCTTAATTAGAGTAAATGAAATAAACATTTAGAATGAAATCTACCTACTAGAATTGCATTTTCTTTGATTCATATACTAATGTTGCATTTATAGTACATAACTGTTTAATTGTATAGGAGAAAATACATGGGAACTGAATTCTAAATCCTGCAGTATACTTAATGAAATATGGTTATTATTATTCATATAGCTATGAAATAAGCTTTTTTTCTGTTATAATTCCTTTTTTTTAAAAAAGATTTTATCTATTTATTTGACAGAGAGAGACACAGGGAGAGAGGGAACACAAGCAGGCAGAGAGGCAGAGGGAGAAGCAGGCTTCCTGTGGAGCAGGGAGCCTGATGAGGGACTCGATCCCAGGATCCTGGGATCATGACCTGAGCCAAAGGCATATGCTTAACCGACTGAGCCACCCAAGTGCCCCTCTGGCTGTAATTCCTTTTTAGAGTTTTATCTGTAGCCAGATGTAACATAATAAGTTGATTAATGGATGTTCATGCAAATATAGAAGTAAATTTCTGTTGATCCATTCATAAAAATAAAAGTAGAATCTATCAGATTATGAAATTCAATAATGGAATCCTAGGTATTCTTATACAGACAAAATTTAATATTTACAACATTTAAACTATATATACAGTTTGTAAGATTTCTTTAAAAGTTCAAAAGTTAAAAAAAAGAAAAAAATTCAGAAGTTAAAATCCAGTGATTTTATGTGATTCCACAGCTACATAGTTTTCCTTTAAACTATTGGGAATTAGATGATTTTATTATAGCGATTAATTATCAGTGAACCACTTAATGTATACTCAGACCTTCAAAAAATAAAAAATGGCTATTTGAAAAAAGTATAAATCTAATGAAATAGCATTTGGGTTGCATGATATTTTAGTTAATTCATCAGTGATAAGGCAATTGAGTATTTGAAGGGAAAATGAGAATGAGAAGCTCTTAATCTTCTCTGTATCCAATCTAGCACTCTGACCTATTCATTACCTCTTTCACACACAGCCCTTCAGAAATGTGACAGAAAGATTCTGGGACATGTTAATTTTGTTTATTTAATATGCAGATTATATTAATTGCAAATGAGAACATTGTTGATCTCCTTTATCTAGGACATTTATATCTTAATCATACCTCCTCCCACTAAACTGGATTGCAAAATACCACTGAAATACAAACCTTCATACCAGTCAGTCATACAGGAAGCTAAGTAAAGAACACTGGCTGCTTACTGAAAGTAACTGCATTTTAAAAATACTTATTTATGTATTTAATTATTTATTTTGCCAGAAACTACATAGGAATAGCACATTCTGTTTGGTATCTGTGATATATACATCAACAAATACACAAAATACTTGTCAGGAGAGTGTTTCCTTAGCAGTTTATGAATTTTTTCAGTCACTAACACCATGTTAATTCTGTCCCTTAAGATATTCTCTCAGGGGTGCCTGGGTGGCTCAGTTGGTTGAGCATCTGACTCTTGTTTTAGGCTCAGGTCACAATCTCAGGGCTGTGAGCCTGAGCCCCACATGGGGCTCCGTGCTGAGAATGGTGCCTGCTTAAGATTCTCTCTCTTCCTCTCCATCTGCCCCTCTACCTTTCCCTCTTTCTTAAAAAAAAAAAAAAAGATATTCTTCTAAACTCAGTTACAAGTAGCAGAATGTTATATTTCAAGAAGCATATTGTGTTGGATGAGGATGAATAAAATTATTTTGGTTGAAAGAAATGGAATTGAATTAAAAAGAAAATTTATTGAGAGGCCGTTAAGCTATATAATAAAACAAAAAAAAGAGAATTGACATGGAAGTATAGATCCAGTATAGATCCAGTCAGCTGGATGTGTTATATAGAAGGGGAAGTGATAAGCACTTTCTAGTAATTTAGCATTTTCTTTTCAATTTCTCTTATGTCAATATTTTAAAAGAGGATTCCTGGGTCATACTTGAGGAAAAAAGTAAATGCCTTGCCTATTACCTGATCTGACGTTCAGAAATTTAATGAGAAAGTCTTGCTGTTCTCTTTACTATTAGGTGACATGTGTTATTATTTTTCTGCAGCCTCAGGGGACAGAATAAAACCTCAGACCAGGGATTCTTTATTTGATTCTGGGAAGTTATTATGGTTGTTCCTAATTGTTGTGTGTCAAATGTTGATTTATGTCCTCTTTATCCTCAGGAAATACTTGGCAAGTTGTGAATCTGGAGTTCACTGTGACTCATTCATAGTTCAAATTTTCCAAATCAACCAGAATTCTAAATAACTGTCATGCAAAGGCCTTTTGGAAATATGAAAGCAGAAGAGAAACCTCTGCTCTTTAGGAGCTTACAATTTTAGAGAAAAATTTTACACACATAAGCAAAAAATAAATTAACATGTAATCAATGGCTGAATAGAGTAATAGAATAATGTAAAATAATAATATAAAATACAGGTAGAAAGAAGAATGTTAATAATATGCCAGGATGTTTATATATAATGATCACAGGCAGTATTTCTATAGTTTGCATACCTTTTGTCTATGGTAACCATGTTAATAATGTTTTTCTCATATTTTTACAATGATTAAATTTTAAAAATATTGAGAGTAATGTGATGAACTTTTTATATTTTTATTATTATTCATTAATGAACTTTATATAATATTGCCCAAATTTATAGAGCTTATTTTGTATACTCATACACAAAAATGTTTGTGGAAATATTTTGTTTATCTTTTTGCAGTGACTTTAGGCTGTTCTCTTTCACACTCACTGTGTTTAATCCACACTGGTTTTTTTCAGTATTTGAATTTGCCAAACTTCAACTCACCCAACATGTGCTGCTTCCTCAGCCTGATTAACACATCTAACTACCTAATTAGATAATCCTTCAGGTCTTGGTTTAAATGTCCTTAGGGGAACCTTTCCTAATCCCCTACACTAGATAAAATTTTCATGTTATATGCATAGAAGAGCACCTTGCATTTCCCTTAGCAGTTTTCATTATGGCAATTATATATATATTCCTATATTTCTTAATGTCTGCATTTCCCCCAGGCTGTAAACTCTATGAATATATCTGGTTAACCATTCTACCCCCAACCAGTAAAAATTATCAATAACTATTTTTTGAATGAATATATAAATATTAAAATTCTTTACCAAGGAAAATCCTGAAGGCCTGGTTTCAAAGAATTGCTAGAAATATTTGTAATTAACATATCAAATATTTGTAATGTATGTTTCCAAACTGCATAAAATATAGACAACCTTTGGGTTATAGAATATTCTTTTTAAGTATTTTTGTATGCATGTAATACAAAAGTGTCTGAACTATCAAAACTATATCAAAGTTATAATAGGGCTTGAATTGAATCTTTAAGTGTGGGGCGAAAAAAAAAAAAAACCCTTTCTATATTCTTGGAAGATAGTTAAGGCTGTGGAATTAACATTTAAAAATGTATATTAGTTTAGGTGTTTTCAACGAAAATTAATTAAAAACCCAGCCTCAAACTGGCTTACACAAGAAGAAAAATTATTTAATATAACAGTATTTCTAAAAGCAGGACTGGTCTTTGTCCTATTTGATAGAGCAGCTCAACTGCATTACATGAGAGCCGGGTTCTTTCTTTCTCTCCCCTATGCTGTTTTTAGTGAATCAGCTTTATCCCCAGGTTGCTTTTTCTCAGAGTTGCAAGGTGGCTGTAGCAATCCCATGTGTCATATTGATACATAATGTCCAGAGGAAAAGAAAAGGAGCCATTTCTTAGTTTGACTCATTTTATTTTTTTAAAGATTTTATTTATTTATTTGAGAGAGAGAGAGTGTGTGAACAAGAGGAGGGCAGAGGGGGAGGGAGAAGCAGGCTCCCTGCTGAGCAGGGCCCGATGTAGGGCTCGATCCCAGGACCCTGGGATCATAACCTGAGCTGAAGGCAGGTGCTTAACGGACTGAGCCACCCAGGTGCCCCTGAGTTTAACTCATTTTAAAAGAAAGGAAATAATTCCTAGCAGTCTCCCAACCAACTCCCCCACACCCCATATCATTGGCCAGAAGTGAATTGGCATGTCCACTCTTGAAAAACCATTGGCCAGGGGAATGGAACAATCAAGATTAACTAACACTAATTATGTGGAGCTGAAATAAATGTAAGGGTGTGCTTTAAGAAAATTTTGCCCAAGGATCAATGGTAATTAGTAGTTCTTTTTATAGTTCAGTGAACTGAAGATTGAGAACTCTAAGAAGCAAACATGAACCAGAAAGGCTTTTCAGCGAAGACACCCAACTTTCTATTCAAGATAACATTAAATAATCATTGAATATTACCTGTATTAGGTACTCAGATTCTCTTTCGGTGAGATCTTTCTCTTTTTATTATGACAAATATTTGCTTAAAATTTCAAGAAGTCACCTTTACCTACTGCCATGTTAAGTGAAGAATATGAAAAGAGATTGGACTGTTCAGTCTGTGAACATGATGTGAATACTTTTCCCTTGAGAGTAACTTCAAGAGATCTTTAAGGGTTATGTTCTGATACTCAAGATAATTGAAAAATAAAGAGTCCTAATTACAAACTTCCATTCTCCATTTGGGAACGTGATAGTTTTCCTGTACTCTCTAGAACAGACATTTCAAAGTAATAAGCACTGAAAAGTTCTTATACCATAGGGCAAGATTTAAATGAAGGGTATTTTTTATGATTTTTCTCCCCCCTTCCTTGTTATAATATAACATGTGGAAATGGAATGGCCTACACCTTACTGAAACTTTCACTTAGTGATAATCTTACTAATAAGAAGGAGGATAATCTTACTAAGTAAAGACTAAGACTTACTAAGAGAGTCTTAACATGATAAATAGCAAGCAAAATATACACAGGATTTTCCAAGAATACTTGTCACAGATGCATGGACCCCGCCAAGATATTTGTTACAGAAGAAAATGAGTTCTTCTTCTTTTCTTACATCTAAATAAATCATTTTTGTTGGAAGTTCATCTGGACATGAACTTCACTCATAAGGGCCCATCCAGACTAATAATGTGTTGCCAATGACAACCTCAGGAGATGTATCTTATAATAATCTGCATTTCCTATTACCAACATTAGAGATTAAATACACTGCAACATTTTTTAGTTGCCATTTATGGTTTCAATATATATATTTTTTAAAGATTTATTTATTCATTTTAGAGAGAGAGAGAACAAGAGTGGGAGGGGCAGAGGGAGAGGGAGAAAGAATCTGAAGCAGACTCGAAGCTGAGCATGGAACCTGAAGCAGGGCTTGATCTCACAACCCTAAGATCACAACCTGAGCTGAAACCAAGAGTTAGCCGCTTAACTGACTGTGCCACCCAGGTGCCCCTGTGGTTTCAATATTTATAAACATGTACAAATTCTCTTTTTCTCCACCATGTTTCCTATCAGCACAACCTCTTAGAAGGAGTTTCATAAGTGTATTATTTTCAAAAGTCCTAATTTCTATTTGGCTTAATTCTATTTTAAAAGGATGATCACTCTTTTTAACTCTTTCTTTTTGGGGATTTGTTAAACACGTTTTTGATAATGACACTACTCAGTCTTACTTTTTCCAGATTAGGGTCTAGTATTTATACTCTAAGCTCATATGGCAATTTTAGGAGCCCCTTGATCATTTTAGTTTCCTTCTTTGGACCTGCTCTGTGTCTGTTAGCACTTTCCTTGAGTGCAGTCACTGTAGTTATACATGGTGTTCCAGAGGATTGATTTGCCTTTTATATTCATGAGAGTTTTCTTCCTTATTTTCCTTTATAGTAAACTTATTCTTCTAGTTGTACAGTTCTGTGAGTTTTGACAAATGTATACAGTCAAGATATAAACTATATCCATTACCTTAAAAAGTTACCTGTGCTCATTGATAGTCAATCTTCTATTGCTGCTCCAGTTTCTGGTGATCACTGCTCTGATTTTTGTTCCTAAAATTTTGCCTTTTTCAGATGTCATATAGATGGAATCAAATAGTATTTAGTCTTTTGTGTCTAACTTCTTTCTCAGTTTTTTTGTATCTATCACGAAACCATTGTGAGATCTGTCCTTGTTGTTGCCATGTATAACAATGTGTTGGTTTTTATTGCTGAGGAGGAGTACATTGCATGGCTATACCACAATTTCTTTATCCATTTAGTAGTTGATGGATATTTGGGTTCTTTTAAGTTTTTGGTGATTACTGATTTCTCTACTGTTTTTCTGTTTTCACTTTCATTAGCTTTTCCTCTTATCTTTATGATTTCCTTCTACTTTTTCTTGGTTTACTTTGCTCTACTTTTTTCTAGCGTCTTAAGGTAGAGGCCAGATTATTCTTTTCTTATTTTCTAATAAAAGAATTTAAAGCTATAAAATTTGGGGATGCCTGGGTGGCTCAGTCAGTTAAGCATCTGCCTTTGACTCAGGTCATGATCCCAGGGTCCTGGGATCAAGTCCCACATCAGGATCCTTGCTCAGCGGGGAGTCACTTTTCCCTCTGCCTGCCACTCCCCTTGCTTGTGTATGCGCTCTCTCTCTCTCTGACAAAATAAATATATAAAATCTTTAAAATAAATAAACCTATAAAATTTTCTCTTAAGCATCGCCTTAGGTGCATCCCACAAATTTTTATACAGTAGATAATTTTTCTTTCAATTCAAAATATTTCTAATAATGACTTCTTCTTAATCCATGAGTCAGTCACTTAGAAGGTTGTTATTTAATTTTCCAACATTTGGGGGATTTTCCAGATATCTTCCTGTTATCAATTTGTAGATTAATTCTACTGTTAAGATTTAACTTATTTTTAATTTGTTGATGTGTGAACCAGATTATGTTTTTTCTTGGTAAATGTTCCATATGCAGTGGGAAACAATATATATTATGCTGTTGTTGGGTGGAGTGTTCTATAAATGTCAACTAGGGCATGATGGTTAATAATGTTCCTAAGATATTTTGTTTCCTTATTTTCAGTCTATCAATTCTATCAATTACTAAAGGGTGTTGATGTTTCAACTATCAATGTGGATTTGTCTATTTCTCCTCTGAATTATAATAGTTTCAGCTTCAGGTACTTTGAAGCTCTTTATTAGTTACACACACATTTAGGATTGTTGTATCATTGCCATGTTGGTGAAATGACCCCCTTGATTATTATGTATCATCTTTAGTTTCAATAATTCCCTGATTTGTAGTCCAATTTTGTCAAATATTAATAGAGTCACTATAGATTTCTTTTTTTTAAAGATTGTATTTATTTATTTGAGAGAGAGAGAATGAGAGCAGAGAGCATGAGAGGGAGGAGGGTCAGAGGGAGAAGCAGACTCCCCGCTGAGCAGGGAATCCGATGTGGGACTTGATCCTGGGACTCCAGGATCATGACCTGAGCAGAAGGCAGATGCTTAACTGACTGAGCCACGCAGGTGCCCACTATAGCTTTCTTTTGATTGGTTTTGTATAATACATAATTTTTCTATCCTTTTAATTTATATCTTTATAAGTATAGTAGGTTTTTTTGTAGACAGAATATAGTTGGGTCTTGTTTCTATAACCAATCTGATAATTTTTACCTTTTAATTGGAGTTTTTAGAATAATTTACATTTAATGTCATTACTGATATGGTTGTATGTATGTATGTATTTTGTTTTAAGTTTTTATTTAAATATGAGTTAGTTAACATATAGTGTAATACTAGCTTCAGGAATAGAATTTAGTGATTCATCACTTACATACAACATCCAGTTCTCATCAAAATGTATTTAAATCTAACCATTTTGCTAATTGCTTTGTATTTGTTTCATCTGTTCTTTTCCCCATTTACTCTTTTCTGCCTTCTTTTAGATTAGTCAATTATTTATCTTTTTTCCACTTTATCTCTACTATACATTTTATCTCTACTATTGGTTATAACACTTTCTTAAAAGTTTTATGTACCTCTCTATGATTTACAATATACATCTTTAAATTATTACAATTTATTTTCAAATAATATTATACCACTTCATCTGGTATAAGAAGTTTATGCTGTATTCTTCCAGTTTCTTTCTCCCATCTGTTGGGCTATTCCTGGAAAACATTTTACTTTTTCTCATATTCTAAATCCCACAGTGTATAAAGCTCATAATATGTTGTTACTAATTTCACTTTATACAATCAATTATCTTTTGAAGCAATCAAAAACAATAAAGTTTTTTTTTTATGTCTACCACTTGCTATTTCTTAAACGCACTAGGCACATGCCTAGTCATTGCACAAGATGTTGCCTCTGCCAAAGAGAACATTTCCCTACCATGTCCATGTCTTATTTCTTCACTTTAATATGGTTTTGCTCAAAGGCCAACTTCACAATGAGAGTGGCCTTAACCACTCTATTACATGTTTTACTCCTGCAACCTAGTTCACTATTATGCATAAATCGCTTTATTTTTCCCCCATAGGAATTATTACTATCTAATATGCTATATGTTTTTTACTCATTTATTTGTCTAACTCTACTAGAACATTCACTGTAAGCTTCGTGGGGGTGAGCCTGTTTTGCTTACTGAGATATCCCTAGGCCTCTACCATATAGTAGGTGACTATTTGTTCAATAAAAAAGAAGAATGGTGAATGAATACTAATGGAACATTGTTAGCATTAAAAACTTGTTTACTAGATTATTGATCAATATGCAAATGTGTGTGTGCTTGTTAAATATTTAATTTTCAAGTAAATAAATTTCTTTTAAATATCAGAGGCTACCAGAACATTTGGCCATTACACTGCTATGACTCTGTTTTTAATAATGAAATGGAGGTGTATCTAAAAGAGACCAAAATGATATTACTTTGTTATTACAAGTCTATTGAACAGGTTTTGAAAGAATGAGTTTTCAATGTTAATATTACTGACTAACCTATTTCCACCTATAGTTCCAACAAGTGAAACGAAAACTATTAATTTTTAACAAAAATTTTACTAAAATGCTCATTGAGGGAACAGTTTTATTACTAATCCTTTCTACCCTACACTAGATTTTTAAATATTTAAATACAAATTAACCATGACAAAGCTACAATAGGAAATTCTCTCTGTGAAGAAAAGTATTCCATGTGTCATGACTCTCTCTCCTTGGGATCATTCTAATACCAACAAAAGGTTGTGATACAGATACTCCATAAACTGCTCCCAGTTAAATTTTAAGAGTTAAATGGGCCCCTGGGTGGCTCAGTTGGGTAAGCAACTGATTCTTGATTTCAGCTCAGGTCATGATATTGAGCCCAGCATCGGGCTCTGTGCTGGGCGTGGAGCCTACTTAAGATTCTCTCTTCCCCTCTCCCCCTGCTCGCCCCCCCCACCCCACTCTCTCTCAAAAAAAATTAAAATGAAAAAAATAAAATAATAAAATAATAATAATAAATATTTAAAAAAATAAATTTTTAGAGTTAGAATCTGTCTAGGTGAATTTAGAAGGGCATTTATTTCCCTTAGATGCTGATTCACTGCAGTGAACAAGAAAAAAATTGAAAGTTATTATTAAATCAACATGAGACACAACTTCTTCCCTTGAGAAATTTACACTATACAGCTGTGTCTCTTGTTTAGCTGTATGTATATTTGAAAAATAATGAAAACAACGAATACACCTTTGATACAAACTTGTAACTCAACTTGATAGAGGTTTGTGTAATAAAATACTGAAACAGCAATAATGATAATGATCGTTTATAGGAAGGCAACTGTTAAGTTAAAGGTTAAGTTCATTTATTCCTCAGGTGGTTACTTGATAGCTACCATGTATCTGGAATTAAATTAATATATTTTAATGGAAGAGACAAAAAATAAGTAAATATATATCATAATTTGAATAGTGAGAAGTACAACAAAAACAACAAAGAAGAATAAAGGGATAGAAAATGATATGGGCTGTTTTAAATTAATCAGAAGTCCTCTCAGAAATGATTTTCAAATGGTCACCTGAATGAAATCAAGGCATGAGACACATAGATATCTGGGGGAGAGATATTTCAAGCAAAAGAACTTTTCTTTTTTCGTTTGTTTCAAGTCTTTTTTTTTAATTATTTATTTAGTTAACACATACAATAATATTAGTTCCAGGAATAGAATTCAGTGATTCATCACCTACATATAACACCCAGTGCTCATCCCACCAAGTGTCCTCAATGCCCATCACCCATTTAGCCCATCCCCCATTCCCCTCCCCTCCAACTCTCAGTTTGTTCTCTATTGGTAATAGTCTCTTATGGTTTGCCTTGCTCTCTTTTTTTCTTCCTTTCCCTATGTTCATCTGCTTTGTTTCTTAAATTCCCCATATGAGTGAAATCATATAGTATTTGCTTCTCTGACTTACTTATTTCATCTAGCATCATACTCTCTAGCTCCATCCACATCATTGCAAATGGCAAGGTATCATTCTTTTTTGTGGCTGAGTAATGTTTCGTTGTATATGTATACCACATTTTATTTATCCATTCATCAGTCAATGGACATTTAGGTTCTTTCCATAATTTAGCTACTGTTAATAATGCTGCTATGAACATCATAGTGAATGTGCCCTTTCAAATCAGTGTTTTTGTATCCTTTGGATAAATACCTAGTAGTGCAATTGCTAGATTGTAGGGTAATTGTATTTTTAAGTTTCTGAGGAACCTCCATACTGCCAGAGTGGCTGCACCAGTTTACATTCCCACCAACAGTGTAAGAGGGTTCCCCTTTCTCCACATCCTCACAAACATCTGTTGTTTTCTGTGTCGTTAATTTTAGCCATTCTGACAGGTGTGAGGTGGTATCTCATCATGGTTTTGATTTGTACTCCCCTGATGATGTATGATTTTGAGCATATTTTCATGTGTCTGTCTTTTACCATTTGTATATCTTCTTTGGAAAAATCTCTGTTCATATCTTCTGCACATTTCATGATTGGATTATTTGTTTTTTTGTTGTTGTGTTTGGTAAGTTCTTTATAGATTCTGGATACTAACCCTTTATCAGATATATTATTTGCAAATATCTTCTCCCATTCCATAGGTTGCCTTTTAGTTTTGTTGATTGTGTTGTTGAAACAATTTGTTGTTGATTGTTTCAACAACACTCGTGCAGAAGCTTTTTATCTTGATGAAGTCCCAATAGTTTGTGTTTGCTTTTTTTAAGTCTTTCTATACATTTATTTTATTTATTTAGCATATTATTTTTTATTTAAATTCAATAATTAACATATAACCTATTACTAGTTTCAGAGGTAGAGTTCAGTGATTCATCAGTCTTATGTAACACCCAGTGCTCATTACATCAAGTGCCCTCCTTAATATCCATCACCCAGTTATGCCATCCTCCCAACCACCTCTCCTCTAGCAACCCTCAGTTTGTTTCCTATCATAAGATTCTCTCATGGTTTGTCTCCCTCTCTGATTTCTTTCCATTCCATTTTCCCTCCCTTCCCCTATGATCCTCTGCAGTGTTTCTAACATTCCACATATGAGTGAAACCATATAATTGTCTTTCTCTGATTGACTTATTTTGCTTAGCATAATACTCTCCAGTTCGATCCACACATTTGATAGGGATTGCATTGAATGTTTAGATTGCTCTAGGTAGCATAGACATTTTCACAATATTTATTCTTCCAATCCTTGAGCATGGAATGTTTTTCCATTTCTTTGTGTCTTCCTCAATTTCTTTCATGAGTATTCTATAGATAGTTTTCTGAGTACAGATCCTTTGCCTCTTTGGTTAGGTTTATTCCTAGGTATCTTATGGGTTTTGGTGCAATTGTAAATGGGATTGACTGCTTAATTTCTCTTTCTTCTGTCTCATTGTTAGTGTATAGAATGCAACTGATTTCTGTATATGGATTTTATATCCTGCCACTTCGTTGAATTCTTGTACGAGTTCTAGCAGTTTTGGGGTGGAGTCTTTTGGGTTTACACATAAAGTATCATATCATCTGCAAAGAGTGAGAGTTTGACTTCTTTGATGATTCAGATACCTTTTATTTCTTTTTGTTGTCCAACTGCTGAGGCTAGGACTTCTAGTCCTATGTTGAACAACAGTGGTAAGAGTGGTCATCCATGCCGTGTTCCTGACCTTAGGGGAAAAGCTCTCAGTTTTTCCTCATTGAAAATAATATTTGCTGTGGGCTTTTCATATATGGTTTTTATAATATTGAGGTATGTACCCTCTATCCCTACAATGTGAAGAGTTTTAATCAAGAAAGGATGTAGTACTTTGTCAAATGCTTTTTCTGCATCTATCGAGGGAATCATATGGTTCTTGTTCTTTCTTTTATTAATGTAGTGTATCACATTGATTGATTTGTGGATGTTGAACCACCTTTGCAGCCCAGGAATAAATCCCACTTGGTCGTGGTGAATAATCTTTTTAATGTACTGTTGGATCCTATTGGTTAGTATCTTGGTGAGAATTTTTGCATCCATGTTCATCAGGGATATTGGTCTGTAATTCTCTTTTTTGGTGGGGTCTTTGTCTGGTTTTGGGATCAAGGTAATGCTGGCCTCATAGAAAAAGATGGAAAATTTTCCTCCCATTTCTATTTTTTGAAACAGCTTCAGAAGAATAGTATTAGTTCCTCTTTAAATGTTTGGTAGAATTCCCCTGGGAAGCCATCGGGCCCTGGACTCTTGTTTGTTGGGAGATCTTTGATTACTGCTTCAATTTCCTTACTGCTTATGGGTCTGTTCAGGTTTTCTATTTATTCCTGGTTCAGTTGTGGTAGTTTATACATCTCTAGGACTTCATCTATTTCTTCCAAATTGTCCAATTTGCTGGCATATAGTTGCTCATAAAATTTCTTATAATTGTTTGTATTTCTTTGGTGTTGGTTGTGATCTCTCCTCTCATTCATGATTTTATTTATTTGGGTTGTTTCTCTTTTCTTTTTGATAAGTCTGGCCAGGGGTTTATCAATCTTGTTAATTCTTTCAAAGAACCAGCTCCTAGTTTCATTGATCTGTTCTACTGTTCTTTTGGTTTCTATTTCATTGATTTCTGCTCTGATCTTTATTATTTCTCTTCTCCTGCTGGGTTTAGGTTTATTTGCTGTTCTTTCTCCAGCTCCTTTAGGTGTAGGGTTAGGTTGTGTATTTGAGACCTTTCTTGTTTCTTGAGAAAGGCTTGTATTGTTATATACTTTCCTCTTTGGACCACCTTTACTGCATCCCAAAGATTTTGAACAGTTGTGTTTTCATTTTCATTTGCTTCCATGGATTTTTTGAAATTCTTCTTTAATTTCCTGGTTGACCCATTCATTCTTTAGTAGGATGCTCTTTAGCCTCCATGTATTTGAGTTCTTTCTGACTTTCCTCTTGTGATTAAGTTCTAGTTTCAAAGCCTTGAAAATATGCAGGGAATGATCCCAGTCTTTTGGTACCAGCTGAGACCTGATTTGTGACCTAGGATGTGATTTTTTTCTGGAGAACATTCCATGGGCACTAGAGAAGAATGTGTAATCTGTTGCTTTGGGATGGAATGTTCTGAATATATCTGTGAAGTCCATTTGGTCCAGTGTGTCATTTAAAGCCCTTGTTTCCTTGTTGATCTTTTGCTTAGATGATCTGTCCATTGCAGTGAGGGGGGTGTTAAAGGCCCCTACTATTATTGTATTGTTGTCGATGTGTTCCTTTGGTTTTGTTATTATATAATAATAACTTATATAATTAGCTGCTCCCATGTTAGGGGCATAGATATTTACAAGTGTTAGATCTTCTTGTTGGATAAACCCTTTAAGTAGGATATAGTGTCCTTCCTCATCTCTTATTATAGTCTTTGGTTTAAAGTCTAATTTGTGTGATATAAGAATTGCCACCCCAGCTTTCTTTTAATGCTATTAGCATGGTAAATTCTTTTCCACTCCCTCACTTTCAATCTGGAGGTGTCTTTGGGTCTAAAATCAGTCTCTTGCAGGCAGCATATCAATGGGTCTCGTTTTTTTATCCAATCTGATAGCCTTTGTCTTTTGATTGGGTCATTTAGCCCATTTACATTCAAGGTAACTACTGAAAGATATTAATTTAGTGCTATTGTATTGCCTGTAAGGTTACTGTTACTGTATATTGTCAGTGTTCCTTTCTGATTGATGTTACTTTTGGGCTCTCTCTTTGCTTAAAGGACCCCTTTCAGTATTTCTTGTAGGGTTGGTTTGGTGTTCACAAATTCTTTTAGTTTTTGTTTGTCCTGGAAGCTTTTTATCTCTCCTTCTATTTTCAATGACAGCTTAGCTGGATATAGTATTCTTGGCTGCATATTTTTCTTGTTTAGTGCTCTGAACATATCATGCCAGTCCTTTCTGGCCTGCCAGATCTCTGTGGATAGGTCTGCTACCAATCTAATGTTTCTACCATTGTAGTTTACAGACCTCTTGTCCCAAGCTGCTTTCAGGATTTTCTCTTTTTCTCTGAGCTTATGAGTTTTACTATTAGATGTCAGGGTGTTGACCTATTTTTATTGATTTTGAGGGGTGTTCTTTGTGCCTCCTGGATTTTGATGCTTGTTTCCTTCCCCAGATTAGGGAACTTCTCTGCTATAATTTGCTTCAATATACGTTCTGCCCCACTCTGAGATCCCAATTATTCTAATATTGTTTCTTCTTATGGAATCACTTACTCTCAAATTCTGCCCTCGTGATCCAGTAGTTGTTTATCTCTCTTTTTCTCAGCTTCTTTATGCTCCATCATTTGGTCTTCTATATCACTAATTCTCTCTTCTGCCTCATTTATCCTAGCAGTTAGAGCCTCCATTTTTGATTGCACCTCATTAATAGCCTTTTTGATTTTGACTTGGTTAGATTTTAGTTCTTTTATTTCTCCAGAAAGGGATTCTCTAGTATCTTCCATGATTTTTTCAAGCCCAGCTAGTGTCTTTATAATCATCATTGTGAACTCTAGTTCCAACATCTTACTAAAATCTGTACTGATTAGGTCCCTGGCAGTCGGTACTGCCTCTTGTTCTTTTTTTTTTTTTTTTGAGGTAAGTTTTTCTGTCTTGTCATTTTGTCCAGAGGAGAATAGATGAATGAGAGAACAAAATGCTAACAGGGTAACAATGACCCTAGAACTAACCAAATCAGAAGAGACCTGAAACTGGGGGAAAAAGAAAGGGAAAGAAAAAGAAAGAAAAAAAAAGAATATGATCAGGCTGGTGAATAGATCAGAGCCACACACTAGATTTTGGGCATATTTTGGTCTGTTAGAAGAAACTGCCTCCCAAAATTTTAAAGAAAGAAAAACTTATATATGTACAAAAATAAGTGTAAATATGATGAAGGGAAGGAATATAACTGTAAAGATGAAAATTATAAAAGATTTTACCAAAGGAATTGATAAGATAAAAAGTTGTTTGAAAAAAGAAAGAAAAAAAATTTTAAAAACAAACAAACAAAAACAGAGAGAATGTGATCAGGCAGGAGACTAGAACAAAGCCATATTCTAGAGATTTAGGGTATATTTTGGTCTGTTAGAAGAACCTGTATCCCAAAATTTTAAAGAGAGAAAAACATATATATACAAAAAATAAGGTTAACTACAATGAAGGGATAGAACGACTCTAAAAATGAAAATTAAAAAAGATTTTTAAAAAAAGAATTGATAAGATGTTGTTTGAAAAAGGGGAAAAAATTTTTTAAAAAATAGAAAAAAAATAAAGAAAATTAAAAAAAATTAACTTTGAAAGACTAAAGAATCATGGGGAAGAAAGGCATGAATTCTATGTGCTGTATTCCCCTAGCGTTGAAGTTTTGCAGTTCTCATTGATCGGTAAACATGGTCTTGGCTGGCTGTTCTTGATGATCTTCTGGGGGAGGGGCCTGTTGCAGTGATGCTCAAATGTCTTTGCCTGAGGCAGAATTGCACTGCCCTTGCCAGGGGCCATGCTAGGTAATCTGCTCAGGTTTGCTCTGTAGCTTTTGTTCCCTGAAAGCTTTAGAGGATGAGAATGAAAATGGAAGCCTCCCAATCTCCACCCCGGAGGAGCTGAGAACTCAGGGCCCCACTCGTCAGTTAGCCCCCAGAGAAAAGCAGTCAATCACTCCTGCCTCCCCTGTCTCCGGCCACACTCCGTGATCACCTGGCCTGTGACCCAGCATTTCTATCTCTGGCACATGATCCCATTTGGAGTCTCCAAACCCAGCAGATTCCTGTGGTGCACTCTGTGCCTCTCCTCCCAGGGGAGGAAGGGGAGTCTCCCAGGATCTGCCCCTTGTTGGGTCCCTGCTGGAGGAGTAGTGGCCTGACTGTGCTGCGGATAACGGTTTATGGCAACCTCGAGCTGAGAGCCCACTCCTCGGCTCCATCTCTGCAGCTGGCTTCCCCCCCTGATACCTGGGATCTCTTCCACACTCAGGCACCCATGGTCTTTCTGTGACCCCTAGGGTCCTGAGACCACACTGTCCCAGCGAGGGTTCCACCCCCTGTTTAGCCGGTGGAGCGTCCCTCAGCAGAGCAGTCTTCTAAAAGTTCCAATTTTTTGCTCTGCTGCTCTATCACTTGCCAGTAGCCGGCTGAGGAGGCTCCCTTCCCCCATGGTCTATTTTCCTGAATATCCCCTTGGATTCACTTCTCCACACGTCCTACCTTCCAGAAATTGGTCACTTTTCTGTTCCTAGAATTGCTGCTATTCTTTCCTTTGATCTCCTGTTGAGTTTGTAGGTGTTCAGAATGGTTTGATACCTATCTAGCTGAATTCCTGTGACCAGATGAAATTTAGGTCTCCTACTCCTCTGCCATCTTGCTCCCCCTCCAATATTTTTTTAATTCTTGAAAGAGGTTTGGGAAATGCTTTCTCAACACATCCCTAACTGTCTTCCCTTGGCAGTAAGGAGATTTAATCCTTTGGTTTGGCCAACTGGTGGAAGAAACTCTAAGTGTTCACTTGATTTTAATTTATGTGACAACAGAGAGTTAGGTTTGTTAATCAGCAAATACCCAGTGCCTATAATGGTGCTGGGCTTACAGTAGATGCCCAGTAAGAACCTGTTGAATGAATTACATGTGACAGAAGGATTAGATCCATTTTATATAATCCTAAGGAAATATAACTAGTGTAATAGATGTAAAGTTTAAGAATGCATTCCTAAAAACCATCTTTAGGTTACTGAAAGGTGAGAGGAGCTTCCTCAAAGAAGTTAGGAAGGAAGGGTTTTAAGAACAGGTTGGGCTTGAGGAGTAATATGATAAAGGGGAGTTTAGCATTGGTAAATGAAGTAGATTAATGATAAATCATATTTAACTATGAATTCTGAGAATCTATAGGTTCTTGGGTAAAAATCAAGAAAGGAGTCTTCAGGGGTGCCTGGGTGGCTCAGTCGTTAAGCATCTGCCTTCGGCTTAGGTCATGATCCCGGGGTCCTGGGATGGAGCCCCACATCAGGCTCCCTGCTCAGTGGGGAGCCTGCTTCTCTCTCTCCCACTCTCCCTGCTTGTGTTCCCTCTTTTGCTGTGTCTCTCTCTGTTAAATAAATAAAATCTTTAAAAAAAAAAAAGGAGTGTTCATATCCCTACTCCCATACTTAATACATTTGTATCTGCAACCAGTTTCAGCGGAAGCAGGTCTCTTTATCAAGACTATCTTCTCTAGATCCCAGCTTTGCCTACCTTTTCTGAGGCCCTGTGACAGAAAGGGAATAAATGGCTCAAGTCTATGTCCATCACCTGTCTGCTGATTCCTTACAAGTCAAAGCCTGCTCAGGAGTTTCTTATGTTGAAAAGACTTTATAGAGGTGCCACTTGAAAAAGGGTTCCTTGGGTGCATGACAGGTGAAGCCTGGAGAATTGAATGTGAGAGAGATGATTAGGGGCTGTGTGACAGATCCGGCTGTAGAGGGCCCCATCATGGGGAATCTTCAGGGTTATGTTAAAGCGTTTGTATGTCAATGTGAAATTTAGCACTTAATTCTTGTGAATGTGTCTCAGTGAGGAGATTACATACTGGTAGAGTTCCATATATCCTCTCCATTCCAGAACAGCTCTGTGTTTAATCACTGTTATACAGGAGAGTTCCGTGTAAGCATTAATTTGAGAAAGGGGTCTCAGCCCCTTCAAAATGTTTCTTTCCTCTGCTCAGGCTAAACATGGTGGAATCCTCCTTAACTCTCTTTCACATTCTGCACCAATTCATCAGCAAAGTCTATCAGAAAGGCCTTCAAAATATATTCTGAATCCAATTATATATTTTGATCTCCTCACTGCTAACATCCTCCTAGTCCAAGCCACCATCATCTCCCACCTGAATGTCTGCAGTGGTCCCCTAACCAGTTTACTTACTTTTACCCTTCATGCTACCTTCTCCCTCTGCCACAGTCAATTCTCCACAGAGTGATCCTTTTAATAAGACCATCCATCCCACTGATCAAAACTCTATAATGGTTTCCCTTGTCACTCAGGATAGCATAAAGGAGTCCTTATAGTGGCTCACTAGGTTATGAACAGTTATGTGACTATCCCTGACCTCAGCTTCTCTCTTCTGCTTGCTGCCTACATGCTGGTCACATTGACCTTCTCACTCTCTTGTCAATATACCAAATCTGTTCCCTCTTCAGGACACTTGTACTTACTGTTCCCTTTGTTTATAGTACTTTTCCCTCAGACAGTCGCATGACTCCATCCTTCACTTTGTTGTGTCTGCTTGGATGTCATCTTTGCAGAGAGGTCTCCTCTGATCGCCTTAATCCCACCCCACCACCATTCTTTCTCTATTCTCTTACTGGACACTTTACATTTATATATAGATTATGTTTTGTTCATGGTCTGTCTTCCTCCCAGAGAATATGTCTTTGGTCCTGCTATATCCCTACCACCTAAAATAGTGCCTGAAACAAGTAGATGCTCAATGAACATATGTTGACTGAATGAATGAAATCAAAGGTGTCTTATTAACAGTGTGTTTGGCAATCATAATAACCATAAAATCTTTTTCAGGCAGAAGATGTGATCATTCTAATGCAATATTTTAGTTACCCAGAAAGTAAAAGATTTTGAAGAGCCTGGTGTATTTTTGAAGGACACACAAAAACTATGGAAATGTTTCCCATATTTGTAAGAATTAAATTACTAAATATTATTGTTCATGTAGCTGCTTTCACAGAGGTGGAGCTGACCTTGCTAATATTATAGCATGGGAGGAGGTTGCCTTTGGGTGCTTAGAAGATGGCAATCATGATTTTGAAGATAAGCTATGAAGGGGGATAGATCTTACGCTGGATCTAGAAATCATAGGTCTAAAAAATTTTTTTAAAGGAAGTTTTGGAAAGCCCATGAAATTGTCACCAATATCCTAGAATGTCCTATACATTCTTTTATATTCTATTACATTATGTAAATAGGATTTAATGGGATTAACATACCCATCCCCCTGCAATGAATAGAATTATTACACATTACAGTAAAGGAGCAGGGTGCAATCTGATTTCTGCCCACACTCTGAACCTTTGTCCCTCTCCATTACCTGCCAAACCAGTCATGTCTAGCTGATAGAGAACCCAATTTTGATGACTAGCTCATACTTGAAATTCCCCCAGTTTCCCACCACATTGCTAGTTCTTTATGCCGCTGTAGTCATTTACTATCACATTTTTAGGATATGCTTTCATGTGCCTTTTGAACAAAACCAAGGGCATTTCTTGCCAGGATCCTTTCATTTGTGTTCCTAGTCTTTAAAATTCTTACCAAGTCTAAAGCAAATTTTGCCTCATCATGAAAATATGTGTCATCACTACTTAAACGATTGTATTATTGATTGATTATAATTTTTTTACTTAAGTATAGTTGACATACAATGTTACAGTAATTTCAGGTATACAATATAGTGAGTCAACTTCTCTATATGTCATGCTATGCTCACTGCAAGTGTAGCTATCATCTGTCACCATGAAACACTGTTACAACAGTATCATTGACTATATTCCCAATGCGGTGCCTTTTATGCCCATGACTTATTTATTCCATAACTGGAAGCCTATATCTCCCACTTCCTTTAACCCACTTTGCCCCTACCCCCTTCCCCTCTGGCAACCATCAGTTTGTTCTCTATATTACAGGTCTAATTCTGCTTATTGTTTCTCTGTTTATTCATTTGTTTTGTTTTTTAGATTCCACATATGAGTGAAATCATATGGTGTTTGTCTTTCCCAGTCTGACTTATTTCATTTAGCATAATACTCTTTAGGTCCATCCATGTTGTCACAAATGGCATGACCTCATTCTTTTTTATGACTGCAAAATATTCCATTATACACACACACACACACACAAACACACACCATGTCTCCTTATCCACTAATGATACATCTGATAAGAGTTTAAAATCTAAAATAGATAAAAAAAATTTATACAACTCAACACAAACAAAACCCCACCATTTGATTTAAAAATGGGCAGAGGAACTGAATAGACATTTTTCCAAAGACATATGAATAGACACATGAAAGATGCTCAACATCACTAATCATCATGGGAATGCAAATCAAAACTACAATGAGATATCACCTTATACCTGTCAGAATGGCTAAAATCAAAAAGACAAGAAATAACAAGTGTTGGCAAGGATGTGTCAAAAAGGAACCCATGTGCACTACTGGAAAAAATGTAAATTGGTGCAGACACTGTGGAAAACAGTGGGGAGATTCCTCAAAAAAATAAAAAATAGAAATACCATACGATCCAGTAATTCCACTACTGGGTATTCATTCACCCAAAGAAAACAAAAACACTAACTCAAAAAGATATATGAACCCCTATGTTTATTGCAGCATTAATTACCATAGCCAAATTATGGAAGCAGCCCATATGTCCATCATAGATGACTATACCATTTTAAATGCTGCAACAACACGATGAACTCCTCTCTTTTACTACCCACCATTTTGCCAATGTTTTGATTTACATTTTCTAGTGTTGCCAAGTCTTCGCATAAAAAGATATTTCCCAAAAAGAACTGCACCACCATCAGCTGAACTAAATTAGACTGTTTAAGTCATTAAAATGGTTTTCCAAAATCTCTTAAGCTCTTCTTACTCTCATCTTCTATCCAAAATGCATGAATTGTTTTCTTTTGTTGATTTTATCAATTTTTTGAGTGGTGGTGAAAAATACTATTCATTGGTGAGTTTCTTTGACTTCCAAATAAATTCTGTGGTCATATTCCTGTTTAAAAATGTGCTTTTATGATAATGAGAAGTTGTTCTGCTTGCAAGCAAGGAGTAAACAGGATTAGGATGTAATTAACCACTATCACATGCTAGAGAACGCCCTTGACCTTCAAGGGCCCTGATCAGTCATCACATCTTCTGAGAAGTCTTTCCTGTATGCCTTTCTGTCTCTTTCTTAAACAACCTTTATTATTCAATCCTCCATGTTTACTTATCACTGTACTTGGTAAATCTGTTGTTTTTCCTATGACACTGTATTGATTTTATTATTTTATATCTTTCTACTCTACCATAAGCTCCTTGAATACAAAGTGCATTTGTTTTTAAATTCTTGTATCCCCACTGCCAGGAATATATAGGCACACAATAAAAGTTTCCTAAATAGAATTGAATTGAGTATAGCAAAAGGACATATAGCAATCCTACTGACCAGATCATGCATCATGTGGCTCTGGGTATGTTCCAAATTCAGTACTAGCAGAGCTTTGTCTAGAAATACTTGACATACTTTACATCAATAAACTAATTTTCATTATTATGGTAATGTGATAATGTAACTTTGGGACTTTTAACCATGAACTCAATAGTTACATAGTAAGACTATGGGAGAAAAAAAGTACTGGAAAAACTTCTAGTCTATGTGGAGTTCAGAGAACATAGATAATAAATGAGTTTACAAGGCATAGACCAAGCTTTGCTTCTGCATCAACAAATAAAATACTATAGTATAAATAATAGAGACATTTCATTTATATAATATATCTATTAGTTATTATTAAATGCCTATTACATATATATATATGTATGTGACCTGAAAAGCAGATTACAATTAGTGATTAGAGAAGCCGAGAATTAGTCTATCAATGCTAACACCAATAGCAACACCAATGCTAAACCAACAAATAATTATTCAATAATAGCATAATTGCTTTCCAGTGATACAACCTTAGAGAATCAAGCACACACACCCATCAACTGTAATATGAAGTCTAGAAATGGGAAAAGCAATGTCAATGTATTTCAATAATGAACTGGTTCAAATCCCAATTTCATAACTGAATTAACTAAAACGGATTAAAGTTTAAAAAGAGACAGGGTGCTGTACCAAAACACATGCTACAAAGTGTCTCAAATTAGTGGCTTAAGTCCTAACACGCAAAATGACAGGCAGAAAATAAATCCCAATTATGAATTTAAAAATTAACCCTTTTGCCATCTGACTCTTAATTAGTCCATCTCGATAATATCTAGTAGCTGTGTTTGGTGATTAAGGAAGTTTTACTCTAGCTTGGGGATACCTCTTATCATGTAAGTGTCCTCTTGTGACTGGTACAGTCCACCTGAACCACATACACTTACATATATTTCTTTTTTTAAGAAGATTTTATTTATTTATTTGACAGAGAGGGAAGAAGGAAGGGAGAGAGAGAGCACAAGCAGGGGAAGCGGCAGGCAGAGGGAGAAACAGGCTCCCCACTGAGGGCGGAGCCCTACGTGGGACTCAATCCCAGGACCCTGGGATCATGACCTGAACCAAAGGCAGATGCTTAACCAACTGAGGCACCCAGGTGCCCTGGCTTACATATATTTCAATTTAACTCCTTAAAAGGATACAAATGGATTAACTTTGAGAATTCTGGAATAAGAATAATTTAGACACAAATAAGCTATCTTCATTTTTATGATTTATTTATAATTCATTATTCCTTAATCTAGCCAAAAATACTATAATTTTTCCATATTTCATGGTTTTTGAACAGATTTGTTCCACTGATTCTCACATTAAGAGCAATAATCTAAAAGATATTTGGAGGCTGAGGTCTGAAGGACTGGGAGATGTCTTAATTATACATTGTGCCTAACATAAAAGACACATATGCCATTCAGTGTGCAAATATATAATAAAGATGGCCTACTTCTTTCTGCAAACCTCTACTTAAACTACGCTAGTTAGTAACTCAATTAATCTGTTATAAAAGCATCTATTTTAAGAAAAGTTCTGTAAAAGAAACTGGGGAAAAGCAACTCAATTTCAATTGCTTAAATAAACTTCCTAAAAGTTCAAGACTGAACTATCTGATAAGTGTCATATGTCCAGTAGTCAGCCATCTTTGATATAATAATCTTAGAGCTTATTGCAACTAGTTATTGAGAGGAGGCCAGTTTTCTCACCTATTTATTTAGGTATGATTACAGTGCTTATCATCAAAGAGCCTGCCTCTAAAAGAAGACATAACTCTGAGACTTAATTGTTAATCTACACAAGTGGCATGTTGGAGGGGGGGTTGTGTTTGTTCTCTTCATCAGAGCATTTGTAAGGCTGTCTGCAGAGAAAAGTATAAGATTGACTTTTTATGTACATCGTTTTGGTGTGGGATAATGTAGTTAGTCTGCTATATCTACCTGAGTTAAGTCATAAGAATGAAATAGCTGGGCTCTGGGGGTGGAAGTGTTGCCGGGGAGCTCTCTCAGAGCCATTCTCCATTTGCTACAAACTCATGGGTCTTGTGAAGGTGAGCCTGGCTGGTTTTCAAAGTTAGATGTTCTGGGGACTCCTCTTTCAGGTTTTAAAAGTTGGGGTGCTCAATGTGGGATTCAAACCCTTCGCTCCTCAGGGATAAGCTCCAGGTTTTGAGTTCCCTCCCCATTGTGGATCACCATGCCAGGGGTGGGGTTTATGGTGAGATTATATCTCAGCTTCTCCTACCCACCTCCATGAGGTTTCATTCTCACTTTCTGAAGTACAGTAGTTGTTCAAGTAGTTTTCAGGTTTTTTCAGAGTTTATTGTTCCATATGTAGCTGTAGGTTCTATGTGTCAGTGAGAGAAAATAAGCTCAGGATCCTCCTGGGTTGCCATCTTGAACTGGAACCAACAGTTGTGTCTCAGAATTCTTTAACTTTTGTATGCAAATGATTTTTCGGATCTAGGATCTAGACTGTGTCCCTTTTATTCATCATTCATTTATTCAAAGAGCAGCAACATTTATGTCAGGAATAAAAAAATCTTCTTTACCATGATGCAATGTTATCATGACTTACTGTGTGTCTATAACCCCCAAAATTTGACAGAATTTTATTCTTGTCATTTCTTGCATCTTGAAGGGCTCAGGTAAAAACAAACAAATTGACAAAACTTAGGGAAAAAGGAAGTGAGAAAAAAATGCGTGAACCAAAATGTCCACAAACTACATATCAAGAATACTTAATACTATAGATTTTGTATATGGAGACTGCAATTACAGTGAGGAAGGAGGTATTGTATATGGGTATATTAATAAATTTTGTTTATTCTGGGCTATGTGGTGCCAACCTTAACAGTTGCTTTTATTAGAGTCATGCCAACAGATGTCAGTGACACAACTAAAATAAAATAAGTCAAAGAGAAAAGGGCATAAAATGGGTACTTTCCATTTGGCTCAGACCCAAGTGTGAGGACAGCACATTGGTCATTATTAACAACATTGATGTCTGAATTGAAATCACCGTCTTTTCCTTTAATCTTTCTCATCTTGCCAGAAGGCACAATCATTTACTTGGACATCAAAACAAGGGAGACATTAATCCTTTCCTTATCCCACAACTAAGTAATCAGCCAACAAAAATCAAGAATTGGAGCTAAATCCATCTCCTCTCCACCCCACTGCTTCAGCCTTGGCTCAGGTCCTCACCATCCTCTCCATCTTTCTCCTGGATCTTCAAAATAACCTCTAAACTGGTCTTCCTGTCTGCACTCCTGCTCTAATCCTCATCTTGTGATTATTCTAAATTCTCAGTCTGATTAAAATTTTTATTGGCTCCCCATCTTCTGCAGAGTCAATTTCAAACGTTTTACTTTGGGTTATGGGACTCCTCATGACCCAATCAGTCCACCAGCCTTAGCATATCCTCTTTCTAGTACAACAGTGGTGAGAAAACATGCAATCATGCACATGCTTTGGACGCCATAAATTCTTTGAGGGCAAAAGCAGAATTTTCACTCCCAGTACTAACTATAGTAGCACCCCCCACCCCCTGTTTATTCGAGATTTTACTTTCTGTGTTTTCAGTTACCTATGGTCAACCTGAAGCAGATGATCCTCCTTCTGACTTGTCAGAAGGTAGTAGTAGCCTAATGTTAGTCACAGTGCTTGTGTCATTCATCTCACGTCATCTCATCACATAGGCGTTTTTCATCTTACATCATTACAAGAAGAATGAGCACAGTACAGTAAGGTATTTTGAAAGAGAGAGACCATATATACATAACTTTTATTACAGCATATTTTTATAATTGCTCTATTTTACTATTATTGTCAATCTCTTCCTATGCCTATTCATAAAATAAACTTTATCATAGATACATATGTATAGAAAAAAACATAGGGTTTGGCACTATTCACAATTTCAGGCATCCACTGGGGTTTTCAGAACATATCCCAAGTGAGAAAAAGGGGACCACTGTATTAGTAATGAATATTGTTTCACATCCTTAGCACACCCCCTTTTGTTGCACATGTTATTTTTTCTGTTCTTTTCTCCTTTTTATGCCTGGAGAACTTGTAACACTCAAAGTTTAATCATGTCACCTTCTTGATAAAATATCCTGACACAGACCTCCAAAAAGTTAATTACTTTCTATTCTTGCACCAAGTTTTATTTTGGCACATTTCATACTATATATTAATTACTCATTTCCACATCTGTATGCTCTTGTAAAGAGTGAGTTTCTGACAGGCAAGGAGTATATCTTAAAATCTTTATATCTCTTGGCATCTAGAACTGCTCCTGAAATTGTTGGAATGTGGTAGGTACTATTCTAAGAACTTTCTATTATCTCATTGAATGAATAAAGTTTAAAATAAATATTGTTAAATAAAATTAAAAATGTAAAGACATAAAAGTATCTCACTTGCAAGATATTAAATATCGAATGTTATTCAAGGATTTGGAAAATAAAGTAAATAAATGCCAACTTTCAAGTTGGAAAATGATAATCTTAATAAGATATTTTGAGTGGGGAGGTAGTACATGAGTAGGCATAGGTAAAAGTCAAGTGGAAATAGTCTTCTTGGGGACTGGAGTCTTATCAAGTACGATTCACAATTTGTGATTTCATTGGGAGGTGTTAATAAAATGCAAAGAACCATGATCAGGGTTTCAAAAGCAATGTTGCTACTTTTAAAAGAAATCATTAAGAAAAATTTTAAGGTCATTAAAAAAGTATTCATATTAATTTTTTTAATTTTTAATCAAGTAGAATTGATGAGATTATTGTATAACTGCTGTTGCTAGAAACTCCCTTATTAAAATATGAAAATTTTATTTATAAACTACCTTTTTAATAAGTAAGTCTTTGTGTTTCACCCTTCAAATTTCAAATTGCCAATATGTCAGACAAAATGCTGTAGGAAGATATTCTCACTTGAATGTCAACATCGGTAGAACTTTAACCAAAATTTATATTGTGATTGGGGTATTGGGAAAGCATATACAAATTAAAACCTTGTGTTCTTTTCAAAATCTAAGTATCCTATTATTAGTTAGCAGTATAAACTATTTTCTTAGAGAACATAACAAGTGGACATAAAGTGGAACCATAATGACTTTCTTATTGTCTTACTATTTGTTTCTATTATCACAGACCAGTTGAATTTTCAGAAGCTGATTACCCACGGGCTGAATATCAAAGAAGACAGCAATTTTGGGATCCTATACGTGTAGCTCTTTTCACATTGGCAATTGTAGCAATCATAGGAATTGCAATTGGTATTGTTACTCATTTTGTTGTTGAGGGTAAGTATCCAGGTCACATTTCTATTGCCTAAGTGCTCTATGACTTAATATCTTGAAATTCTTTCTTGTATAAAAAATGCTATTTGCATGATATTAAAATTTTAATTACTAATCTGTTATTGATGTTAAATTATTGTTTGCTCCAGTGTTGAGTTCAGTGTTACATATTTCCAGCCAATGAAGCTTGCAATAAACATTATTACATGGATGGACACATCTAAAAGCGATACAGTTTTGGGGTGCCTGGGTGGCTCAGTCAGTTAAGCATCTGCCTTCGGTTCAGGTCATGACCCTAGGATCAAGCTCCCTGTTCAGCTGGGAGTCTGCTTCTCCCTCTCCCTCTGCCCCTACCCCTGCTAGTGCACGCTCTCTCTCTCTTGCCCTCTCTCTCAAATAAATAAAAATCTTTAAAAGCAATATCGTTTTAAAATGAGAAAGAAGAGTGAAAAGCTTAATCTTTAGAATAAAGACAAATCACATCATGTGCTGAGTTTCATATGCCTTTTTTTTTCCAAAAGCAGTATAAGGCAACTGCTTAAGCTATAGGCAATCAAATAATTTCCTTGCTTTGCTTCTGCATCTTCTCTATACAAATCTCCCCTCACTCCTGTTGGTGGAGGACTCCTAATCACTTTCGGTTTGGTGTTGCCCAACTGGAATCACTATTTGCTCAAATAAACTCTTGAAAATGTAAATGTGCCCCAGTTGATTTATTTTAAAGATTTTATTTATTTGAGAGCCAAAGACAGGGGGTCAGCATGAGCTGGGGGAGGGGAGGGCAGAGGGAGAGGGACAAGCAAACTCCCCGCTGAGCAGGGAGCCCGATCCCAGGACCCCGGGATCATGACCTGAGCTGAAGGCAGGCGCTTAACCAACCAAGCCACCCAGGTACCCCAACTTAGTTGATCTTTTAACATCAACAAATAGTTGATGGTTGAGGCCATCACTGTTAGGATCACCCAGAAAGTGTTATTTACATGGCCAGGGCAAGGATAGAACAGTGGGTTGCTAAGGAAAGAAGCAGAAATAAAAGAGTTCTCCAAGGTCGATGAAAAGGTGTGGCCAGGAAGGAAGAAAGTTAGAATATGGCTCCACAAAGCCTAAGGTGGGGTTTCAGGGAATATGATTAAACCTGCAAAACAATCAAGATTTAAAAAAAAAAAGAAAAGAAAAAAGACCCTAAAAAAGGTAGCTATTCGATATTATGACTGTTGGCCTTGACAATGGAAGTTTCAGTGGTATGTCAAGAATGGACTGCAGAGAATTGAGAAGTGAATAGGCAAAAAGTGAAAACAATAAATACTAATACTTATTAGTAGCATGGAAAAAACTGATAGCCTCTTCAATATATCTTCATAATATAGCTTATCTAAGATATACCTATGTTACAATTCTTTGAGGAAACTGATAATTTTTACATGACTTTCAGCAATTGCTTTCAATATTTATTGTCCATATTGCATGTCCAATTGTATGAAAATTTTGATATGCATAAACACTGTAAAAGAGGTATTCCGAAAGTGTACTTGGAGGCCTGGATTTTCTATTTTAGCTGGATACAATGATAAAATTACAAAATATTTGAAAAATGTCCACAATAACTTTTGTACCAAGAAGAAATAAACTGCACTATAGTAAACCTATTTCCTGGGGTTGGGGGACAAAAAACATTATATTTAAGCATGAATCTTTTGTTTATTTTACCTTTCAGATGATAAGTCATTCTATTACCTTGCCTCTTTTAAAATCACAAATATAAAATACAAAGAAAATTATGGAATGAAAAGCTCAAGAGAGTTTATAGAAAGGAGTCATCAGATTGAGAGAATGGTAAGCTTAATAGAAATTTTAGAAGTTTATGAATGTGTTTTTCTGTTTCACTTTCAGTTTGGTTGCTATAAGAACCTAGCCTCTCCATGCCTCAATCTCTTCTTCTGTAAAATATAGATAATATCTAAGCCATATGATTGTGACGATTAAAGAACTTAATATATGTAAAATATTTTGAATAATGTTATATACAATTAAATGCATATAGATTAGAGTAGGCTACTAATTAACAACTAAGAAAACTGTTGGTTGAAACAGACGTTCTTCTGATTTTCAATTCTTGATTTTCTGTGCTGGTTCATTTTCCTTAAACTTTTTTAACATAAGAATATATGATTGCCATGTTTGCCTTATCATTTTATTTATTATGTTTTTAAAAGCATGTAAAGCATCACATACAAATGTGCATCTGTAATTTTTTTTTTTTGAGAGGGAGAGAGAGATTGAGGCAGGGAGGGGCAGAGGGAGAGAGAGACTCTTAAGCAGGCTCCATGCCCAGCACAGAGCCGAGTGAGGGCTAGATCTCCCCACCCTGAAATCATGACCTGAGCCAAAATCAAGAGAAAGACGCTTAACTGAATGAGCCACCCAGGTGCTCCCGTGTCTAAAATTTTTTATATCAATCTCAAATCTAGTTATGCCTCTCATGGCTTCCCTTAAAAACTGCATTTATCAAGGCATTTCTAATTTTCAAAGTATGTTAGACAAGCTAAGTCTTTACCTATCATAGCAGAAAGTCAAATAGTCTTCCATTTTTTGTCCCATGAAAAGCATGTCTGTGGAGACCATAGATTTGTTTAGCAAAACCCAGTATATTAGCCTAGAATGTTCTCCTTAAAGCTTATGAGAGTTATTCTGGAACAATGAAGTAATAGCTCTATAGAAAGAAGACTGAATTAGTATGATTATTTATGATTTGCTCAATTAAAAGATGACTTTAGCACTTCAACTCTTAACTCATCGTACTTTCCTTTCTCTGGCATATTAACAATGTAGGAAAGTATTTCATTTTATTTGGTTAATCTTTATATAGGTTGATTCTAAATATTGAAAACCAATGAATAGTATTTTCATTTCCATAGCTATTTAAATAGTGTTTGTCATTTAACAAAACAGTGCTTTTTACAATTGGGTTGCCACACAAGAGTATTTCCCAAAGCAATTTTGAGTAGAACTCACTCATTTATTTTAAGTCCTCTACCATTTTACTATATCTTCAGATATGTCCAAAGTCTCACTATTTCTTTATTTCTTTAATTCTTCTTTCTCAAAACTTTATGCTTTCTGCTTCAATTTGAACTGGTTGCTTTCTAGGTCCACTTTAGAGAGGTAACCTGGGTCCAAACAGGATTGCTCTAGTGTGTGAGAGCTATTGCTTCTTGAATCTCATATTTTCCTTGATATGGTGGGTTATGTCCTCAAGCACTTTCCTTAAGAAAAAAGTGCATGGGAGGTAACATTTCTGAATTATTTTATGTTGAAAAACCCTTTATCCAATAGTCTACTCAAATGACAGTTTGAATGTAAACCTTTACATTGAAAAATCACTTCCCCTCAGACCATCTGAGGCCTTGCTTCATTTTTATTACTCTATCACTGCAGCTGATGAGAAATTGTGTTTCTTTTTAAGTAATCTCTTCTTTTTCTAGAAACTTTTGTACTCTATTTTTTGTTTTCTGAAATTTCATAATGATGTGTCTTGGTATTTGGTATTTTTTCTTTCATTCATTTTTGTTGGGATATCATTATGCTTTAGAAAGTGTGTAAAACATTTTAAAGTGAATATCCAAGAACCTACCACCAAATTTCAGAAATAGAACTTTACCAGTACCTCTGAGTTCTTTTTTCTCTCTTCTTCATAGTTAAAAACTGTTTTGAATTTGGATTTAATCATTCTGTGGTTTTATCACCGAGGTATGCATACTCAAATAGCATAGTATGCAATTTTTCCTCTTTTGAAATTTATGTAAATATAATCATATCTTTCTGTGACTTCATTATTTCCCTCAATGTTATGTCTTTGAGATATCCCCATTTTGATGCATGTAGCTATAGCTATATAAAATAGCTATATAAAATAGGATTTTATATATAAAATATAAAGCTATGTAAAATAAAAGCTATATAAAATAAAAATCCTGTAGCTATATAAAATAAATACATCATTTATTTTTCACTGCAGTGTAGAATGTCCTAGAAAGAATATACTACTATTTATTAATTAATTCTAAGGTTGACAAATATTTCAGCTGTTTTCACTTTTATAATTATGAACAATGCAGCTAATTAACATCCTTGCAGGTTAGTGCATGCACTCCTAGTGCATGTGCAAGAGCCTCCTCAGGTCATAAACCAAGCAGATGGTTTGCTGGGTCATAGGTTTTGCTCAGACTCAACTTCAGCAGATTCTGATCAATGGTTTTCCAGGGGGTTTGTAGACATTTGACACCACCACCAACAGGGAGTGAATTCATGTTGCCCTACCTCTTCATCAAAATTTTCAACAAAATTGACTTTTGCCAAACTGGTATGTATGTATGTATGTATGTATGTATGTATGTATGTATGTATGTAT